>NW_026555251.1:1200000-1605505 GCF_021234165.1 Pteronotus mesoamericanus
TTTCAATCACCCATGTTTTACTTACATTTTAAATTTTGTTCTCTCCCTTTCTTTGCCTTGATTCTATCTCTACTCTTAATCAATTCTCCTTCCTCTTCCCACTCAAAAATAGTTTATCCTGTTTTAGTCATCTCATGTTCACTTTCTCCTATCATATCATATTCATAATCTCTCATGACATTTATTAGTCTTTGCTCAATTTAAGTTGAGATTGCCAATGTGGTAGGGGGGTTCTTTTTGCTAGCACAGGTTTGGTTGCCTGGCAATACTGCTTTGTTAACCAACATGTGTACAACAGCATACAGCACAGGATGGGAGCTGTGACTATCAGTAAGCTTGCTGGAAGGGAGAACCCACTGATTAAGAAGCCACCAACAAGTAAAGCCCAAATACAACAAGAGGGCCCACACAAATGGAAGGAAGGGCAACCTTAGAGCATCCAGACAAGGAGATCAAAGAGACTGCATCACTGAATCCCACACAACTCCTACCACAAAAGCCCACCCCACAGGCAAGCAAAGGAAAGCATCCGGAGATTTAGAAACAAACAAAAAGAGTCACCTAAAATGGGAGACAAAGAAAGAACCCACAGTCAAAATGAATGGAAGATTCCCCAGTAAAACAGCTAAATGAAATTGAGGCAAGCGGTCTATCAGACATAGAATTTTTTAAAAAATGGTTATAAGGATTCTCAAGGAACTCAGTGACAACTACAAGGAACTGAATGGGAACTACAACAGCATGAGAAAGCAAGGAGAAACCATAAACAAGAATCAGGAGGAAGTGAAGGATACAGTATCTGAAATTAAAAATACACTAGGAGGAGTTACAAGCAGGCTAGATGAAGCAGAGGAATGAATCAGTGATCTGGAAGACAAGGTAGGAAGAATTACTCAGGTAGAGCAACAATGTGAAAAAAGACTCAAAAAGTATGAAGATAGCTTAAGGGAACTTCAGGAAAACATGAAATGTAACAATATTAGAATCATGGGAATACCAGAAGGAGAAGAAAAGGAGCAAGGGATAGAGAACTTGTTTGAAAACAGATGGGCAGAAATATTCCCAAACTTGGAGAGGGGAAATGCCATGCAAGTTTAGGAAGCAAGAGGGTCCCAATCAAGATGAACCCAAAGAGGCCCACTCCAAGACACATCATCATTAAAATGCCAAAATTTAAACATGAAGAGAAGCTTAAAAACAGCAAGGGAGAATCAAAGAGTAACATACAAGGGAGTTCCAATAAGGCAAGCAGCTGATTTCTCAACAGAAACACCACAAGCCAGAGGGGAATGGCAAGAAATATTTCTAGTAATGAACAGAAAAGGGCTGCAACCAAGACTGTTCTACCCAGCAAGGTTCTCAATGAAAATGGAAGATGAAATACAGAGTTTCCTAGACCAAAGAAGGCTAAAAGAATATACCGCCACCAAACCAGCACTGTAAGACGTGTTAAAGCAATTGCTTTAAGAAGATGAAGGTATAGAGCGAGAGAGAGAGGTACACATGTACAAAAGGAAGAAATGGCAATGAATAAGTACCATCAGTAATATCCATAAATGTAAATGGATTAAATGCTCCAATCAAAAGGCATAAGGTAGCTGAATGGAAAAGAAAACATGACCCACATGACCTCAGAACAAAAGACCTACACAGACTGAAAGTGAAGGGTTGGGAAAAGAATATTCCAAGCAAATGGACAGGAAAAAAAAGCTGGGGTAGCAACACTTATATCAGATAAAATAGATTTCAAAAGGACAGACCTAAAAAGAGACACAGAAGGTCATTTCATAATTCTAAAGGGAAGAATCCATCAAGAGGCTATAAAATTATAAACACGCTTGCACCCAACATAGGAGCATGCAGATATATAAGAAAAATCTTAAAGGACTTCAAGAAAGATATAGACAACAACATACTTATACTAGGGGATTTTAACACCCACTGTCAACAATGGATAGGTCTTCCAAACAATGAAATCAACAAGGACATTGTGGCACTGAACAACACCCTAGATCAAATGGGCTTAACTGATATATACAGAACTTTTCACCCTAAACAAGCCAAATATACATTCTTTTCAAATGCATATGGAACATTTTCAAAGCTAGTCCACATGTTAGGTCATAAAAAACCTCAACAAATTCAAGAAAATTGAAATCATATCAAACACTTTCTCAGACCATAAGGGCCTGAAACTAGAAACCAACCTCAAAGAAAAAATCTCAAAAACACTCAAATTCATGGAGATTGAAAAGCATGCTATTAAGCAATGAATGGGTCAATAATGAGATCAATGATGAAATCAAAAAGTTTCTGGAAACTAATAAAAATAAACACACACTAGTGAAAACTTATGGGACACAGAAGAGGCAGTCCTGAGAGGGAAGTTCATAGCAATAGGCCTACCTAAAAAAGATAGAAACATTTCAAACAAACAACCTAACACTACATTTACAATTACTGGAGAAACTACAACAAACAAAGACCAAAGTGAGCAGAAATAAGGAAATAGCTAAGATCAGAACAGAATTAAATGACATAGATACTAAAAGAATTCAAAGGATCAATAAATCCAGGAGCTGGTTCTTTGAAAAAAATAAATAAAATCAGCAAGCCTTTAAGCAGACCCATCAAGAAAAAAGAGAAAAGAACCAAATAAATAAAATCAGAAGTGAAAGAGGAGAGATTACAAATGATACCACAGAAATACAAAGGATTGTAAGAAATTACTATATGCTAAGGAATTTGAAAACCTGTATGAAATGGACAAATTCTAGAAATATATAACCTTCCAACACTGAGTGAAGAAGAAGCAGAAAGCCTGAGCAGATCCATAACAACTGGTGAAATCAAAGCAGTAACCAAAAACCTCCCGGCACATAAAAGTTCTGGACTGGATGGTTTCACAGGAGATTTTTACAAAACGTCTAAGAAGAAGTTAACCCCTATCCTTCTCAGACTATTCCAAAAGATCCAAGAAGAGGGAAGCCTTCCAAACTCTTTTTATGAAGCCAGCATCATCCTAATCCCAAAACCTAATAAAGACACAGCATAGAAAGAAAATTCCAGGCCAATATCACTGACAAACATAGACGCTAAAATCCTCAAAAAAATATTGGCAAACTGCATCCAGCAATACATTAAAAAGATCATACACCATGATCTGTGGGATTAAACTCAGGGATTCAAGGATGTTACAATACTTGCAAGTCAATAAATGTAATATATCACATAAACAAAAGGAAAATCACATGATCATATCAATAGATGTGGAAAAAGCATTTGATAAAGTACAGCACCCATTTATGATAAAAGCACTCTGCAAAGGGGGAGTAGAGGAAACATAGCTCAATGTAATAAAGGCCATATATGAGAAACCTACAGCCAACATCATACTCAATGGGCAAAAACTAAAAGATTCCCACTAAGATCAGGAACAAGACAAGGATGTCCACTTTCACCATTTCTATTGAACATAGTATTGAAAGTCCTAGCCACAGCAATCAGACAGGAGAAATAAATAAAAGGCATTCAACTGGAAAGGAGAAAGTAAAACTGTTTGCAGATGACATGATAGTGTACATAGAAAACCCTATAGAATCCACAAAAAACTACCTAATACATGAATTTGGCAAAGCAGTGTTATACAAAATCAAAGTTCAGAAATCAAAGGCATTTTTTGTTCACCAACAACAAAATATCAGGAAGAGAAATCAGGAAAACATGCCCTTTGCTATAGCAACATGAAATATAAAGTGCCAAGGCTTAAACCTAACCAAGGAGGTAAAATACCTGTACTTAGAAAACTACACAACACAAGAAATAAATTAAGGAAGACACAAAACAAATAGAAGCATATACTATGTTCATGGATTGGAAGAATTAACATAATCAAAATGTCCATACTACTCAAAGCAATTTATAGATTCAACACAATTCTTATTAAAATACCAATGACATAATTCACAGATATGGAACAAACATTTTGAGAACTTATATAGATCCAAAACAGCCCTGAATAGCCACCACAATTGTGAGAAAGAACAAAAGTAGGAGGGATCACAATACATAATAGCAAACTATATTACAAGGCCACTGTAATCAAAACAGCCTGGTACTGGCATAAGAACAGACACATAGATCAATGGAACAGAATAGAGAGACCAGA
Source organism: Pteronotus mesoamericanus (assembly GCF_021234165.1). Lineage (NCBI taxonomy): Eukaryota > Metazoa > Chordata > Mammalia > Chiroptera > Mormoopidae > Pteronotus > Pteronotus mesoamericanus. The sequence continues at coordinate 1,204,169 of NW_026555251.1, forward strand.
AATGAACCCACGTCTCTATGATCAATTAATATTTGACAAAGGTGGCAGGAGCATAAAATGGAGTAAAAATAGCCTCTTCAACAAATGGTGTTGGGAGATTTGGAGAACTAAATGAAAAAAAAAAAAAAAAGAAATTCGACCACCAACTTACATCATACACAAAAATAAACTCAAATGGATAAAAGAATTAAATATGTCATGACACCATCAAAGTCCTAGAAGAGAACATAGGCAGGAAACTCTTAGATATCCCATGCAGCAGTATTTTCACAGAGCAAGGGACATAAGGGAAATAATACACAAATGGGACTTCATCAAAATAAGAAGTTTCTGCACGGCTAAAGAAAACATCAGTAAAATGAAACAGGAACCCACCATATGGGAAAATATATTTGCCAATGACACCTCAAACAGGGGTTTGATCTCCAAAATATATAAAGAACTCACAAGACTCCACTCCAGGAAGACAAAGAATCCAATTTAAAAATGGGAAAAGGACCTAAACAGATACTTCTCCAAGGAGGATATATAGAGGGCCCAGAGGCATATGAAAGGATGCTCTTCATCACTAGCCTTCAGAGAAATGCAAATTAAAAGCACAATGAGATACCACTTCACACCAGTCAGAATGGCCATTATAAACAAATCAATAAACAACGGGTGCTGGCAAGGTTGTGGAGAAAGAGAACTCTAGTACCCTGTTGGTGGGAATGCAGACTGTTGCAGCCACTGTGGAAAGAAGTGTGGAATTTCCTCAAAAAGCTAAAATGGAACTGCCTTTTGACTCAGCAATTCCAGTGTTGGGATTATACCCTAAGAATCCCAAAACACCATTTTAAAAGAACCTATGCACCCCAATGTTCATAGCAGCACAGTTTACAATAGCCAAGTGCTGGAAGGAACCTAAGTGCCCATCAGTAAACGAGTGGATCAAAAAACTCTGGTACATTTACACATGGAATACTACGCAGCAGAAAGAGAGAAAGAGCTACTACCTTTTGCGACAGCATGGATGGAACTGGAGAGCATTATGCTGAGTGAAATAAGCCAGAGGGTAAAAGACAAATACCATATGATCTCACCTATATGTGGGACCTAATCAACAAAACAATACAAGCAAGGAAAATATAACCAGCAACATTAAAAGAAAAAAGAAACCAACAGAAACGAGAGGGAAATGGGGAGGGGTGTAGTGTGGAAAGGAAGGTGAAGGGTCAAATCAAGGAACATGTATGAAGGACACATGGATGGAGCCAAAGTAGGGAAGGATTGAAGGAGGGTGCTGGGTGTGGGCCAGGCAGGGGAAAGTGGTGGCGGGTAAATGGAGACAAATGTATTTGAACAATTTTTAAAAATGCTTATTTAAAAAAATAATTAATAAAAAATAAAATTAAGAAACCCACAAATAAAATAAAAAATGGATCTGCCTTTTGACCCAGTGATCTCACTTCTGGGAATGTATCCGAAGGAACCCAAAACACTAATTTGAAAGAACATAAGCACCTCTATGTTCACTGCAACATTAATACAGTTGCCAGGATATGGAAGCAGCCTAAGTATCCATCATTAGGTGAGTTGATGAAACAACTATGGGACAGTTACACAATGGAATACTATTCGGTGATAAGAAAGAACATTTTACCCTTTGCATCAGTATTTATGGACCTGGACAACATTATGCTAAGTAAAATAAGCCAGTTAGAGAAAGACAAATACCATATGATTTCACTCATACATGGAATTTAATGAAGTTGAACTAACAAGAAAAATGGGAACAGCGTCATAGATGGAGAGCAGATAACAGCTTGTGGGGGGAAGTCATGGGGTGGAGGGTATGAACAAAAAGGGAAAAGGACTCAAGGACATCAACAACAGTGTGGTGATTGCTGGGGATGATGGAGGCATTTGTAATAGTGTCAACAATAAAGTTAAAAAATAAAATAAATTTTTCTTAAAAGCCATCAGTGAACTCAAATGTGAGTCTCTGAAGACCAAGTGCTGACCACACTCCACAGAGCAAATACAGTGGAGATGACGTGCCGCACTGCTTGGTAATAGCCTTCTGTGACGGCACTGAAAATGTCAAGATCTGTGGCAATATAGTTATATGAATTTAATAATACATTATAAGATAATAATTTTCTTAATTTTTCATTCAACACATGCTTATTGAGTACTTCATATGCATTAGGGACTGACGTAGAAAAAGTCATACCCTAATGGGATTTTTTTTAATGAAAAATAGAGACATTTATTGAAGAAGATACAAGATACATGAAACATTGTACATAGGATAATGATGCCTCAGTCCCCTTCAAAGTAGGCACCTTGGGACCTCACATAGTTCTACTAATTGCCATCAGCTGCCTGTCATATTTTCCTGAATCTCAATGACAGTCTGAAATCTCTTCCCTTTCAAAGGTGATTTTAGTTTTAGGAAAATCGAGAAGTTGCAGGGAGCCAAACTTGGGCTGTAGAGGGGCTGAGTCACCTGGGATATTTCTTGCTTTGCCAAAATATTCTACATAAGACATGATGCATGAGCGGGTGCATTGTCGTGACGAAGCCACCCATCACCAGTTGCCCATAGCTGAGGTCTTCTGAATCACACAAATAGTTTCCATGGAGGAATGTTCAAGCGTAATGCAAAATTTGATGCAGATTCATTGCTCTACTTGCTCAGCCATTTTGAATGTGACAGCCACACAGTACACATGCTCACTCAATGGCATCTATCACTCCCACTGGCTAGACAGTGAAGTCATCATTGTTCACACATGCGCATTCCAGTCTACTCACCTTGGCTGCTAGGTTACATTGATGTCGTGCAAACTGTTATTGTTTTTTTTTTTAATTTTATTTTAATTTATTTTTTCAAATACATTTGTCTCTGCCTCCCCCCCACCACTTTCCCTTGCCCCCTCCCTCCTTCCCTCCCTCAGCTCTTCCCCTTTGGTTTTGTCCATGAGTCCTTGTTATATGTTCCTTGACTTTCCCCTTCCCTTCCCTTACCCTGCCCCCCTTCCCTCTTGTCTCTGTTGATTTCTTTTCCCTTCAGTGTTGCTGGTCATATTTTCCTTGCATCTTTGTATTGTTGGTTAGGTTCCACTTATAGGTGAGATCATACGGTAGTTGTCTTTCGCCCCCTGGCTTATTTCACTTCGCATAATGCTCTCCAGTTCCATCCATGCTGTCGTGAAGTTTAGTAGTTCTTTTTTTCTTTCTGCTGCATACTATTCCATTGTGTATATGTACCATGACATTTTGATCCAATCATCTACTGATGGGCATTTAGGTTGCTTCCAACACTTGGCTACTGTAAATTGTGCTGCTATGAACATTGGGGTGCATAGGTTCTTTTGTATTGGCATTTTGGTGTTCTTAGGGTATAGTTCCAGCAGGGGAATCACTGGATCAAAAGGCAGTTCCATTTTCAGCTTTTTGAGGAAATTCCACACTGCTTTCCACAGTGGCTGCACTAGTCTGCATTCCCACCAACAGTGTACTAGGGTTCCCTTTTCTCCACAGCCTCGTCAGCACCTGTTGTTTGTTGATCTGTTTATGATGGCCATTCTGACCGGTGTGAGGTGGTACCTCATGGTGGTTTTGATCTGCATTTCTCTGATGGCTAGTGATGCTGAGCATCCTTTCAAATGCCTCTGGGCCCTCTGTATCTCCTCCTTGGAAAAGCGTCTGCCCAGGTCCTTTGCCCATTTTTGGATTGGATCGTTTGTCTTCTTGGAGTGGAGTCGAGTGAGTTCTTTATATATCTTGGAGATCAAACCTCTATCTGATGTATCATTAGCAAATATGTTTTCCCATAGGGTTGGCTCCCTTTTCATTTTGCTGTTGTTTTCTTTAGCCATGCAGAAGCTTCTTATTTTGATGAGGTCTGACTTGTTTATTCTTTCCTTTACGTCCCTTGCTTTAGGATGACATATCAGTGAAAAAATTGCTGCATGGATATCTGAGAGTTTCCTGCCAATGTTCTCCTCTAGGACTTTTATGGTGTTGCGACTTATATTTAAGTCTTTTATCCATCTTGAGTTTATTTTTGTGTATGGTGTCGGCTGATGATCCAATTTCAATTTTTTGCATGTAGCCGTCCAGCTCTCCCAACACCATTTGTTGAAGAGGCTATTATTGCTCCATTTTATGCTTCTGTCCCCTTTGTCAAATATTAGTTGCCCATATAAGCCTGGGCTTATTTCTGGGCTTTCTATTCTGTTCCACTGGTCGTTGGGTCTGTTCTTGTGCCAGTACCAGATTGTTTTGAGTATAGTGGCTTTGTAGTAGAGTTTGATGTCCGGTATTGTGATCCCTCCTACTTTGTGTTTCTTTCTCAAAATGGCTGAGGCTATTCGGGGTCGTTTATGGTTCCATATAAATTTTTGAAGTGTCTGTTCTATTTCTGTGAAATATGTCATTGGTATCTTAATAGGGATTGCATTGAATCTATAAATTGCTTTGGGTAGTATGGACATTTTGAGGATATTAATTCTTCCAATCTATGGGCATGGTATATGCTTCCATTTATTTGTGTCTTCCTTAATTTCATTCTTCAATGTTGTATAGTTTTCTGCATACAGGTCTTTTACGTCTTTGGTTAAATTTATGCCTAGGTACTTTATTTTTCTTCTTGCTATATCGAATGGTATTTTTTCTCTGATTTCTTCTTCTATTGCATTGCTGGTGTACAAAAATGCCTTTGATTTCTGAATGTTGACTTTGTATCCTGCTGTTTTGCCAAATTCACTTATTAGGTTGAGGAGTTTTTTGGTAGAGTCTACATGGTTTTCTATGTACACTATCATGTCATCTGCAAACAATGATAGCTTTACTTCCTCCTTTCCTATTTGGATGCCTTTTATCTCTTTCTCTTGTCTGACCGCTGTGGCTAGGACTTCCAATACGATGTTGAAAAGAAGTGGTGAAAGCGGACATCCTTGTCGTGTTCCCAATCTTAGTGGGAAAGCTTTCATTTTCTGCCCATTGAGTAGGATATTGTCTGTAGGTTTTTCATATATGGCCTTTATTACGTTGAGGAATGCCCCATTTATTCCCATTTTGCTGAGTGTTTTGATCATAAATGGGTGCTGTACCTTATCAAATGCTTTTTCTGCATCTATCAAGATGATCATGTGGTTTTTGTCTTTTCTTTTATTTATGTGATGTATCACGTTTACTGATTTGTGTATATTGAACCATCCCTGCATCCCTGGGATGAATCCCACTTGATCGTGGTGGATAATCTTTTTAATGTATTGCTGGATGCGGTTTGCCAATATTTTGTTGAGGATTTTAGCATGTATGTTCATCAGCGAAATTGGCCTGTAGTTTTCTTTCTTTGTAGGGTCTTTGTCTGGTTTTGGGATCAGGGTGATGCTGGCCTCATAGAAAGAGTCTGGGAGTCTTCCCTCCTCTTGGATTTTTTTGGAATAGTCTGAAAAGAACAGGGGTTAGCTTTTCCTTAAATGTTTTGTAAAATGCTCCTGTGAAACCGTCCGGCCCTGGGCTTTTGTGTGCCGGGAGTTTCTTGATGACTGCTTCAATTTCCCCAGCTGTTATCGGTCTGTTCAAGCTTTCTGTTTCTTCCTCCTCAGTGTTGGAAGATTATACTTTTCTAAAAATTTGTCCATTTCATCAAGATTTTCAAATTTCTTGGCATATAATTGTTCATAGTAGTTTCTGACGATCCTTTGTATTTCTGTGGTATCCATTGTTATTTCTCCTCTTTCATTTCTGATATTATTAATTTGGGTCCTTTCCGTTTTTGTCGTGATGAATCTGCTTAAAGGCTTGTCAATTTTATTTATCTTTTCAAAGAACCAGCTTCTGGATTGGTTGATCCTCTGAATTGTTCTTTTTGTCTCTGTCATTCAGTTCTGCTCTAATCTTGACTATTTCCTTCCTTCTACTTGCTCTGGGGTTTATTTGTTGTTGTTTCTCCAGTTCTTGAAGTTGTAGTGGTGGGTCTTTTATTTGAAATGTTTCCATCTTTTTTAGGTAGGCCTGTATTGCTATGAACTTCCCTCTCAGGACTGCCTTTGCTGTGTCCCATAGGTTTTGGACTGTTGTCTGTTCATTTTCATTTGTTTCCAGAAATTTTTTGATTCCTTCTCTTATCTCATTATTGACCCATTCATTGTTTAATAGTCTACTGTTCAGTCTCCATGAGTTTGTAAGTTTTTGAAGTTTCTCTTTGAGGTTGATTTCCAGTTTCAAGCCCTTGTGGTCCGAGAAAAAGTTTGGTATTATTTCAATTTTCCTGAATTTGCTGAGGCTTGCTTTGTGTCCTCTCATGTGGTCTATCTTTGAAAAAGTTCCATGTGCATTTGAAAAGAATGTGTACTTTGCTTCTTTGGGATGTAAGGTTCTCTATATGTCAGTTAAGTCTCTTTGATTCAGTGCATCATTCAGTGCCACAATATGTTTATTAATGTTTTGTTTGGAAGATCTGTCCATTTTTGACAGTGGGGTGTTGAAATCCCCTACTATCAGTGTGTTGCTGTTTATATCTTTTTTGAAGTCATCCAACAATTTCCTTATAAACTTGGGGGCTCCTATATTGGGAGCATATAAGTTTACAATGTTGATGTCTTCTTGATAGATTCTTCCTTTAAGTATTATAAAGTGCCCCTCTGGGTCTCTTTTTATGGCCTTTGTTTTGAAATCTACTTTGATACAAGTATGTAACCCTGGCATTTTTCTCATGTCCATTTGCTTGGAATATTTTTTTCCATCCCTTTACTTTCAATCTGTGTAGGTCTCTTGCTCTGAGGTGGGTCTCTTGTAGGCAGCATATGTGTGGGTCATGTTTTCTTATCCATTCAGCTACCCTGTGTCTTTTGATTGGGGCATTTAGTCCATTCACATTGAGAGATATTACTGATAGAAACTTACTCATCTTTTCTCTTTGTACCTGTGTTCCTCTCTCTCTCATTCTTTTCCTTCATCTGCTTAAACCAGTCCCCTTAGCAGATCTTGGAGTGCTGGTTTGGTAGAGATGTATTCTTTTAGCTTTCTCTTGTCTGGGAAACTCCGTATTTCCCCTTCTATTTTAATGGAGAGCCTAGCTGGGTAGAGCAGCCTTGGCTGTAGGCCCTTGCTTTTCATGGCTTGGAATATTTGTTGCCATTCCCTTCTGGCTTGTAGGGTTTCTGTTGAGAAGTCAGCTCCTAGGCGTATCGGGGCCCCCTTGTATGTTACTTTCCCCTTCTGCCTTGCTGCCTTGAGGATTCTCTCTTTGTCTTTGACATTTGCCATTTTAATGATGATGTGTCTTGGAGTGGACCTCTTTGAGTCCCTTTTGAGTGGGGTCCTCTGTGCCTCCTGGATCAATGAGAGCCTTTCTCTCCTCAAATAGGGGAAATTTTCTATCATTACTTCTTCAAGGAGGTTCTCTATCCCTTGCTCCTCTTCTTCTCCTTCTGGGATCCCTATTATATGGATATTATTGCGTTTCAGGTTGTCCTACATTTCCCTAAATGTCTCTTCATTCTTTTTGAGCTGTTTTTCCATTTCTCATTCTTTCTGGGAGCTTCTTTCTACCTTATCCTCCATCTCACTGATTCGATCCTCGGCCTCATCCAGCCTGCTTTGGATTCTTTCTACTGTGTTCTTCAATTCAGAAATGGTATTCTTCATATCCTCTTGTGTCTTCTTGATAGTTTCTATGTCCTTTTCCAGGCTGATATAGTTTGCTGTAAGATCCTGATAGTTGCTCTGCAGTTTCTCATAGTTCTCTTTGAGCTGGCTGAGCTCATTGAGCTTCATTAGAACCATTGTTTTGAATTCAGTATCTGATAGTTCCCTTGCCTCTATTTCATTTAGCTCTCCCTGTGGGGAGTTCCCTTTTCCACTCATTTGGGGGGAACTTCTTTTTCTTCCCATTTTTGTGAGAGTCTTAAGTATTTTTGTCCTTTACTTTTCTTTCTGGGCCTGCCTCTGATGATGTCAGTTGTTGACCCTATAGGACCTTGGGTTGTCTGTTTGAGCCTTCCAGGAGTCTAATGTCTATGTCTGACTCCTGCTTGGAGCAGCTCTGTGACCCCTTCGGTCAGGGCTGGGCTATTTTTTGGGATCGCTCTGCACTCTCATGCCGGCTGCTCCAGCGCGCTACCAGCGCGCTCTCAGCGCGGCAGGATCCCCGGCCTGCCTGGGCTTGCATGTGCTTGCCCCAGACCAGGGGGCTTATTTGCGACCTCACATACTCATCTGGTCCCCCTGGCCGGCAAGCTCTGCGGCACTGGTCAGTTTAGGGTCTTCTATTGTGTATTTTCCCCGCTTTTGGCTCTTTGGGTGCGTTGCTTGCCCTCGCCAAATGGGGACTACAGAAATGGGAGGAAGTCAGCTCCAGGACTCTACGGTTAATCCTGTCTCTGGTCTCTCCTCCAGGGACTCTGGGCAGCTCTACTAATTTTGTGGGCCGCTCCACAATCACCGGTGGGCGTTCAATTTACACCTGCCCTTGCCGCTCTGTGCACTCCCTCGCAGGCCATATTGGTGCCAATCTGTGGGAGGCCTTGCCGGCCGGTGCAAGCATTTGCCAGCCCGCGCGGGTCACACATACGCTTGCCAACCCTCACCAGTCACTCAGCGCAAGTGTGCGTGCCTGCACTGGGTGTTTTTGGGGTGTCTATGTGTGCTTTTCGGCTTTTGGCTCTTTGGGGGTGTGGCCTCTTCCCACGCAATGGAGACTAGGTAAGAGAAGGAGTCGGGACTCCCTGGTTCCTCCTCCCGTTCTTTCCCCAACGCCTCAGTTTCTAGTCTCTCCTCAGGGGTCTCTGGGCAGTTCCCTGACCCCTTCAGGCAAGGATCCACCCCCTGTGCAGACTGCGTTTCAATCGCAGGCAGTCTGGTTCATGCGCGGCCCTCTTCTGCCTCTTTGGGGGCACGCCTTTCCAGCCCACAATGGAGACTACAGAACAGGGAGGGAGTCGAGACTCCCCGGTTCTTCCTCCCGTTCTTTCCCCAACGCCTCCGACTCCAGTCTCTCCTCAAGGCTCTCCCAGTCAGTCTGCACTCAGCCCCGCAGCTCACACACATACAAGCTGTGTGCGGAGTGCACACAAGGCAGGTTAATTGATTCCCTTATGCCTGAGCGAGATGGTAGCTGCAGAGTGGGAGGTGCACCATCACCGGGGCTCCACCGGCCACCGTGTCGGTTCTCTTCACAAAGTTTTCCTCACCAGTCTTTTCCTAGGCACCAGCCCACCCTGCTGCCACCTCTACCCAGAGATCAAGGAGGGTGGCTGCCACTGCAACTTTTGCGTTTGCCCTTTAAATGTCTCTGCATCCCAGCCACCTGTCTCTGACAGACAGCGCCCCTAAGCTTTTTGGGGTTGCGTTTTGTCTGTATTTTCTTGGCTTTAGCTGCTGTAGGTTAAGGGTTCCTGTTTATGATTCAGACCCTGTTCTTCTCGGGAGAAGCTAACTGGCCATTTCAATGTCCCTCTGGTGCCAGTGCCCGTGGGCACCCAGCCCACCCTCTTGAGCCTCCACCGCACTTCTCACCCGTTGGGATGTGTGAGAGTAGAATCCACTGTCCACGGTACCAAGGCTCCTCTTCCACTATTGCTCCACTGCTTTCCAGGTGATTACTCCATTATTTAGTTGCAATTCCAGTTTGGTTTTGGGAGGAGATCAGCGTGACTCCCATTCACTCCTCTGCCATCTTCTCTCTCCCCTAATGGGATTTTTAAACTAAATTGTCACATTCAAATAATTATATTACCAAAATATGGAAAATAGAGAAAAAAATCACGAATGATAAACCACCTCAACACATCTACTATAAAATTTTGAATATTTTTTTCTAATCTTTTCCCCATGAGTACATTTGTTTTTACCTAACTTCTTGATATACATCCAATTGCATTTAAAATATGTCAGGAAAGGAAAGGTGTTCGTTTTTTCAAACTACTTTATCTTTTACTGGAATTCTGTGGTATTATATTTTGCAAGTCCTAGAAAGGATAGTCTCAAAAAGAAAGCTCTCACAGAGTGCATCCTAAAGATTGCATATAATTTTAAACTTTTGTATAGAAGGGCTAGTAATTTCTTTAAGTTTAATTATAGGCTATTTCTTTTTTTATCCAATTATTGCATACAGTATAAGGCTGGGCAGACAAGATCAAACAAAAATGCCCAAAAGAAGGGACTCCCAGTCAAGATGGAGCCATAGGTAAACACGCCTCACCTCCTCACACAACAATAACAGAAATTACAACTAGGCTACATCCAAGGATTTAAAGAAGCCACATTCATCCAGACAGGTAGGAGGAACAGAGACTTGGAGACTCTTGGAGAGGCGTGGAGAGACGGAGAGGCACAGAGAGGCGTGGAGACATAGAGTGGCATGAAAAGGTGCAGAGACATGGAACAGGCAGTTCCTCACCCACGTGCGGTTGATAAAAATCAGGAGGGATCCCTCAGGAGGGAGGGATCCCAGCCCCAGACCAGACCACCCAGCCCAGGGTTCCAGCGCCAGGGAGATAAGTCCCCATAACTTCTGGCTGTAAAAACCGGTGGAAGTTGGGGAGGTGAAGGAAACTGCAGGATTCTCAAGAGACTCCTCTTAAAGGGCCTGCAACAGAATTAGGACTCACAGACCCACCCCACTTTGGGACTCAGCACCAAGGCAACCGCAGGGAGGGCACCGGTGGCACAAGGGGAGAAGGGGAGAAGGTGAAGTAACTGACCAACGGGCGAGTGCCAGGAGACAGCTCCGTCCCAGGCAAAACTCCAGAGGCCAGGCAGTGGCACTGTCCCCTCTCCAAGCGCCCCCTACCGAGAGCAACAGAGCGGGGATACAGGTTGCCCCACCCTGGCGATGGCCTAAGGCTCTGCCTCATACAACTTACCAGTGCACTTTTCTACAATAGGCCACACTACTAAGACAGAGAGTCCAAGCAGCTCTACCTAATACACAGAAACAAACACAGGGAGGCTGCCAAAATGAGGAGACAAAGAATATGACCCAAATGAAAGAAGAGAACAAAACTCCAGAAAAAGAACAAAACAAAAGGGGGGGATAAGCAATCTATCAGATGCAGAGTTCAAAACACTGGCTATCAGGCTGCTCCAGGAACTCACTGGGTACTTTAACAGCATAAAAAAGACCTGGGCAGAAATAAAGGTTACAGCAAGCGAGATAAAGAAAAATCTACAGGGAACCAACAGTGGAAGGGATGAAGCTGGAAATCAAAACAACAATTTGGAACAAAAGGAAGGAAGAGAAAAAGCATTCAATCACAACAGCAGGAAGAAAAAGAATTTAAAAAAATGAGGAAAGGCTAAGGAGCCTCTGGGACGTCTTTAAATGTACCAATATCTGAATCACAGGGGTGCCAGAAGGAGAAGGGGAAAAGTGAGAAATTGAAAACTTATTTGAAAAGATAATGAAAAAAATCTTCTCTAATTTGGTGAAGGAAATAGACATACAAGTCCAGGAAGCACAGAGAGTACCAAACAAGTTGGACCCAAAGAGGACCACACCAAGACACATCATAATGAAAATGCCAAAGTTTAAAGACAGAATCTTAAAAGCAGCAAGAGAAAAGCAGAGAGTTACCTGCAAAGGAGTTCTCGTAAGACTGTCAGCTGATTTCTCAAAAGAAATTTTGCTGACAAGAAGTATTCAAAGTGATGAAAAACAAAGAGCTCCAATCTAGATTACTCTATCCAGAAAAGCTATCATTTAGAAGGGAAAGGCAGATAAAGTGCTTCCCAGACAAGGTAAAACTAAATGAGTTCATCATCAAGCCATTATTATATGAAATGCTACAGGGAATTGCATAAGAAAAAGATCAATATGATGGACACTGAAATAGCAATCAATTCACAACTATCAATAATTGAATCCAAATGACAACTAAGCAAACAAGCAGAACAGGAACAGAATCATAGATATGGGGATCATGTGGAGCCTTATGATTGGGGAGGGGGAAGGGGGAGAATGGGGGAAAAGGTGCAGGGATTAAGAAGCACAAATTGGTAGGTACAGAACAGACGGGGGGATGTTAAGAACAGTATATATAATGAAGTAGCAAAACAACTTGTATGCATGGCCCATGGACATGAACTAAGGAGGGGATTGCTGGGGGGAATGGGGGCACTGGGTGCAGGGGCACAAAGGGGGGAAAATTGGGATAATTGTAATAGCATAATCAATGAAATATATTTAAAAAAATAAGCTTTGACTATGTTTAAAAAATAATGCCCAAGAGAAGAAAATCCTCATTGACTAAGTGATTGACTTAGTGATTGGACATTACTGGTTACATTAACCAGTAATGGAATTATGAAATTATATTAATTATGTATTCCATTTTATTTATCACATCTTCTAGTGGAGTCCTCATTATTGTTATATTACAGGAGAAAATGATGCAAAGACATTGGTCATTTTGTTTTTTGTGCACATTTTCAAAATGTCCACGCTTCCAATTTTCTATGCTCTATCAGTTTCTTTTAGCTTCTATCCAGCTCATAGTACAGCATTCAAAGGAAAATCAAATGAAACTAATCTAAACATACTCTAGGTTCAATAACATATTAAAGTCACAAACAAAATGCAAACATTTTACCTATTTTCCAATGGTTACAGTAGACAGTTGGGGAGCACCAGGGAGTCACCCCCACTGGACAAGACAGTGCAGGGGGCGGTCCTTACACTGAGTGCACTGAAGGCTGGAGAGATGAATGGACAGGATCTGACCACGCTAAAAGCTAGCATGTGACTGGGTAGAGGCAGAAAGCCCTTCCCTTCCTATTTCTGTAAGAACCCCGGCTTGAGCAGGAAGGAGAGACGGCCTTTGAGACCAGAGTCTACCATTCTCCCAGGTCGACCCCAGGCTGACAGCCAGCAAAATAGTCAATGAGCCAGTCTCAAAAAGGCAAACACTGTGTGATTCCACTTATATGCAGTATATACAAGTGTCAAACTCAGAGACAGCAGGTTACCTGGAGATGGGGGGAAAAAGGGAAATTGTTAGTGGGCACAGAGGTTCAGATCTGTAGGATGAAAATGTTTTAAAGACATTTCACAACAACACGCGTATACTTTAACACCCCTGGCCTAGACAGTAAACAAATGGTTAAGATGATAAATTTTATGTTACAAATTTTTCTGCCACAGTAGAAAAAAATAATTAGGATGGCAGAAACAAAACAAAACAAATCCAACAACAAACAAACAAAAACTGAGGACCTGGTCCTCAGTCTTTCCACTACAGGGATGTGAATTCTGCCAACAACCTGCAGAAGCTTGGACCAGGACCCTGCACTTCAAAGGGCTCCTTGGTTTTAGACTTGCGAGGTGCTGAAGAGAGAACCCAGCTACATGGTCCCTCCTCTCCAACTCTGGACCCACAGAAGCTGTCATAAAATCAACACATGCTGTTTTAAACCACTAAACTTGTAGCCATTTGTTAAGCAGCGTTAAGGAAACTAGTACAATCAGTAGGTAAACATCTTTTTTCAAATGCATGTCAGGTCGTGTGTCACTCCTTGGCTCAGGCCCCTCCTATAACTTTTCGTTCCACTCAAGAGTAAAATGTAAACAAACCCCTCTCCATGGCTGACTGATACTACATGGTATCACCACTCACATCCTCTCTGATCTCCTCTCTACCGCTCTGTGCTGACCACTCTGCTCTAGCCGCACTGGCTTCTTTTCCATTCCTGAGCAGGGGATGAAGCCTCAGGGCTGGGCTCCTGCTGCCACCGCTGCCTGGGATGCCTCCTGAGAGGCTCCGCCTCAGCTGGCCTCTGCAAGGCTCTCTCCCCTCTCGCTCCAGTGAGGTCCCTGCTCAAGTGCATCTCCTTAGACGGTCTCTCTCCCGACATCCGTATAAAACACACTTCCCTCCCTTGGTCATTCTCAATCCCCTCCCCTTCATTTATTTTTGCTCTGAGATACTAATTATGGTTATTTGTTTCCACACCCTAGAACATGTAGGGGAAAAACCTGGCTGTAGGTATTCAGGACACATTTGTTGAATGACTAAATCAAGTGAAAGATGATGGTGTCTTTTGTTTTATGAATGTGAGCTCACAGGAATCTAACATGAAATGGCAACAAAAACAAAAAAAGGAAGAAAAACATGTCTAAGCTCAACTGCAGGTTTGTTATATGACAATGTTCCTGTTTGTTATATGACAATTTTGCTGAGTGGTTGCTAATGAACTTCTGCTGAAGGGTATCAAGAAAGACATGAGGTCCAACCTCAAGTTGCCTGACCTTTCACCGCACAAGGGTCCCCAGTAACCAGACCGTATGGGAGTGAATCCAGTGATGTGCGGCGTGGGACCTGGCATGGAGCAGCTGCTCGGTCAGGACGTCAGCAGAGCACGGGGAGCCTCCTCAGCTTCTGTGGTTAGAAGGCAAAATAAAAGGAGCAGAAAAGGAAAAATATTTTTATTAAAAGATTGCAAAATAGAAAAAGTCCAAAAAAGACTTGATTTTGCAAAGAGTATAAAACAAAATTCTGCTGAGTTTCTTTTTGAAAAAAAATTCTAAAAATGAGTTTGTATCAAATCATCATAAGTAAAAGACTAAGTAAATTAAACTAATGAAGTGCTAAAATTGTGCACGAGGATGAAACATAGACCAAAGAAGCATTAAATGGATTTTTTCTGTCTTTAATAATAAAATATTAGATTCATCTTATGCTTAAAGATTATTTATAGCCCTGGCTGGTGTGGCTCAGTGGATTGAGCACCAGCCTACAAATCAAAGGGTCACCAGTTCAATTCCCAGTAAGGGCACATGTCGGAGTTGTGGGCCAGGTCCCCAGTCAGGGGTGTGTGAGAGGCAACCACACATTGATGTTTCTCTCCCTCTCTTTCTCGCTCCTTCCCCTCTGTCTAAAAATAAATAAAAAAAAATTTAAAAGATTATTTTTAAAATTCCCAAAATAATCTTTTTAATGTCACAATTTGAAACCTCAGTCTCCACAGAGGTTAAAGCCAGGATGATGTAACTGAGAAAGCAGGTGTAGACAACTCACCAGAACTGCGTTGTATCCGCCGCAGTGTTACTAGTGAACGTGGTGAGGGAAGAAATTAGGGCACTGACTGTAACTGCAACACAAAATTATCAGCCTGAGTCACCCACAGGAGGACTGCAGAGCACAAAATGTCAGATCTCAAAGATTAAAATACATCTTTCGTTCACACAGTCATGCATTCTTTCATCCATTTATTGACTCACCTGAACTAGTACCACTCCTGTAAATTTCCTGTGGTTACCTCTACTGGAGCATATAACAGATTCTATCTTATTGCCAAACTCCAAGTCGGGCACATAGCAGAAACAAATTAAATTCTTGTGAGGCAGTTTTTGTGCACCAAGTGAATGTATTCAATATTTAAATACTGTACACTTTCTATTCCAAGAGGCACTGAAAGTAATTCTAGGCTTTGTAGGAGACATACATGAGTTCAAGTGTGATGGCTTGCTGGATTGCATATCAGAAGGTTAGGGCATGTTACACAGAAAGCAGACAGATGGTAGAGGAGTAAGTGGAAGTCACACTGACCTCCTCCCAGGACCAACCTGGAATTACAACTAAATTGTGGAGAAATCACCCAAAACAAACAACTTAACAATAGCAAGAGAGAAACCTTATAACCTCAGACAGACAGAAGAATCAGCTTTAGGACAACCTGACTGGTAAGAAGTGCAGTGGAGGCTTGTGAAGGCCGGCTGGGCTCCCGCGGCTGGCAACGCTAGAAGGATATTTAAATGGCCAGTTGGATCCCCCTGAGAAGACTGGGGTCTAAACCATAAGTGGAGACCCAAAAGTACACAAAAGTACACAGTTACCAGCCAGCTGTGAAAAGCAGCAGGGTTGCTCTCTGCCAGAGATGGGAAGCTGGAGAGGCAAAGAGCCTTTTAAAGGGCCAATGCATAGATTTTTGTTTGTAGCCACTTACCTTTGTCCCTGGCAAAGGTGGGGGCAGAGTGGGCTGGAGATGCCTGGGGAAGGACTGGGGTTGGAGGCTTTGGGGACAGAACTGGGGGAGCAGCCAGTGAGATCCCAGGGCTAACTGGTCCCCCATGCAGCAGTGGCAACCTAGCTTCGGTGAACTGCTCTGCTGAGCAGCAGTGGCGTGGGGGGAATCAGTGGCCCTGTACCCAGGGGGATTGTGCCCTGACCCTGTGATGCTTAGGCCTAACAGCAGGGTGCAGGGTGGAAGCCAAGATGGTGGATCCCAGGCTGGGGTAGGGGCGTGGAGTGGACTGGAGACACTTGGGGAGAGATTGGGACCAGAGGCTTTGTGGGGAGAAATGGGGGAGTGGCTGGTGGGATCCCGGCACTGACTCATCCCCCATAGGGTGGCAGTGGCCATCTTGCTCAGGCAGACCACTCCCTTGAGTGGCAGCAGCATGAGAGGACACAATGGCCACACCCCCATCCCCCAGGAGGGATTCTACCCTGGCCCTGTGGTGCATAAGCCTGACTGCTGAATACAGAGTGGCAGTCACAGATAGTAGATCATTGGCCAAAAGGAGCACAGAGTGGACTAGAGACACTTGAAGGGAGACTGGGAATGGAGTATTTGGGGAGAGAATTGAATGACTGGCAGGGTCCTGGCACTGGGCCATCCCCTGTGCAGGGGCGGCCATCGTGCTTGGGCAGGCCACTTGGCAGCAGCGTGATAGGAAATGGTAGTTCTGCCCCGAGGAGGGACTCTTCCCTGGCCCTGTGGCACTCGGGGAGTGACTGCTGAGGGCAGAGTGACTAGATTAAAAACTGAAGGAGAAAGCCACAAACAGTAGAATCCTGGAAGTCTCAAGCAGACTGCCTAAGGTCATCCAGGGTCAACATCTGACACTATCAGAGGCAGATCCATAAAGAAAAAACAGTGGTAAATATTAGAGGCTACAGAGACGAAATCCATTGTGGTGTTTTCCATGATGCGCAATACTTTCTTCACTAAATAGCTTTTTAAGGTCCATTTTGGGTCAATCAAATTTGTGTATAATAAGTCATTAGATTTTATATCAATAGTTTATTTTTCCCCTTTATTATACTAGTCTTAATCTCCTTACAGCCTTATTAATGCTGGTTTACTTGCTGTTGATAGAGGGATTGCAGGGGGGAGTTATTTTTGTGGATGTGGGTTTATTTTCTGGGCTTTGTGGATTTGTTTTGGCAGCACCTGCACAAAAACATGCAAGACATGATGGGCAGAGTGACCCTCAGTCAACTGGCTGGAGGGAAGGATGCACCAAAGAATGATCAAACAACAATCAAAACCCAACTACTTCCAGGGAGCCAAGATAAATGGCATAAAAGGCATCAAAAGAACAGCAAGTTCCGGAGATCAAAGAGAACACACCACTGAATCTCACATGACTCCTACCATAAAAGTTCACACGACAAAGTCAGGAAGTCCAGACCGATCAATTTAAGAAGCAGAAGCAAAAGAGAAGAGTCTCACAAATAATGGGAAGACAAAGAAACAACCCACAATCAAAGGCAAAGAAGGACTCCCCCAAAAGAGAACTAAATGAAATAGATGCAAGTAAGTTATTCAAAACAATGGTTATAAAGAAGCTCAATGAGCTCAGTGAGCTCAGAGAGAATTACAAAAAACTGCAGGGAAACTACGAGGAACTTACTGCAAAATATATCAGCATGAAAAACAACATAGAAACTATCAAGAAGAACAAGAAGAAATGACTAATATAATTTCTAAATTGAAGACAGAGTAGAAGGAATCAAAAGCAGGCTAGATAAGGTAGAGGATCAAATCAGCGAGTTGGATGGAGAACAAGGTAGAAAAAAGCTAGTGGAAAGAGCAAGAAAATGGAAAAAGACACAAAAAGAATGAAGAAGCATTGAGGGAAATGCAGGACAACCTGAAATGTAATAATATCCGTATAATAGGGATACCAGAAGGAGAAGAAGATGAAGGAAGGGATAGAGAACCTGTTTGAAAAAGTCATGATGGAAAACTTCCCTAATTGGAGAAGATAAAAAGTCACACATGTCCAGGAAGCACAGAATGTCCCATGCAAGAGGAACCCAATGAGGCCCACTCCAAGACACATCATCATTAAAATGGCAAATATCACAGACAGAGAATCCTAAAGGCAGCATAGGGATAAAAAGGTATTAATTTACAAGGGAGCCTTGAATGGCTAGCAGCTGACTTCTCAACAGAAACACTGCAAGCCGGGAGGGAAAGTCAAGAAATATTCCAAGTTATGAAAAGCAAATGCCTGCAACCAAGACTACTCTATCCAGCAAGGCTCTCAAAATGGAAGGTGAAATGAGGAGGTTCCCTGACAAAAGATGGCTAAAAGAATACATTTCCACCAAACCAGCATTGCAAAATATGCTAAAGGGACTGATTTAAGAAGATGAAGAAAAAGAGTATATGAACAACCAGTTCCTTTCACAGTCACCAATACTTGGTATTACCAATATTTTAATACTTCTTAATCTGATTGTGATAATTAGTTATTTTAATTATTACTTTATTATTTGTTGAAACTAAAGCTGTTTTTTAAATATATCTTGCTTATTTCTAATTTTTAAAAATCTTCAAGTGACCTTTTGGTATTCTTTACCCATTTTTTGATTAAAGGTTTGTGGAATTTTTTCCCTAAAACAAAAACAAAACCTATTAACCCTGTTTTAGATGTGTTGCAAATACTCTTCTATTCTATTCCTTGTTCTTAAACTTTTTTTACATGAATATTACTATATAGGCTTAAATGTTTAATATAGTTATATTGTCAATATTTTACTTTATACCTTCTGGGACTGAATATTTCACTTCAGGGTAAGAAAAATATTAGTTTGTATTTTCACCAAAAACTCCTTAGATTCTACATGTTGATTTTTAACTCACCTGAACATTTCTTGTATAATGTGTGAAACAGGGCTCTATATTTGTTTTATTCAAGTAATAGTGGCCCATACACCTTATTTGTTGAATAAGCCTTATTTCCCCCATTGATTTGAAATATCAATTTAATCATATATTACGTTGTTAGATATATACATTTGTTTCTCAAATGCTCGTTCTTTTTTGTCTTAATATGTTTTTATTTTTTAATTTATAAATCATGTTTATTCTATTACAGTTTCTCAATTTTTACCCCTTTACTCACTCCCACCCCCACCCCCCACTCCCAGAGTCAATTCCCACTCTGTTGTCCGTGTCCATGGGTCATTCATACATGTTCTTTGGCTAGTCCCCTCCCCTCCTTTCGACCCTTGTCCTCTTTCCCCATCCCCTCTATTCACTTTCAGTCTGCTCCTTGTTTCTGTGCCTGTGGTTTATTTTGTTCATTAGTTTATTTTGTTGAATAGAGTCCACTTATATGTGAGATCAAATGGCAATGGTCTTTCATCAACTGGCTTATTTCGCTTAGCTTAACATTCTCCAGTTCCATCCGTGTTGTTGCAAAAGGAAGGAGTTCCATCTATCTCTTTCTCTTTCTTTCTTTCTTAAATGCAGATTGATTTTATTTATTTCTTTAATGTCAAACTTAATTATAAAATATTAAAAAATATTTAAAACCATTATAAAGTCTCAGCAATTAAACCAACATGACACCAGCACAGACATAATCAAGTAGATCAATGAAATATAATGAGCATCCTAGAGACAAACATACATATCTGTCTAACAATATATGATTAAGTTGACATTTCAAATAAATGGGTAAAATAAGGCTTATTCAACAAATAAGGTGCATGGACCACAATTACTTGAAATAAAAAAAAAAATAGAGAGCACTATTTCACCCATGATACAAGAAATATTCAGTGAGTTAAAAATCAATATGTAGAATCTAAGGAGTTCTGGAAGGAAATAGAACTAATATTTTTCATGACCTGAAGTAAAATATTCAACCCCAGAAGCTATAAATATTGACAATATGACTATATTAAACATTTAACTATATAGTAATATACATATAAAAAAGTTAAAGGACAAGGAATAGAATAGAAGAGTATTTGCAGCACATCTAAAACATGGTTAATAGGTTTTTTTGTTTTTTAGGGGAAAAAATTCTACAAACCTTTAATCAATAAATGGACAAAGAATATAAAAAAGTCATTTAAACTTTTTTAAAAATAGAAATAGGCAAGAAATATACTAAAACAGGTTTAGTTTCAACAAATAGTAAAGGAACATCATTGTTACAATCAGATTAATGAGTATTAAAAATATTGGTAACATCAAGTATTGGCAACTGTGAAAGGAACTGGGTATTTATAGAAACTTTTTCTTCATCTTAAAGCAGTCCCTTCAGCATATTTTGCAGTGCTGGTTTGGTGGAGGTGTAGTCTTTTAGCCTTCTTTTGCCTGGGAAACTCCTTATTTCACCTTCCATTTTAGTTGAGAGCCTTGCTGGGTAGAGCAGTCTTGATTGCAGGCCTTTGCTTTTCAGGACTTGGAATATTTCTTGCCAGTCACTTCTGGCTTGCAGGGTTTCTGTTGAGAAGTCAGCTGCTAGCTGTATTGGGGCTCCTTTATATGCTACTACCTCTTTCTCCTTTGCTTGCTTTAGGATTCTGTTTGTCTGATATTTGCCATTTTAATGATGATGTGCCCTGGAGTGGGCCTCATTGTGTTTCTTTTGAATGGGACATTCTGTGCTTCCTGGACATGTGTGACTTTTTCTCTCCTCCAATTAGGGAAGTTTTCCATCATGACTTTTTCAAACAGGTTCTCTATCCTTTCTTCATCCTATTCTCCTTCTGGTATCCCTATTATACGGATATTAATGTTTCAGGTTATCCTGCATTTCCCTCAATTCTTCTTCATTCTTTTGGAGTCTTGTTTTATCTTCTGGCTCTTTCTGGGAGATTTTTTCTACCTTATCTTCCAGCTTGCTGATTTGGTCCTCAGCTTCATTGAGCCTGTTTTTGATTCCTTCTACTGTGTTCTTCAATTTCGAAATTGTATTCTTCATTTCTTCTTGCTTCTTATTGATAATTTCTATGTCCTTTTTCATGCTGATATAGTTTGCAGTAAGTTCCTCATAGTTTCCCTGTAGTTTTGGTAATTCTCTCTGAGCTCACTGAGCTCATTGAGCTTTCTTAGAACCGTTGTTTGGAACTCAATATCTGACAGCTTACTTGCCTCTATTTCATTTATTTCTCTTTGTGGGGATTGCTCTTCTCCTTTTGAGTCGGGGGTGTTTCTTTGTCTTCCCATTATTTGTGAGACTCTTCTCTTTTGCTTCTGATTCTTAAGTTGATCTGTCTTGATCTCCTGACTTTGTGGTGTGAACTTCTATGGTTGGAGGCCGCGGTTTTAACTTTCTGGATCTGCCTCTGATGATGTCAGATGTTGACCTTCTCTGACCTTAGTCTGTTCGAGACTTCTAGTAATCTACTGTTTGTGGCTGTCTCTTTCAGCTGTTAATCTATACACTCTTCACTCAGCAGGCCACCTTAGACAGTTTAGGGCGGGGTTATTGAGTCCTCTGACACTGGTGCGTATGGGGGAGGAGTCCACACTGGGATCCTACCGACCACTCTCTTCATTCTCTCCCCAAAGCCTCTGTCCCCAGTCTCTCCTCAAGTGTTGCCAGATGTTTCTGTGCCCCCTTTAGCCAGGGATCTACTGTCTGTGGCTGCCACTCTGCACTCAGCAGGCAGCTTAGACAGCACAGGGCAGGGTGGAATCCCACTTGGGGGCAAGGCTATTGGGTCCTTTGATGCTGGTGCCACTCAGTGGAGGTGGTCTCCACCTGAACAAGATGGCTGCTACCGCATGGGGGATGAGTCAGCACTGAGATCCCACCGGCTATTCTCTCAGTTCTCTCCCCAAAGCGTCTTTTCCCAGTCCCTCCTCAGGTGTCTCTAGCCCACTCTCCCCTACCTTTGCTGGAGATCAGGGTAAGTGGCTACAGATAAAAATTTATGTGTTGGCCCTTCAAACAGTTATTTGCGTTTCCAGATGCCTGTCTCTGGCAGAGAGCAACCCTGCTGCTTTTTGCAGCTGGTTGTTATCTGTGTATATTTTGGGCTCTGGTGCTGTGGGATAGAGATCCTCACTTTTGGTTTAGACCCCGCTCTTCTCAGGGGATCCAACTTGCTGCTTCAATATCCTTCTGGTGCTGCCGCCCATGGGTGCCCTGCCCGCCTTCTGGAGTCTGTACTGCACTCCTTACCAGTTAGATTGCGCTAAAGCCTATTCTTCTGTCTCTGAGGTTACAAGGCTCCTTTCTTGCCATTGTTCAGTTGTTTGTTCCAGGTGTTTTCTCCACAATTTAGTTGTAATCCAGGTTGGTCCTGGGAGGAGGTCAGTGTGACTTCCACTCACTCCTCCACCATCTTGATTCTCCTCACCATTTCTTAATGAAAGTACAGAAAATGAAACACGTGGTAAAGGGCTGCTGAAAAGGAACACTAATTAGCTGTTATTTCTCCTCAGAAGTTCAAAGGTTTCACAGCCTCAGATTTATATATCCCCTGATCAAGAAAATAAAAAATTGGAGGTAGGGGGAAATAACTAAATAAATGCAAACTTTCCACAGAATTGAAAACATAACAATATTTTAATAGTTTACTTTGCTGGTTTATCATACCAAGTAGATATATAATAGCATGTAAAATTTTATCCAAATAAATAATATCATTTTCAGCACAATATGCAATTATGTAAGGACAAAACAAGGTCTGGATTAGATATCAGATTTAACACCACAGATATTTCCTAAGCTCACAAACTGCCCATGTTAAGGTTCAAAATGCAGCAAGTCTGAGGATTCTGAAACACTTGTCTTTACTATGTATAATGTGTAGATGCTCTCCTTTAATTCCAAGCTATTTGATATTTTTATACACACACATATGCATAGAAACATACATACACACCAATTCTCAGTAAAGACTACATTCAGATATAAAGAAAGTATATTGATCTAAAGTACTTACTATCTACTCCAAATATAGGTATAATGACATTTGATACACATAAAATCTTTAAAACACATTATGTGATATAATCTCATTTTTGATGACTTGGTATGGGGATATAACACAATATCAAGATAGGTGACAAAAGCAAGGTGCAATTGCATATATGCAATATTTTTAAAAATATAACCTTATGAAATATAGGGATTAGAAGGAAATATACCAAAACATTAATGGTGGCTAGATGTGTGTGACAGACAGTTTTAATTTTGATATCTTTATTATAATCAGTAGTTAACAAATATTGCTGAGTTTTAGAGGCACTCAAAACACAAGGTATACAGTTACCACATTGTATAGGTTTTGTTAATGGCAGTTATATCAAATCCTTTGGGAGGGCTCTTCAATGTTCCAGATTTAGGGGACAGGCTTTTCTGAAATAAAAATGTCAAGCAGTTTTACTGATCAAAACTAGAGACAACCAAATGCACCAGACCCTGATGCAGCCAACAGGCCTTGTCCAGCTACCTCAACAGAGAGAAACCAAATCGGGGAGGCGGAACAGAAGGCCTGCGCCCCCTGGAGGCATCCCAGCGCCCACATCCCCTGTTTGTGCTCGGCAGCCTGAGCCAGGCTGAAAAGCTCTGAAAGATTACACTCCATTGTTGTCAGCAAAGGACACTCACTTGTCAGCTACCCATACAGTTTAGGACTGCAGTAAAGGTAAAACATTACCCAAACAGAATCAGAGAAAACACTGGCAGGTACGTGACAAAACTGAACCATCAAGACCCACGGTCTGGGATTTTTGAAGATGGCAGAGGAGTAAGTGGAAGCTACACTAAGCTCCTCCCAGGACTGGTCAGACCCTGGGGAGAAGTAGAGAGGGGTCAAACGAGGAATTTGCTGAAGCAACCGTAAACAGTCTAGGATGGGATTGGCTGAGAAGCTGAATGCCTGCAGAGTGCATGGAATTATGGGCAAGAAGATTTGAAATAAAAGGAGCGCTCTCTCTTCTTCCTTGAAGATGCCTGGATGATTGTGCTGCAGCCGCCTGCGGACAGTACTTTGGATGGGAATGAGCTCTGGGTGCAGCCTAGTATAGGGATGGCCTGGCAGGGCTATTCTTCCTTGGCTGTTCCAGAGGGGAGAGACCTGCCATTCTTCCAAAATCATGTAGCTTTTGTATCTTGTTTTAGTTTGTAAATTAACCCTATACAAATAAGATTAAAAAAATTAACTGGGGGAATGATAGGAGAGTTCAAGTGTTAAAGATTTGAGCCTTAACTGACAGGTTTAAGTGATTACAGCTAGAACTAAAGAGTTGAGTTTAGCCTTAATTGATAGGCTTACATGACTAATGCTTGTGGAAAGCTTCTATTCCAAAATTGTGAAGGTTTTCAGTAAAGACTCCTTTCCTTTATTGCCAGACCTTTGCCTGTGGAATTTTGCCTAGAGGGAAGCGATGGACAGCAGGACCCTACCTGCTGTTCAGTAACAGGACCAATCTGGAATTACAGCTACATTGTTGAGAAATCATCCTGAATAACCAACTGAACACTAGCTGGAGAGAAGCCTTATAACCATGGACAGACAGAAGAAACCACTTCACCACAACAAGACTAGTAGGGAGTGTGGAGGAGGCACAAGAGGGCTGGCTGGGCTCCCATGGGTGGCAGCTGAAGTCCTGGAGGGATATTTTAGCACCCAGGGTGTCCCCCTGAGGAGCATGGGGGCTAAACCCAAACTGGGCTCCCCAGCCCACAGCATCAGAAGAGGAAAGGAACCCATGACATCCAGCTGTGAAAAGCAGTGAGGGGGTTTCTGTTTGCCAGGTGGAGATGGCTGAAGACGTAGAGAGTCTCTTGAAGGGCCAACACAAAAAATTTTGTTTGCAGCCACTTACCCTGGGCTCCAGCAGAGGGAAGACAAAGTGGACTAGAGATACTTGAGGAAGGACTGGGGCTGGTGGCTCTGGGGAGAGATCTGAAGGAACAGCCATGAGGACCCATGTTTTGAGTCACCCCCCACAGGGCAGGAGCCATTACTCTCAGGCAGAGCACTTCTCTCCCAATGGCATCAGCCTAAAGGGGAAGCAATAGCCTCACCTGCAGGAAATACTCTGCCTCACCCTGTGGTGCTTAAGCGGGGTTGCTGATTAGAGCTTGATCAGATTGAAACTAATCAGCTTAATGCCTGATTAGTTTATCAGCTAAGGTGGAAAATACAAAGAAGCAGAAAAATGGAAAACAGAGAAACACCCCAAATGAAAGGAGAAGAGAATTATCCAGAAAAACTATATGAAAGGAGGCAAGCAATTTGTCAGATATTTTAGAGAAATGATTATAAAGATACTCAACAGCAAGAAAAAAAGACATAGAAACCATTAAAAAGGACCAGTCAGAAATAAAGAATGCAGTATCTGAAATAAATAAGGCACTGGAAGGAATAAACAGTATGTTAGATGAAGCAGTGGATCGAATCAGTGATTTGGAGGACAAGGTAGGAAAAAAATGCATAGGCAGACCAGCAAAAAGACAAAAGAATTTTAAAAAATGAGGATAGCTTACGAAACATTTTGGACAACATGAAACATAATAATATCCACATCATGGGAATACCAGAAGGAGAAGAGAGTGAGCAAGGGTTTGAGAAACTATTTGAAGAAGTAATATTGAAGAAGTAAAGACTAACAGCTTCCCTACTCTGGGTAAGGGAAAAGACACATAAGACCAAGAAGCTCAAAGTATACCAAGAGTGGGACCCAAAGAGACCTATATGGAGACACATCATAATTAAAATGACGGGGCTGAAAGACAAGGAGAGAATCATAAAAGCTGCAAGAGAAAAGCAGGTAGTTACTTACAAGGGAGCACCAATTAGACTGTCATCTGATTATTCAACAGAAACTTTTCAGGCCAGAAGGGAGTGGCATGAAATAGTCAAGGTGATGAAAAGCAAGGACCTACAACCAAGACTGCTTCACTCACTAAGGCTAACATTTAAAATCAAGGGAGAAACGAGGAGCTTCCCAGATAACAAAAAGCTAAAGGGGTTTGTTAACAACAAACCAGTACTGCAACAAATGTTAAAGGGCTTGCTTAAGAAGAAGAAGGAGAAGAGAAAGAAAAGAAGAAGAAACAGAGGAAAACAGTCTAATAATAAAATGGCTCTACATACCTTTCTATCGATAATCACCTTAAAAGTAAATGGCTTAAATGCTACAACCAAAAAACTTAGGGTAGCTGCATTGATAAGAAAACAAGAACCATGTGTACACTGCCTCCAAGAAACACATCTCACATTGAAAGGTACACACACAGACCAAAAGTAAAGGGATGGAAAAAATATTTCATGCAAATGGAAAAGAAAAAAAATTTGAGGCAGGTATTTATATCTGACAAAGTAGATTTTTAAATCCAATGCTATAGTAAGAAACAAAGAAGGACCCTACATAATGATGAAGGAAACAATCCAACAGAGTTAGATTCTTTGAAAAGATAAACAAGATCGACAAATCTTTAAACAGAATCATCAAGGAAAATAGAGGGAGGGCCCAAATAAATAAAATTATAAATGAAAGAGGAGAAATAACAACAAAGAAATATAAATACTGTAAGAAAATATTCACAACTACATGTTAAAAAACTGGACAACCTAAATGAAATGGATAAATTCCTAGAAACATACAATTCAAAAATTTAGGAAGAATGAGAGAATCTAAATAGACAGATTACACCTAGTGCAATTGAAGCAATAATCACAAAACTCCCAACAAACAACAGCCTTGGACCAGATGGCTTCACAGGTGAATTTCACCAACATTCTGAGAGGTGTTAACCTCTCCTACTCAAAGTATCTTTAAAAATTCAAAAGGAGGAGAGGTTTCCAAACTCTTTTATGAGGCCAGCATTACCCTAATTTTTAAAACAGATAAAGACACTACAAAGAAAGAAAATTATAGTCCTATATCCCTGATGAACATAGAACCTAAAATCCTCAAGAAAATATTAGCAAATCGAATCCAATAATACCTCAAAAACATCATACACCATGATCAAGGGTGATTCATTCTGGGAATGCAAGGTTGGTACAACATTTGCAAAACAACTAATATGACTCACCACATAAAAAAAATGAAGGATAAAAACCACATGATATCAAATATGAAGAAAAAGCATTTGAGAGACTTCAAGATAGTGGAGGAGTGAGTGGAAGTCACACTGATCTCCCAGGACCAATCTGGAATTACAACTAAATTGTGGAGAAATCACCTGGAAAGCAGCTGAACAATAGAGAGAAAGGAGCCTTAAAACCTCAGGCCACAGAGGAATAGGCTTTGGCACCATTTAATTGGTAAGCAGTGCAGTAGAGGCTTGAGAAGGTGGAATAGGCGTCCATGGGTGGCAGCACCAGAGGGATATTGAAACGGCCAGTTGGATCCTCCTGAGAGGAGTGGGGTCTAAACCATAAGCAGGGATATCCAGCCTACAGCACCAGAGCCCAAAAAGTACACAGATAACAGCCAGCTGTGAAAAGCAGCAGTGTGCATTCTGCCTGAGACAGGTGGCTGGAGATGCAAAGAGCCATTTTAAGGGCAAATGCAAAATTTTGTAGTGGTAGTCACTTACTCTGGGCTCCAGCAGAGGCGGGGGCAGAGTGGGCTGGAGTCGCCTGAGGAGAGACTGGAGAAGGAGGCTGTGGGGCGAGAACTGATAAAGTGGATGGCAAGGTACAGGTGCTGGCTCACACTCCATTCTGCAGCAGCCATCTTGCTCAGGTAGACCACTCCCCCGAGCAGCAGCAGCATGAAAGGACACAATAGGCATGCCCCCAGGATGCTCAGCCCTGGCCAGGTGTTGCACAGGCCTGGGTGCTGAGTACAGAGTGGCAGTCACAGATAGTAGAATCCTGGCTAAAGGGGACTGAGTGGTCTAGAGATGCTTGAGGAAAGTCTGGCGATGGAGGTGTTAGGGAGAGCACTTAGGGAGTAGTTGGGGGGACCCTGGTGCCGACTCCTCCCCCATACTGAAGCAGCCATGTTGCTCAGCCATAATCCTGAGTGACAGCAGCATGAAAGGACACAATACTCCACCCACAGGATGGACTCTGCCCTGCCCTGACTGCTGAGGGCAAAGTGACTAGATTAACAACTGGAGGAGATAGACACAGACAGTAGATTCCTGAGGGTCTCTTAAAGACTGCCTAAGGTCAGACGGGCTCAACAGCTGACATCAGAGGCAGATCGAGAAAGAAAAGAAAAGAAAGGAAAAAAGAAAGGAAGGAAGGAAGGAAGGAAGAAAAGAGAGGAAAGAAGAAAGAAAGGAAAGAAAGAAAGGAAGGAAGGAAAGAAAGGAAGAAAGAAAGGAAGGAAGAAAGAAAAAGGAAGGAAGGAAGGAAGGAAGGAAGGAAGGAAGGAAAGAAGGAAGGAAGGAAGGAAGGAAAGATGGAAGGAAGAAAGGAAAGCAGGCTGGCTCCAACCAGAGAGGTTCACACCACCAAGTCAGGAAGTCAAGAGAGATCAGATTAAGAATCAGAAGTAAAAAATAAGAATTTCACAAATAATGGGAAGAAAAAGAAACACTCTCCAACTGAAAGGAAAGGAGGAGTCCCAACAAAGAGAACTAAATAAAATAGAGGCAAGTAAACTATCAGATACTGAGTTCAAAACAATGGTTCTAAAGAAGTTCAGTGAGCGCAATTAACTCAAAGAGAATTACCAAAAACTACAGGGAAATTATGAGGAAGTTATTGCAAACTATATCAGCATGAAAAAGGACATAGGAGCTATCAATAAGAAGCAAGAGGAAGTAAAGAATACAATTTCTGAATTGGAGAGCACAGTAGAAGGAATCAAAAGGGGGCTAGATGAAGCAGAGGATCAAATCAGGGAGCTAGAGGACAGGGTAGAAAAAAGCTCCCAGAAAGAACAAAGAAAAAAAAAGACATAAAAAAATATGAAGAGGCATTGAGGGAAATGCAGGACAACCTGAAACGTAATAACATCTGTATAATAGGGATACTGGAAGGAGAAGAGGAACAAGGGATAGAGAACCTGTTTGAAAAAGTCATGATGGAAAACTTCCTAATTTGAGAAAAGAAAAATTCACACAAGGCCAGTAAGCTCAGAGTGTTCCATGCAAGAGGAACCCAATGAGGCCCACTCCAAGACACATCATCATTAAAATGGCAAATATCAAAGACAAACGGAGAATCCTAAAGGCAGCAAGGGAGAAAGAGGTAGTAACATACAAGAAGCCCTGATATGGGTAGCAGCTGACTTCTCAACAGAAGCACTACAAGCCAGAAGGGAATAGCAAGAAATTTTCCAAATAATGAGAAGCAAGGGCCCACAGCCAACACTACTCTACCCAACGAGACTCTCAATTGGATTGGAAGGTGAAGTAAGGAGTCTCCCAGACAAAAGAAGGCTAAAAGAATACATTTCCACCTAAACAGAATTGCAAAATATGCTAAAGGACTGCTTTAAGAAAATGAAGAAAAAGAGTGGGAAAGAGAGGATCACAGGTACAAAGGGGAAGAATGAATACATACCTATCAATGATAACTTTAACTGTATATGGATTAAACACCCCCATCAAAAGACATAGGATAGCTGAACAGATAAGAAAACATGACCCACACATATGCTGCCTACAAGAGACCCACCTCAGAACAAAGGACCTACACAGACTGAAACTAAAGGGATGGAAAAAAATATTCCAAGCAAATGGACAGGAATAAAAAGCAGGGGTAGCAATACTTATCTCAGACAAAATAGATTTCAAAACAAAGGCCATACGAAAAGACTCAGAAGGACACTTCATAATACTCAAAGGAAGAATCCATCAAGAAGACATAAACATTGGAAACCTATATGCACCCAACATAGGAACACCCCAATATATAAGGAAAATCTTGGAAGACTTCAAGAAAGATCTAGACAGCAATGCACTGATAGTAGGGGATCTTAACAGCCTACTGTCAAAAATGGATAGAACTTCTAAATAAATTATCAACAATAATATTGTGAAACTGAAGGACGATTAGATGAAATGGACTTAACTGACATATATGGAACCTTTCATCCCAAAGAAACAAAATACACATTCTTTTCAAATGCACATTTAACATTTTCAAACATAGACCACATGATAGGACACAAAACAATCCTTAACAAAACCAGGGAAATTGAAATCATAACAAGCATTTTCTTGGACCACAAGGGCTTGAAACTGGAATCCAACCTCAAGGAAAAAACTCAAAAACATTCAAACTCATGGAGGTTGAATAGTACACTATTAAACAATGAGTGGAGAGTGGGTCAGTAATGAGATCAAGAGGAAATCAAAAAGATTCTGGAGAAAAATGAAAATGAACACACAACAGTCCAAGACCTAAGGACACTGCAAAAGCAGTTCTGAGACAGAAGTTCATAGCAATACAGGCCTACCTCAAAAAGAGAGAAACATTTCAAGTAAATGACATAACCCTCCAGCTTCAAGAACTGGAGAAACAACAACAAACAAAGACCAGAGCAAGTAGAAGAAAGGAAATAATCAAGATCAGAGCAGAACTGAATGACATAGAGACTAAAATAAAAATTCAATGGATCAACCAATCCAGGAATTGGTTCTTTGAAAAAATAAACAAAATCAACAAGCCTTTAAGTAGACTCATCAAGAAAAAAAGGGAAAGGATCCAAGTAAAAAATATCAGAAATGAAAGAGGAGAAATAACAACTGATACCACAAAAATACAAAGGATTGTAAGAAATTACTATGAACAATTATATGCCAAGAAATTTGAAAACCTCAATGAAATGGACAAATTTCTAGAAAAATATAACCTTCCAGCACTGAATGAAGAAGCAGCAGAAAGCCTGAATATACTGATAACAGCTCGTGTAATTGAAGCAGTGATCAAACAACTCTCAGCACAGAAAAGTGCTGGACTGGACAGTTTCCCAGGAGAATTTTACAAAACATTTAAGGAAGAGTTAACCCCTGTTCTTCTCAGACTATTCCAAAATATCCAAGAAGAAGGAAGACTCCAAACTCATTTTATGAGGCCAGCATCATTCTAACCTAAAAACCAGGTAAAGACACAACAAAGAAAGAAAATGACAGGCCAATATTGCTTATGAACATAGACATTAAAACCCTGAACAAAATATTGGCAAACCACATCCAGCAATACATGAAAAAGATCATCCACCATGATCAAGTGGGATTCATCCCAGGGATGCAAGGATGGTTCAATATTTGCAAGTCAACAAATGTAATACATCACATAAACAAAAGGAAAGTCAAAAACAACATGATCATATCAATAGAAGTGGAAAAAGCATTTGATAAAGTACAGCACCCATTTATGATAAAACCACTCAGCATTGTGGGAATAAAGGGGGCATACCTCAACATAATAAAGGCCACATATGAAAAACCTCATATGCCAACATCATACTCAGTGGGCAAAAACTAAAAGCCTTCCCACTAAGATCAGGAACAAGACAAGGATGTCCACTTTCACCACTTCTATTCAATATAGTATTGGAAGTCCTAGCCACAGCAATCAGACAAGAAAAAGAAATAAAAGGCATCCAAATTGGAAAGGAGGAAGTAAAACTATCATTGTTTGCAGATGACATGATAGTGTACATGGAAAACCCCATAGCCTCCTCCAAAAAACTACTTGACCTAATGAGTGAATTTGGCAAAACAGCAAGATACAATGTCATTATTCAAAGTTGAAGGAATTTTTTGTACAACAAAAATGAAATATCAGAATCAGAAATCAGGGGAAAAAATCCCCTTTGCTATAGCAAAAAGAAAAATAAAGTACCTAGGAATGAACTTAACGAAGGAGGTAAAAGACCGGTACACAGAAAACTATACAACGCTGAAGAAAGAAATTAATGAAGACACAAATAAATGGAAGCATATACCATGTTCAGAGACAAATGTATTTGAAAAAATAAATAAATAAAAAATGTCCATAGTACCCAAAGCAATTCATAGATTCAATGCAATCCCATTAAAATACCAATGACATATTTCACAGATATAGAACAAACATTTAAAACATTTATACAGAACCATAAATGACCCCAAATAGCTGCAGCAATTTTGAGAAAGGAAAAAAAACTAGGAGGGAACACAATACCTGACATCAAACTATATTACAAGGCCACTGTAATCAAAACAGTCTGGTACTGGCATAAGAAGAGACACATAGATCAATGGAACAGAATAGAGAGCCCAGAAATAAACCATGTCTCTATGGTCAATTAATATTTGACAAAGGATGCAGAAGCATAAATTGGAGTAAAAAGAGCCTCTTCAACAAAGGGTGTTGAGAGAGCTGGACAGCTACATGCAAAATATTGATATTCGACCACCAACTTACAGCATACACAAAAATAAACTCAAATGGATGACTTAAATATAAGTCACGACACCATAAATGTCCTAGAGGAGAACATTGGCAGGAATCTCTCGGCTATCCCACGCAGCAATATTTTCACCGATATGTCCCCTGGAGCAAGGGACATAAAGGAAAGAATAAACAAATGGGAATTCATAATAAGGAGCTTTTGCATGGCTAAAGAAAACACAGCAAATTGAAAAGGGAACCAAAAATATGGGAAAATACATTTGCCAATGATACCTCAAACAGGGGTTTGATCTCCAAAATATATAAAGAACTCACAAGCCTCTACTCCAGGAAGACAAAGAATCCAGTTAAGAAATAGGCAAAGGACCTGAATAGACACTTCTCCAAGGAGGACATACACAGGGCCCAGAGACATATGAAAGGATGCTCAGCCTCACTAGCCATCAGAAAAATGCTAATTAAAACCACAATGAGATACACTTCACACTGTCAGAATGGCCATTATAAACAGAATAACAAACAACAGGTGGTGGTGAAGTTGTGGAGAAAAGGGAACCCTAGTACACTGTTGGTGGGAATGCAGACTGGTGCAGCCACTGTTGAAAATAGTTTGGAATTTCCTTAGAAAGATGAAAACAGAACTCCCTTTTGAACCAGTGATTTCACTGCTGAGACTATACCGTAAGAATCTCAAAGCACCAATTCAAAAGAACCTATGCACCCCAACCTTCATAGCAGTGCAATTTACAATAGCCAAGTGCTAGAAGCAACCTAAGTGCTCATGAGTAAATGGGTGGATCAAAAACTATGGCACATTTACAACTGAAATGCTACACAGCAGAAAGAAAGAAAGAACTACTACACTTCGCAGCAGCATGGATGGAACTGGAGAGCATTATGCTAAGTGAAATAAGCCAGGTGGTGAAAGACAACTACTGTATGATCTCACCTATAAGTGGAACCTAATCAGCAAAGCAAGCAGGGAAGGGAAATATGACCAGCAACACTGAAAGAAAGAAGAAACTGATGGGAACAGGAGGGTTGGAGGGAGCGGGGTAGCAGGGAGGGGTAGGGGGATGGTCAGTTCAAGGAATATGTATGAAGGATACATGGACAAAGTCAAGGTGGGGAAGGATTGAAGTCGGGAGTTGGGGGTGAGTAGGGCAGGGGAATGTGGTGGCTGGTAAATGGAGACAAATATATGTGAAAAATTTTAAAAAAGAAATTTACAAAAATTTAAAAAATAAAGAATAAAGGCTTTTGGTAAAATCCAGTACCCATTAATGATAAAAACCCTCTCAACAAATTGGGAATATTGGGAAAAATACCTAAAAATAACAAAGGCCACATATGACAAATACATGACACACTCACTGCCAGCATCATACTCAATAGGCAAAAACTACAATCATTCCCCTTAAGATTAGGAACAAGACAGGGATGCCCACTTTCACCTCTTTTATTCAACATATTACTGGATGTCCTTGCCACAGCAATCAGACAAGAGGAAGAAATAAAAGGCATTTAGACTGAAAAGAAAGAAGTAAAACTCATTATTTGCAAATGACATGATACTGTACATAGAGACTTCCAAATATTCCACCAAGACACTACTAAAACTGATAAATGAATTCTGCAAGGTAGCAGGATAAAAATTAATATCCAGAAATCAGTTGCTTTTTTATATTTCATTAATGATCTAACAGAAAGGGAAATTAAGGAAACAATCCCTTTTACTATTGCTACAAAAAAATATAAAATATCTAGGAGTAAACCCAACCAAGGGATGTAAAAGACCTGTACTCAGCAAATTATAAGACACTGAAGAAAGAATTTGAAGAAGATATAAGTGAAAGCACATACCATGTTCATGGATAGGAGGAATTAACATTATTAAAATGTCCATATTACCCAAAGCAACCTGTGCAATTCAATGCAATTCCTATCAAGATTCCAATGATGTATTTCACAGAACTGGAACAAATATTTCAAAAATTTGTGTGGAACCACAAAAGGCCCCACACAGCAATAGCAATCCTCAGAAAAAAGAACAAAGTTGGGAGAATCACACTACCCAATATCAAACTATACCACAAGGCTACAGCAATCAAAACAGCATAGTACTGGTGTAAAAACAGACACACATAGATCAATGGAACAAAAAAGAGAGCCCAGAAATAAACCCACATCTTTACAGTCCATTAACATTTCACAGAGGAAGCAAGCACATACAATCGTCTAAAAATAGTTTATTAAATAAATGGTGTTGGAAAAATTGGACAAATACATGAAGAAAAATGAAACTAGACCACCTTCCTATGCCGCATACAAGAATAAATTCAAAATTGATAAAAGACCCAAAACCATAAAAACCCTAGAAGACAACATATGCAGTAAAATCTCAGACATTGCCCATAGCAATATTTTATTGGATATCTCCCCAGGCAAGAGAAACAAAAGAAAAAATAAATAAATGGGACTACATCAAACTAAAAAGTTTTTTTGCACATCAAAGGAAACCATCAACACAATAAAAAGACAACCCACAGAATAGGAGAACATATTCACTGATACATCTGGATAAGGGATGAATATCCAAAATTTATAAAGTACTTACAAAACTCAACACCAAAAAAACAAACAACCTAATTTATAAAATGCACAAAGGGCCTGAATAGACAATTCTCCAAAGAGGACATACAGATGGCCAATAGACATATGAAAAGATGCTCAATGTCACTAGTCAACAGAGAAATGCAAATTAAAACCACAGTGAGATATTACCTCACACCTCTCAGAATGGCCATAATCAATAAGTCAACAAACAAGTCCTGGCAAGGATGTGGAGAAAAGGGAACCCTAGCGCACTGTTGGGAATGCAGATTGGTGCAACCACTGTGGAAAGCTGCATAGAAATACCTCAAAAAATGAAAAATGGATCAGCCTTTCAACCCAGTGATCCCACTTCTGGGAATGTATCCAAAGGAATCAAAAACACTAATTTGAAAGAACATAAGCACTCTTATGTTCATTGCAGCATTATTTACAATCACCAGCATATGGAAGCAGCACAAGTGTTCATCGAAAATGAATGGATAAAACAACTATGGGACATTTACGCAATGGAGTACTACTTGGCCATAAAAAAGAAGAAAATTTTACCCTTCATGACAGCAAGGATGGGCATGGAGAACATTACGCTAAGTGAAATAATCCAGTCAGAGACAGACACCATGTGATTTCGCTCATATGTGAAATCTAATGAACAAACTGATCTAACAAGGAAAATGGGGGACAGACTCAGATGGAGAGAGGGATGACAGCCAGTGGGGGGAAGTTAGTGGGTGGAGGGATTGATCAAAAAGGAAAAAGGACTCACGGACACGGACAGCAGTGTGGTGATTGTGGGAGAGCAGGGGGGTATGAGGGGACTAAATGGTATGGAAAAAATAAAATAAAGATTAAATTAAAAAAGAAAAGGAAAACAGGTAGCCCTAAAGAAAGGAATATCATTAGTAAAGAAATAAATAGTGATAAAATATGTACTCTTATTTTTATTATTTTTATTTATTTTTTAATATTTTATTTTTATTGTGTTTTTTCCATATCACTTATTCTCCTTATACCCTCTTCCAACTCCATCTACCCTCTCTCCTCTCCCACTATCACCACACTGGTGTCCATGTCCAGGAGTCCTTTTTCATTTTTACTCTATCCTTCCATTTCCCACTTTTATTTTTATTATTCTTAATTGACCTAACAAATAATAGTTTATTCAAAATAATTATAGCAGCAATTAACTCAATTATGTATGCTTATATAGAATGTGTATATATTGAATTAGGTATGCTTATAAATAACAGCAATAATAATATAAGAGGGATAAATTAATAATACATTGTCATAATAAAGTATTCACAAAACCAGTGAATACTGTTATTTGAACTGCATTCGAATTACTTTGTATAGTAGATAATATATATAATATACATACATACAGTACATAATATACAGTATGTAAAAATATATATCAAACCCTCAGACATCCACAAGTAACAATACAAAAGAAGAGGTATAGCCCAACTGGTGTGGCTCATTGGATTGAGCACTGCAAACCAAAGGGTTCTGGTTTGCTTCCTCGTCAGGGAACATGCCTGGGTTGTGGGCCAGGTTCCCAGTAGGGGCCACCGAGAGGCAATCATGCATTGATGTTTCTCTCCCTCTCTTTCTCCCTCCCTTTCCCTCTCAAAAAATAACTTTAAAAAAATAATAAAAAGAGGTACAACTGATAAAATAATAAAGGATAGAAATAAAATTACGCAAAATGCTCAATCAAAACTACAAAAGTCAAAAATGTGTGGAAAACATAGAAGCACAAAGGGCAAAAATTTAAAATGTAACAAATATGAAAAATATTAATGTAAGCATATCAATAGATGCTTTAAACATAAGTGGTCTAATAAACCAATTAAATGTCAGGACTGCCACAACCAACCAATCCAACATGTGTTTTCAGCAGGCAATAGAGGCCACTGAAGCAAATCCTGCTGTAAAGGCTCAGCCCCAACACAGCAGCTCATACACTGTATTTGTGAACACTATGCACAGCCAGTCAGCCTCAGAGTCCATCCTGCACGCTCATGTGCCAGCAGCTACAAAGACTCAACTACAGAGGAAGGCACACAACCCACACAAAAGGTGCTCTTGGAGCAAACGACTCAGGTGATTAGAAAGACTGCACAACCAGAACCTGGAAGACACCTACAACATAAGCCCCCCTGTCAAGACTGGGAGACATAGCAGATAACCTAATACTATAGAGAAACAAATGCAGAGAGACAGCCAAAATGAAGGGACATAGAAACCTGTCCCAAATGAAAGAAAAGAAGAAATCTTAAGATAAGAAATCTTTAAAATTTGAAGAAAAACAATCAGATACAGTTTAAAACATGCTTGCAATTATGATAAAAGAACTTAGCAAAAACTTGCCAAAGAAAGATTAAGGTTAAAAAGTATATAAAATCATAAAAATAAACCAGTCAAAAATATTGTGACTGAGGAGTGATGTTAGCCTAATAGCAACATGAGAAATCCCCTTACTCTCTCCCATGAAGATTGAACCATTTGAACAGCTATAATAGAGGACTGCCTGAACAACACACAAACATGTCTGAGAGAGGTCGATGCATTAAAACACATGAAGGTGGGCAAGTGGGAGTGATCTAGGGAGGTGAAATGGGAGAATACAAGGGAGTGAGGGGGACAGCCCTGCGTCCCAGAGCCCACGGTGAGGCTCAGCCTGGAGAGGGAAGGAGTCAGGCTGTGGGTGGCACTTGTTTCAGCCAGGAGGAGCAAAGAGTTTCAAGCAAGCGTTCCTGCAGGGCTGGGCAGTACAGGCTGCAGCTGAGCCCAAGGACCTGGGCAGGGCAAAGAACAGAGGTGTGGATACAGTTGTCTGGCAAGCTGCATTATAGACAAAGAAGTAAAATTAGGGAGCCTAATCTCCTTCCCTTAACCTCCCAGAGCTCACCTCCCCTTACTGTTTGTATCACATTGCAGAGCGTATTATCTGAACACTTGAAAACAGGTACTACAGAAACACTTTTTCCCTGAACAAAGGGCCCGGTCTTCAACTAGCCCTAGGGTTGGGTAGAGGTGCAGAGGGACGCCTCAGAGGTCCTCTGGTCACCATTGTTGAAAGGGCAAAGCAACGAAGGAGGAGGCCGGTTTCCCCCAGCTCACCACACCTTTACACATCAAAGCTACACTGTGGGCAGCATCTGACAGCAATGAAATTTCGTGAATTTGGAGCCCTATTCCATACCTTATTCCTCTCTGAGGTTGGTTTCCTGAAATGAAGGCTACCAGATCACAGGGGAGATGCTAACCTTCTGAGGAAACACAGGAAATTTTTCACCACCCAGAGGAGATCTGAAAAGCTAGAGAAGTGCAAGAAAGCTTAAAATTTTTTAAAATCTTGCAATTCATTGCCATCTACTGGAAAACAATAGAAAAAGTTTTTCTTATCAATCTACTAGAGAAGTGCCAATCATACATAGATGCCCACACAGAAAAGGAGTCTGTCAATACAATGACTAGTCAAGGTAATGAGGCAAGTCAGAAAGAAAATGAAAAATCCCCAGAAAGTAAGCTTAAAGACATGGATATATGTGATTTAAATGACATAGAATTTCAGTTTGCGGTTCTGAAAAAATCTCAGTGAGTTACAAGAAAACACCAATAGACAGTTAATGAACTCAGACACAAAATCAACGAGCAAAATGAGCACTTTGCCAAAAAGATTGAAACTTTAAAAAATAACCAAACAGAATTCCTGGAGACGAAGACCTCAATACAAGAGATTAAGAATAAACTATCTCAATTTTTTGCATGTAGCCATCCAGCTCTCCCAACACCATTTGTTGAAGAGGCTGTTATTGCCCCATTTTATGCTTCTGCCCCCTTTGTCGAATATTAGATGTCCATAGAGACCTGGGCTTATTTCTGGGCTTTCTATTCTGTTCCACTGGTCTATGGGTCTGTTCTTGTGCCAGTACCAGATTGTTTTGAGTATAGTGGCTTTGTAGTAGAGTTTGATGTCCGGTATTGTGATCCCTCCTACTTTGTGTTTCTTTCTCAAAATTGCTGCGGCTATTCGAGGTCGTTTATGGTTCCATATAAATTTTTGAAATGTCTGTTCTATTTCTGTGAAATACGTCATTGGTATCTTAATAGGGATTGCGTTGAATCTATAAATTGCTTTTGGTAGTATGGACATTTTAAGGATATTAATTCTTCCAATCCATGTGCACGGTATATTCTTCCATTTATTTGTGTCTTCCTTAATTTCTTTTTTCAATGTTGCATAGTTTTCTGCATACAGGTCTTTTGTGTCTTTGGTTAAATTTATCCCTAGGTACTTTATCTTTTTTCGTGCTATATAGAATGGTATATTTTTCCTGATTTCTTCTTCTATTGCATTGCTGGTGTACAAAAACGCCTTTGATTTCTGAATGTTGACTTTGTATCCTGCTGTTTTGCCAAATTCACTTATTAGGTTGAGGAGTTTTGCCCATCAGTAGATGACTGGATCAAAAAATTATGGTACATATACACAATGGAATACTACGCAGCAGAAAGAAAAAAAGAAGTACTAAACTTTGCGACAGCATGGATGGAACTGGAGAGCATCATGCTAAGCGAAATAAGCCAGGGGGCGAAAGACAAATACCATATGATCTCACCTATAAGCGGAACCTAACCAACAATGCAAAGAAGCAAGGAAAATATGACCAGCAACACTGAAAGGAAAAGAAATCAACAGAGACAAGAGGGAAGGCGGGGGGCAGGGAAAGGGAAGGGAAGGGGAAAGTCAAGGAACATATAGCAAGGACTCATGGACAAAACCAAAGGGGAAGAGCTGAGGGAGGGAAGGTGGGAGGGGGCAAGGGAAAGAGGTGGGGGGAAGGCAGAGACAAATGTATTTAAAAAGTAAATAAATTAATTAAAAAAAAAGAGAATAAACTATCTCACAAAGAAATAGGGCTGACCAAAGAGCTGATGAAAGAAAGAATTAGTGCTATCAAAGATAGAAATCCAGGAATGACTTAGAAGAAAACAGAGAAAGACTTGAGCATAACAAAATGAAAGAACACTACAAAAGCTATACGACTCTATCAAAAAGAGCAATAAAAGAAGAATAAGGATATCAGAAAAAGAAGACAGAGAGAAGGGAGGTGAGAGCCTAGTCAAACAAATAGTTGACAAGAACGGTCCAAACCTAAGAAAAAAGCTAGACACTTGAATCCAAGAAACAAATAGAAAACCTAATTACCTCAATCCAAAAATGATTTCTTCAAGGGACATTGCATTAAAATTGTCAAAAATTAATGACAAAAACATTTTTCCAGGTAACCTATAAAGGCAAGCCCTCTAGGTTATCATCAGACGTCTCAGCGGAAACTATAAGCTTGGAGCAAGTGGAACAAAATACTCAAACTACTGAAGAGAGAAACTACCAGCAGATATAAGGGAGAAATAAAGACTTTTCCAGACATACAGAAGTTGAAAATATTTATCACGAGGAGACCTACATTATAAAAGAATGCTCAAGGAGGTTATTCTACGTGAAACAAAGAAAAAGGTCACAAAATTATGAGTAAGATCACCAACAAACTTACAACATAAACAAGGATAATTTGTGACAATAAAGACATAAAAGGGTCAGGGGTAAAGGTCTGAGTCTGCAAACAAGGAAAGAGAACAGATGCATTCAAAAGAAAAAGAGCTACTGTATATACGTATGAAAATTTCTTTTTTATAAACCTAATAGTACACACACACACACACACACACACACACCCCTGAGACACATAACTTAAAAAAAGAGGGAAAAACAAGTATGGAATACCACCAAACAAAATCAACAGACAGAAACACACACAAAGAAAGAATTTGGAGACACAGAGCTACCAGAAAACAAAAGATAAAATGGCTAAAGAAATCATCATACATCAATAATTGCTCCACATGTAAATGGCCTGAATTAACCAATGAAAAGGCACAAAGTAGTAGATTGGACCAAAATACAAAATTCAACCATATGCTGCCTTCAAGAGACTCATCTAAACTGCAAAGAAAATATACTGTCAAAGTGAAAGGGTGAAAATGATTCTCCAAGCAAATAACATTCACAGAAAAGCAGTTATAGCCATACTCATATCTGACAAAATAGATTTTAAAATAACAAAGGTAACAAGAACCAGAAATAGATATTTTATAATGATAACAGAAATGCTACATCAAGAAGACATAACACTTCTCAATATACGGGCACCCAATGAGGGAGCAAAAAATATAAAAAGCAACAGCTAACGGAACTAAAAGGAGAATCTGACAAACACACAATCAGTGCAGGGGACCAAAATACAACACTGACAGCTCTAGATAGATCATCCAAACAAAAAACATCAATAAAGAAATATCAGTCTTAAATGACACATTAGACCACATGGACATAATTGACATTTACCAGAGCCTTTCATACCAGAACATCAGATTAGACATTCTTCTCCAATGCACATGGAATATTCTCAAGAATAGATTGTATATTCAGTCACAAAACTAGCTTCAACAATTTAAAAAGACTGAAATCATACCAAGCAAATTCTCTGATCACATGC
This sequence comes from Pteronotus mesoamericanus, assembly GCF_021234165.1. Lineage (NCBI taxonomy): Eukaryota > Metazoa > Chordata > Mammalia > Chiroptera > Mormoopidae > Pteronotus > Pteronotus mesoamericanus. Next base: position 1,245,651 of record NW_026555251.1, read on the forward strand.
TTTGAAATTAACAATCAACTGTAAAAAGGAAGTATAAAACCCCACAAATATGTATGTGGAGACTAAACAACTTGCTACTAAAAAAAATGACAGGGTCAAAAAGAAGATAAAAGTTGAAATCAAATGATAGTAGAGACAAATGAGAATGACAATATGACATATCAAAACTTCTGGGATGCAGCAAAGACAGTTCTAAGAGAGAAGTTTATATTATTAACAGTCCTACCTCAAGAAACAAGAGTAATCCCAAGTAAACAGCCTAACATTACATCTTGAAGAACCAGAAATACTAGCACAAAAGCAGCAAAAAATTGGGACAACTGTAATAGAACAACAATTTTCAAAAATTATTTTAAAAAGCAGCACAAAGTCAGCAGAAAAAAGAAATAATAAAAATTAGAGCAAAATTGAATGAAATAGAGAAGAAAAAGGCTAAAAAAAATACAATGGAGGGCTAATTTTTTAAAAGAATAATAAAACTGACAAAACCCTGGCTAGACCCACTAAGGAAAAGAAAAAGAAAAACTCAAATAAACAAAATCAGAAATGAAAAAGGAGAAGTTACCACAAATATGATAGAAATACAAAGGGTCATACTAGAATACCATGAAAGACTATATGCCACCATATTAAATAACCTAAAAGAAATGGGTAAGTTCCTAGAAATATATAACCTTCCTAGACTGAATCCTGAAAACTGTAACATTTAAATAGACTGATCAATAATGAGTAAATTGAAACTTTCCAAAAAGTAAAATTCCAGGACCAGATGACTTCAGTTCTTAATTCTACCAAATATTCAAAAAAGATGTGATGCCTCTCCTTCTCAAACTCTTCCAAAAACTTGAAGAAGTAATATTGTCTACACATTTTATGAGGCAAACATAACCCTGATACCAAAACATGGCAAGGACAACATTTAAAAAAAACTACAGACCAATATCTCTGATGAATATCTATGCAAAAATCATAAACAAAATTCTAGCAAACCTAATATAACATAACATTAAAAAAATCATACATCATGGTTTAGTGGGGTTCATTCCAGAAGCATAAAGATGGTCCAACATATGCAAATCAATGTAATACACCACATTAACAAAACAAAGATTAAAATCCTATGACTTTATCAACAGGTGCAGAAAAAGCATTTGATAAGACACAACATCCATTTATGATTAAAACACTCAATAAAATATGTATGGAAGGAAAAGACCTAAACACATTAAAGGCTATCTGACAAACTGTCAGCTAATATCATACTCAGTGGTAAGAAGTTGATATCTTTTCCTCTAGGATCAGTAAAAGCACAAAATATCCACTCATACCACATGTATTGGAAGTGGAGCAATTAAGCAAAAGAAAGAAATAAAGGGCATACAAATTGGGAATGAAGAAGTAAAAATGTCACCATTTGCAGATGACATGATTCTTTATATAGAAATCTCCCTGACACCAAATAAATACAAAGGACTTTAAGAAAACAGTCTGAACAACTATAGGCCAAAAAACTGGACAACTTGGATGAAATGGATAAATTCCTAGAACATACAACCTTCCAAGACTAAACCAAGAAGAATTAGAGAATCTGATTATACAGATTACACCTAGTGAAATTGAAGCAGTAATAAAAAAAACTCCCAACAAACAAAAGCCCTGGACTGGATGGCTTCACAGGTGAATTTTACCAAATAGTCCATGAACTAACACCTCTCCTTCTCAAACTATTTCATAAAATTCAAAAGGAGAGAAGGCTCCCAAACTCATTTTATGAGGCCAGCATTATCCTAATTCCAAAAAAAAAAAAAAAAACTATTAGAAAACTATAAAATATACAGTAAATTTACAGGACACAAAATGAATGTACAAAAATCCACTGCAAATCTATATACTAACAAAAAAATTCAGAAAAAGAAAAGAAAAACATAACTTCTTTTGTAATTGCTACAAAAAGAATAAAATATCTAGGAATAAACTTGACCAAGGATGTGATAAACTTGTGTACAGAAAATTACAAAGAGATTGAAAAGAACACAATATATTGAAAAGATCTTCCATTTTCATAGATTGGAAGACTCAACATAGTTAAAAATTTCATATTACTCAAACCAATATACAGATTTAATGGAATCCCCATCAAAATCCCAATGACATTTTTAAAAAAGACGTTTTAACAAAAAAAAAACAAAAACAAAAGAACCCCCTCAGGTTTGTATGGAACCACACAGACCCTGAATAGCGAAAGCAATTCTTAGAGAAAAGAATGAAGCCAGAAGTATCACACTCCCTGACTTCAAACTATACTATAAAGCTATGGTAATCAAAACACCATAGTATTGACAGAGAAACAGACACAAAGAACAATGGAACAAAATGAAGAGTCCCAAAATAAACTCACATGAATATGGGCGAATAACTTTTCAAAGCAGCCGAAAACATCCAATGGATTTTTTAAAAACCCTCTTCAACAAATGGTGTTGCAAAATTTGAAAAGCCACTTGCAAACAAATAAAACTAAAGTACAGTTTTACCCCATATACACAAAAATTTACTCAAAATGGGTCACACATCTAAATATAAGACCTGAAACAGATTATTTACTTCTAGCCATGATGGAGGCATAGACAGACACACTTTGCCTCCCACACAATCAAGAGAAGGACAATAACAAATTTAAAAACAAAAAATAACCAGATCTGCCAGAAAATCGAACTGCATGGAAGTCCAGCAGCCAAGGGGTTAAAGAAGAAACATTAATTTAGACTGTAGGACTGGCAGAGACAGACAGCGGGTTGGAGACGATGAGCAGCAAGGAGGCAGCCGGAGGACCAGGCAGGCAAGGTGGGGGCTGGTAGAACAGGTGGACCCACATCTGTGTGTGGATAAGCCAGGAGGAGCAACTGGGGAGTGAGACAGATCATAAAATGAAGCCCCAAAACCTCTGGCTGCAGAAACATGTGGGGGTTGCAGTGGCAGGAGAAACTCCCAGTCTCACAGGAGAGTCCGTTGGAGAGACCCACAGGGTCTGAGAATGTACACAAACCCATCCACCTGGAAATCAGCACCAGAAGGGCCCAATTTGCTTGTGGATAGGGGGGGAAAGTGACTGAAAACTGGCAGAGAGCCAAGCGAGCAGCATTGTTCCCTCTCGGACCCCTCCCCCACATGCAGCGTCACAACACAGCTACGTGGGTTGCCCCGCCCTGGTGAAAACCTAAGGCTCTGCCCCTGACAACTTAACAGGCATGCTGAGACAAACAAAACAAAAAACAAACAAACAAACAAAAACAACACCCCCCCCAAAAAAAAACATGGCTCAGATGAAAGAAGAGAGCAAAACTCCAAAAATAGAACTAAGCGATGAAGAGACAGCCAACCTACCAGATGCATAGTTCAAAACACTGGTAATCAGGATGCTCACAGGAATGGTGGAGTTTGGTTGTAAAATGGAGGAAAAAGTGAAGGCTATATAGAGTGAAATAAAGAAAAATACACAGGGAACCAACAGCGAAGGGAAGGAAACCGAGACTCAAATCAATGATTTGGAACAGAAGGAAGAGACGAACATCAACCAGAACAGAATGAAGAAACAAGAATTCGAAAAAATGAGAAGAGGCTTAGGAACCTCTGGGACAACTTTAAACGTTCCAACATCCGAATCATAGGGGTGCCAGAAAGACAAGAAGAAGAAGGGCAAGAAATTGAAAACTTATTTAAAAATATAATGAAGGAGAACTTCCCCAATCCGGAGAATGAAATAGTCTTCCAGGAGATCCAGGAAGCTCAGAGAGTCCCAAAGAAGTTGGACCCAAGGAAGCACACACCAAGGGACATCATAATTACATTACCCAATATTATAGATGAGAAAATGTGAAAGGCAGCAAGAGAAAAGGAGACAGTGACCTACAAAGGAGCTCCCATAGCCTATCAACTGATTTCTCAAAAGAAACCTTGCAGGCAAGAAGGGTCTGGCAGGAAGTATTCAAAGTCATGAAAGGCAAGGGCCTACATCCAAGATTACCCTATCCAGCAAAGCCTCATTTAGAATGGAAGGGCAGAGAAAGCGCTTCCCAGGGAAGGTCAAGTTAAAGGAGTTCATCATCCCCAAGCCCTTAATATATGAAATGTTAAAGGATCTTATCTAAGAAAAAGAAGATCAAAAACTATGAACAGTGAAATGACAACAAACTCACAACTATCAACAACTGAACCTAAAAGAACAAAACAAGACCAAAACCAAAAACAAACTAAGAAAACCACTAGAATAGAAACAGAATCACAGAAATGGAGGTCACATGGAGGGTTTTCAGTGGGAAGGGGATGGGAAGAGGATTGGGGAATGTTACAAGGAATAAGAAGCATAAATTGTAGGTACAATGTAGACAGGGTGAGGTTAAGAGTATAGGAAATGGAGAAGCCAAAGAACTTATATGTTTGGCCCATGGACATGAACTATGGGATGGGGCAACACTGGAGGGAGGGGTAGTGCAGGGCAGAGGTAAATAAAGGGGAGAAAAAATGAGACAGCTGTAATAACGTAATCAATGAAACATATTTAAAAATAAATAAATTAAAAAACCTTTTATCAAAAAAATAATATAAGTTCTGAAACAATAAATTACATAGAAGAAAACATAGGCACTAAACTTACAGACCTTGATCTTAGACAAGATTTTATGAATTTGACCCTAAAGGCAAGGGAAGTAAGGCAAAAAAAAAAAATGAATGGGACTATATCAAACAAAAAGCTTCTGCACAGCAAAAGAAACTGCCAACTAAACAGAAAGGCAACCAACTTAATGGGAGAAGATATTTGCAAACAACAGTTCTGACAAGGAGTTTATATCCAAAATATATAAAGAACGCATACAACTCAACACCAAATACAATCCAATTAAAAATGGGCAGAGAACCTGAGCAGATACCCCTCCCAAGAAGACATACAAATAGCCAAGAGATGTATATGAAGATACTCAACTTCCCTAGCTGTTAGGAAAATGCAAATCAAAACAACAATAAGCTACCACCTCACACCTCTTAGAATGGTGATTATCAACAAGACAGGTAATAACAAGTGTTGGTAAGGTCATAGAGAAAAGGGAACACTTATGTAAACTGGTACAGCCACTATGGAAAACAGTATGAGGGCTCCTCAGAAAATTAAGAATAAATTTACTAATGGGCACTTGGGCTGTTAGGTAAGGGAGTAGAGAAAAAAGCTGTGATATATTTATTTACACAGTGGAATATTACTTGGTCATTAAAAAAAGAGGAAATCTTACCTTTTGTGACAGCATATTTGGACCTGGAGAATATTCTGCTAAGTGAAATAAGCCAGTCAGAGAAAGACAAATACTATATGATCTCACTTACATGTCAAATCTAATGAACAAAATAAACTGACAAAATAGAAACAGGCATGTATCTTAAAAGTGTACACTTGGCACCTATATAATCCTATTAACCAATGTCACCACAATATATTTAATAAAAAGAAAAAAATAATAAAAATGTAAAGAGTCTTGGGGTGCTTTGCAAGTAGAGTGAGGCTGGGTCTCAGGGCATCACCAGGGTGGCCAAACTGTGTTCAGAAGGTTAATGCAGATTCAGATTTGGTTCCAACCCTGGGGTCACTCAACAAGAGTAACAGGACATGGCATGGCCAGCCATCACTTGCCTGAGGCCTGTGGACCTTTGAGAGTTTTTGAGGAAGAATTGCAGGCCAAGGCCAGCTCTGGAACAGCCCACAGCCATGCATGGGCCGAGGCTGACTGCTCGCTACTAAGAGAGTGTCAAGCTGTGCATGAGTAGGATTGGGTGGGGTCTCAGGGAGTCATCAGGATATGGCAAGTGATGTTCATAAGGTTAATGCAGATTTAGACTTGGTCACATGGAGGAAGGCTCAATGTAGGAAAAATGTTGCCTGCATGTTAACTGTGTTGGAGGAGGGCTCAACACAAGGACCACTGTGAGTGTACCTTCCATCCTTGACCTCAACCAACACAACTCAGCTTCCTTCTATGTGTCCCTGGCACCTGTCATGCTGCTCTCTTTCTGCATGAGCTCAGGCTGAGTTCCTGTGAACAGGTGAGTCTGTGCACGGGCCCTTTAAGAGTACACCTGGGTTTCTGGAAGTCTCACGTTTTCCCAGATGGATGGAATCCTCACTAATTTTCACAGCCAGATGTTGTGGGGACTCCTGTTCTCATCACTGGTGCTTCAGTCTGGAGAGCCTGGTGTGGGTCTGAGGCCTTTCTCTTTTCAGGGGGAACCTCTGCAGCTGAGAAATCTTTCCCAATTCTCAACCACCGTATGTGAGTGTGGGGCCAGTCCACATCACGTTTTTGCCTCTCCGACCAGTCCCAACATGGCTTCTTTTTTACATTTTTAGTTATGAGCTTTCTGTTCAGCTATTATTCCAGTGGTTCTCCAGGTTCATTGTTCTAAAATTTAGTTGTAATTTTGATGTGCTCATGGGAAGAGGTAAGTTCAGTGTCCACCTACTTTACCATCTTGATCAGAACCCTAAAAGTTATTAGGTATTAAATGGAAGGGAAAGATAACGTGTTAAAATAAGGAATAACTATGATGAAATATTAAAAAGAACTTCAATTGCTCAAACTTTTAAGTCTAATCTCCAAATCTACTTTCAATCCTTTGCTCTCTCTCTTCTCCTGCTGGTACCCCTATTATGCATGTGTTTTTACATTTGATATTGTCCCAGTGGTTTTTAAAATATTATTCTTTATTATTTTTTATCTTTGTTGTTTCAGTTTGATGATTTTATTACCTTGGGTTCTAGATTGCTGATTCAAGCCTCCGATTTTTATAATCTCATGTTGATTCTTTCTAGTGTATTCTTCATTGTAGTTATTGTATTTTTCATTTCCAATTGGTCCTTTTTTATGTTTTCTTTTATGTCTCCTTTTTTATGGTTTCTCTCTGTTAAAGTTCTCGCTGAATTCGTCTATTCTTCCCCTAGGTTGACGGAGCCTCCTAAAGTTAGTCACCGTTTGTGTCAGGCTTGGGACTGCCTGGCAGGAGCAATGAAGTGATTTGTGTTTGGCTGCTGCTTGCGCTGAGCTTGGATGTGCTTGGGAAAATCTGTGCTGCGTGCCAAGGTCTGCTGCCACTAGGGCCAGCCTAGGAACCTTGGGATGGGCATTAGCACACAAGCTGGGTCCAGTCACCACTTGTGCTGCGCTTGAGGCTGCCTAGTTGGAGCTACATTACAGGCCAAGACTGGCTGCTGCTCATGCCAGGTTTGGGGGCCCCTGGAGGTACAGTGCGTGTTGAGACTGGTCATCACTTGTGTTAAGCTTGGGGCTTCTTGGCAGAAGCTACAGTGCATTCCAAGGCCAGCTGCTGCCTGTGTGATTTTCCAGAGTCTGTAGCATGAGTCAAGCTTTGCCACCACCTGAATGGGATTAGTGGACTTTTGAGAAAGTCTGCAGCGCAAGCCCAAAGCAGGCACCACTCACGCAGGCATTGCAGACCTCTGAGTGGAACTGCAGCATGAGGTGAGGCAGGCTGCTTCTGCGGAGGAGGCACTGGAAGAGACTGGGGCTGGGCAAGCAAGTTGGACGGGGTGGGTCTCAGGGATTCACCAGAGTGCACGTGGTGCTGTCCAGGTTAATGGAGAGCACAGACTTGGCACCCATCTGCGCCAGGCTGGTTGGCTGGAAGGAAAAAAGCTCCACAAAAGAACAATGGTGCCTGCCAGTGCTTCTGTCCCCAGAGGAAGTAGCTTCAACCCTGGCCTGTCTAGTCCTCACCCTGAAGTTAGTAAAGTTACTTTTCCCCCCTATATCCCCGGTGCTCTTTGAGCTGCTTCCCCTGACCTGACGCTTCAAGTGAGTTTGTTTGCTGGCCCTTTAAGGGAGCAGGCCTCGGTCTCCCATAACCCTTTAGCTCTCTGGGATGTAATCCCTGCTGATTTTCACAGCCAAGTGTTATGGAGATACCACTTCCCAGCACTGGCACCCCAGTTTGGGGAGCCAGGTATGGGGGTTGGGATCCCACACTCCTCATGGGGAACCTTCAAAGCTGAACTCTGCCTTCCATTTGTTTTAGAGGGAGAAAAAGGTAAGGAGGGAGAAAAGGGGAGGCGGGGGGAGAGAGAGAAACATCAGTGTGTTGCTCCACTTATTTATGCATTAATTAGTTGCTTCTTGTACGTGCCCCCACCAGGGATTGAACCAGCAAACTTGGTATATCAAACAACACTCTAATCAACTGAGCTACCCGGCCAGGGCTTCCCTTCCGTTTCTCAAGGGCCACATGTAGATGCAGGAGCTGCCTTTCTGCATCCCCTCTTCTCCTGCCAATTGATGTGGCTTCTTTATCTTCTTAGGTGTAGGAAGTCTGTTCAGCTAGTCTTCAGCTTGTTCTCAGTGATGGTTATTCTGTAATGTAATTGTCATTTTAATATGATCATGGGATGTGGTGATCTCAGTTTCCCTACTCTGCCATCTGACCCAAAGTCCTAAAGTTTTAAGTTTTTATATTGGTTAGTTTTTCTTGAGGGGGAGGAAATTATAGGTATTGTAATGGTGTATGGCCCTCCCAAGGATCATAGTATATAAACAGATAAACGAGACGTTAGTGGTATTAAAATTTTATATGACCGGAGCCAACTAGGAAGAAAAAAGATTTAAAAAGGCTCATTGCAGGGACAATAATGAAAAAATGTTGAGAAATCTCAGGTGAGGGCGGGCTGAGTAGGAACAGAGAGACAATGTTGGGGGCACCTGGAGTGGGAGTCAAGGCAGGAGCAAAGGCAGGCTCCGTTCTGGGACCGGCGTGGGGCCAGAAGCTCTGTTCTGTGATGGCGTGGGGTGCGGGGCAGGCAAAGGGCAGAGGAGAGTAAACTCAATCTGATAGCTCCAGGGTTTGGACTATTTACATTTGAATTAAAATAGATAAAATTAAAATGTCAGTTTCCCAGTCTAACTAGCCACATCCCAAGTGTTCACTCGCCTTCAGAGCCCCATGAGTTTACTTGTGGGAGTTTTCTGGGGCTGCTAGAACAAATTACCGCAGGCTGGAGGACTAGAAACAACAGGCGGGCGCTCGCTCACGGTTCTGGAGGCCCGGAGCCTGCGGTCTGAGGTCGGCAGGCCACGTCCCCTCTAGAGGCTCTGGCGGAGGGTCTGTTCGGTGCCCCTTCTGCTCCTTTGTCTGTGGTCGCATCACTCCCACCTCGGTGTCCGTGGCCACACAGCCCATCCTTTTCTCTGTCTTTTCCTTTTTGTGTCTGTGTCAAAACTCCCCCTGCTCCTCTCTTACAAAGTACATGTGATTGCATTTAGGGACCACCCAAAACTTAATCACATCTTCTGCCATATAAGGTAATATCCACAAGTTCTCAGGATCAGGAGGTGGACATACCTTTGGGGCCACCATTCAATGTGCAGTACTCTATCAGCATAAATAGAGCATTTTTATCATAGAGGGAAGTTCTTCTGCATAGTGCTGTAGAGGAAGGTAGGAACAAAACCGGGACTGTGGCGTAAATCGGACAAGCTTACTGACCTGAAGTAACCTCACGGGGTGACCCAGTCATAAATCCCTAACTGGGCAGGCCATGCTGGGCAGTCACACCCCAGCTCTGTGACCTTAGCAAAAGGTTCACCTTTGCCTCAACTGAGTCCCATTCATTGTTCTAGTGAATTTAGCTTAACAAACCTTTGAAATGTTGGAGTGACCCTCTTTTCCAGACCCCTGAAGGGAGCACAGGATCCTGTTGCCTGTGTGCCATCCTTATTTACTGTAAATATTAAATACTTTTATCTCTTAATTTTACTTTCATCCAACCACAGAGATGCTTGCACCTTGCTTTTTCCTATCTCCTTACTCTACCACCAATGGGCTCATGCAATCTTCCCTCCTTTGATTCCAAAACTGCCTTTCTCTGGAGCATTTTCTCAGTCCATTGAGATCTTGCTTTTGGGAATGTCCTCAGTTTGGCTCAAATAAACTCTAATAAACTCACAAAACTTTCTATAGGTTTCCACATTCTTACATCAACAGAGGTTATGAACCAAGGGTCCAAACAATTGTTGAATGGTCAGAAATAACTTGGCAGATGGTGAATCTGTCACAAAGAACAAAGCAGTACATACAAATATCAAAAGAGTAAGGTTTTCTCAATTGTAGTTAAAAAAACAACATAAAATTTCCCATGTTAATAATTTTAAGTGTACAATTGTTGGGAACCATCCTGCCTGGTTTCAGGGACTGTAGCCTCCCCGACAGGCAAGAGGGCCCAAGGCTGAAGCTAATCAAGGAGGCCTTGGGGAAACAGGCCCCTGAGGAGACGAAACCTGTCCCCTTGGCAGAGGCGCAGCCCCTGCCTCCCTCACGTCCCCCTGCTTGGCCCTGTGATGGTCGGTTATTGAAAGACAGGTAACATCTCTCATGAGGAGAGACGACATAAGACAGACATCAGCTGGTAGGGGCAGTGGTACAAGGACTTGGGGGACACAGAGAAAGGGCAAAAGGGCTCGCACCTCTCAGCTCATCTAAGACAAGGCCAGAGTCCTCATTCCCTCTGACAGAAGTCTCCTTAACTTTGGTGACTCTGCCCCACCAGCCTGGCTGGGGCTTTAAACAATGCTAAAGGCAGGCACAGCCCTAAATTGGAACAGGTGGTGCCCAGGGAACAATCAGGCCTAGAAGTAAGCTTCTCTAAGCATGCTCTGTTCTTCCCTCAAAAGCATGGTAAGCAGCTCATACTGGGAAGGAGATTTACAGTATTCATAGACCCGGACCTGAGGCAGGTCTCTTGTATTCCTCCAACTGTTATCCATGATCTCTATGTGTTTTCTGTAAACATAGCCTTTTGACATTGATTGATGAGCTTTGCATCCCTACCCCTGTGGATAGGGTCCTCAATAAAAGCCTTTGGACACAGGGACTCAGGGCCTTCTCTACTAGAGGGGAGCCATGTCCCCTCTCCTGGCAAACAGAGAAGTGTTTGCGATGACTCGTGTTTACTCCCCCTGATCCATGACAATCCCAGGACGGGCTCTGCGGGATTCAGAGCCTCGCTCCCTCCTCAGCTGGCTCCGGACAGTGACTCTCAGATCCAGGAGCCCGGCGCTCCGCTGCGGCGCTCCCTGCGACAAACGATACCAGCAGGGTAACTGCACATCACTGTGCATTCGATCCCTAGAGAGTTTCCATCTTTTGAAACTCCATACCCATTAAACAGCTCCCTTCCCCCCCTCTCCCCGGCCCCTGGAAGCACCACTCTCCTTTCTGTTTCTGAGTTTGCGAACTTTAGATGTTTCCTGGCTGGGGAATCGCGCAGCGTTTGTCTTTCCTGGCTGGCTTATCTCCCTTAGCATAATGCTCCCAAGGGTCCTCCATGCTGTAGCACAGGAAACGATTTACTTCTTTTTATGACTAAATAATATTATACAAATACATATATACACACATATGTATATATGTATATACATATATATGTATAATCTCATTTTGTTCATAAATTCATCCCTCACTGAACATTTAGGTGGCTTCCAAAAAGGAGAGTTTTTGCAGTTTCTGCAAAATCCGGGACTGAAAGCAGCAGTGGGGAATTAGGCAGAATTCCAGCCCTTGCACTCAGCACACAGTGACAGCCCATTTATGTTCTTGGCACAAAGCTCATGACTGTGCTTGCGGTGACTGCGCACAGGTCCCTGACTCCCCAGGTTCTGGGTGCAGGGTTTCCCTGCTGAGGGCTGTGAGCTGTGTTAGAGGACACTCCCAGGTGCGGGGATCAGTCAAAGTAGGTGCCATGGACCACTCACGGGGGCTGGCGGAGGGCTGGTCAGCACCCATCACACAGGTGCCTTCTCAGAGGTGGGGTGCGCAGGTAGGGAAGAGGCTCAGCTCTGGTAAGACATCTTCAGCAGGATGGGGCTGGGTGCACACTAGAGAACCCTGAAAACAGGGCCCCTACCTCTTCTGAGCCTCAATTCTCTCAACGGTGGAAATAGCCCAGAAAGCTGCCTGCAGGCACGTGAGTCCTGAGGCATGTCATTGGCCAACACCAGGGAGGGCAGAGAGAGTGAGAGGCGGGACCAACGGGGATGGGCCAATGGGGAAGTGGCGGTCCCTGACCCACGCATGCGCAGCACAGTCTGGCCCACTGCAGCACAAGCTGTGTTGGATCATAGTGCCAGTTGGGCGTTCAGGTGCAGGTGTGTACTGCCTGGCCACACAGACCAGCCGAGACCCAAGTGCTCCGCCACCTCACGGCACCCCGTGGAAAGGAGTGCAGAGGCCACACCTGAGCCCAGGGATCTAGGTGGCCGAGCTCTCCACCACACAAACGATCTGTGGGCTGGGAGGGTCGCAGGCGGGAGGCAGCTGATAGGGAGGGCAGACCAGGCACGCAGCTGACCGGCGTGTATCCCTCAGAGAACCGACTGGCACCATGCTCCCCGGAGCTCCCGGTCGCCTGCTCCTGGCCTGCAGCCTTGCCCTGGCGCCCTTCCTTGCAGGTGAGAGTGCCCGAGGCCACGCATACCCCACATACCCGCCTTCGTTCCCACTTGCACCCATGCCAGCACCCCCAATCCGCATCCTGCGTCCCCGCCCACACCCTGTACCCCACATCAGCATCCTCGCCCGCACCGTCATTCTAGCAGCACCCCCACTGGTCAACAACATTTTAGAGGTATCAGGTACACAATTCAAAAACATGTCATTTGTACACTGTATTGTGTGCTCACTACCCCAAGTCAAGACTCTGTTCATCACCATTTATTCCCGCATACCCTCCTCCACTGCCCCCCTCCCCCCAGCAACCACCACGCTGTTGTGCGTGCCCATGAGCTTTTCTCTTATTTCTCCTTTTTTGCTCAACCCCTCCACCTCTCCCTTCCATCCTCCCCATCACCACCGCCCCTAAGCCCTACCTTTGACAGCTGTCAGTCTGCTCTCTATAAATCTGTCTCGATTTTGCATGTTAATATCTTTGTTCATTAGACACAATATATGAATGAAATCATATGATATTTGTCTTCCTCTGACTGACTTATTTCACTTAGCATAAGCTCTCTGGGTCCATCCATGGTGTTGCAAAGGGTAAGATGTCCTTCTTTTTTATGGCCAAGTAACATTCCATTGCGTAAATATACCAAAGCTTCTTTATCCGTTCACCTACTGATGGGCACTTGGGCCACACTTGGGAGGAACAGAAGACATAGTGCGGGGCTGGCATTTAGCAAACATTAATTCGAGGGTGGCTTGCTGTCTCTTTTTCTCCAGAGACCACTTAATATTGAAGGAAGAAAGGAGGAGAGAAAATGTTCACCCCTGTAGGGTGAATCGTGGGTCCTTGTCCAAGTGGTTCTCCTTTCCAATGTCCCCGAGGGATGTGGGATTCTGGGTACAGTCTTCACTACCCCTTCTTAATCACTGGATACCATGTGCTGCATCTGCTGTGGACATTCCCTTAATGCTACATCATCATTTTAAATTACTGGGGTTGCCCCAGGGCCTCCTGGACCTTCCACCCAAGCTGGCCTCCTCCGTCGTCAGGATGGTCCACTCGCCCGCTGGCCAGTGGTGTAAACTGCGTGCGCTCGTGTCCTTTTGCCACCCCTTCTTCCCTCAGCCTGTCAGTGGCCTATATATATATATATATATATATATATATATATATATATTGATAGGAAGGACACACTCCTTGCTGCTGGACCAATACAAATAGTTGTCACTTACTAAGAGTTCATTTTGAGCCAGTTTAGGATTCCTGACAAAAATAAGAAAGTTTAGCATAATTTTACTTAATATTCCAGGTCTTTCTTGATTTCTTTCCTTCTCCTTTGCTTCCTTCACCTAATGAGAGATTACAGAAAATCACTTACTAAGTTTTGGGACAGGCCTTACATAAAATGTGGACCTTTATCCTGAGCACTCAACCTTTAAGTCCTACACTCATTTTCCAGTTCCTGTCTTTCCCACCACATTGTATCTTTCCTCCTCCAGAGCTCAATGCTGGTCTCACTGAATTTTCCCAAACCTTATTTTTAAGGAAGGATGGGAAAAGCGTAGCTCCTCTTGCTGTGAATAACTGAGAACCTGCCCACAGCGCTCTGCATTTTCACAGAAACCGAAGCCCAAAGCTTAAAAAAAAAAAAAAAAAAAAAAGCCTTTTCCTTCAAAAGACATTAGAGAGTTTGTGACTGGTGTTGGGCTGAGAGAACAGGGACGTCTGGGAGTCTGTACAGCGCTCCCACCCCCGGAGCTTCCTGCCAGTGCAAGCGCCACCGCCTGGGCGGCCAGGGCTCTGAGAGCGGCCGCGGGCAGTGCCGGGGCAGGGCGCGCCGCGGGCGCTCCTGCGTAACCAGGGGGCCGTTTGTTGCCTCCGGGGTGCTCTCCATTCCTCTTGCTTCGTGGTTATGATGTGTAGTGAAGTTTGCTTCAGTGTTTCTCTATAATGGGCCTTCCCCAGTTTTATTGAGGCGAATCGACACACATCACTGCGATGGCGCTAAGGCCTACAACGTAATGGCCCGCGTTGCATATGTTGCTGAAATATGTTGCTGATCACAGGAAGTTTAGTTAGCATCCGTCTTCTCATAGAGTTACAATAAAAAGGAAAAGCAAAAAAAAAAAAAATGTTTCTCTGTGATGAGAATTCTTAAAATTTACTCTCATAACTTTCCTGTATATCATAGTGTTAACTGTAGTCACATCATGCTCTATATTATATCCCTAGTACTTACGTATCTTATAAATGGAAGTTTGTACCTTTTTGATCACCTCCCACAAATCCTCTCTCTCTAATAATCACAAATCTGATCTCTTTCTATGAGTTTGGGGTTTGTTTTATATAAAATCTCATAGACACAGACAGCAATATGGTGATTACAAGAGGGAGAGGGGCCGGAGGGCGGAGGGAGAGTGTAAGCAGGATAAATGGTGACAGGAGACGTGGATGGTGAACACGCAATACAATACAATGCACAGGTGCAGAACTGTACACCCGGAGCCTGTCTCGTTTTATTAACCAATGTCACCCTGATAAATTCAGTAAAACCTCCGGGGAAGAAAAGCATTCCTCACATTAGGGAGATCATACAGTATTTTCTTTCTCTGACTTATTTCACTTAGTATAATGGCATCAAGATACATCCATATTGTCACAAATGGCAGGATTTTCTGTTATTTTATGACTGAATAATATTTCTGTGTGTGTGTGTGTGTGTGTGTGTGTGTGTTTATCACAACTTGTTTATTCTTTCATCTATTGATGGACACCTAGGTTACTTCCATATTTTGGATATTGTAAATAATGCTTCATGAAAATAAGGGTGCATATATCTCTTTAAATTAGGGTTTTTGTTTTCTTTAGGTAAATACCCTCAAGTGGTATCACTAGGTCAAAAGGCAGCTCCATTTTTAATTTTGGGGGGAACTTCCATACTGTTCTCCACAATGGCTACACCATCTGCATTCCCACCCACTGGGCACTGGGGTCCCCGTGTCTCCGGGTCCTCACAGCACTTGTTGGCTGATTTATTGACGGTGGCCATTCTGACAGGGGGTGGGGTGGTATCTCAGTGTGGTTTTGATTCACACCACTCTGGTGACTGGCTAGGTTGAGCATCTTTTCATGCATCTGTTGGTCATTTGTATTTTTTCTTTGGTAAAATGTCTATTTTTTTAAATTGGATTACTTGGGTTTTTGCAGGCTTTCGTTTTTAGGGGCAAAAGCAAGTTTTAAAACCCTTCTTTTCCATCCTTTCCCACTGTTTTTATTTACTTTATTTGTTTTTAATAATATGGTTTTTAAAATAAATACTATATACCCATGGTACAAAATGCAAGAAGTGTAGAACAGAGACTATATCATCCTCCCTCTGTACCCTCCCAGCTCAGCCCCCTGGAGGCCACCCTAACTGTCCCTTTTTGAGGACCTTTCCAGAGATGGTCTGTGTATTTAGCAGCATATCCAAGTGTATCCTTTTCTTCCCATGGCATTTATACCTAGTGTTATACCTCTTGCTTTTTTCCTTGCAAGGTGCGCTTCGGAGGGCTTTTCATGTCAGTGTGTGTGGAGGGGCCCATTCTGTGCTTGCACATCTGTTTCAGGGATGTGCCAGGATCTGTTTAACTATGAGCGTTTTCATCATTTCTAATCATTTGGCATCACAGAGAATCCTGCAGTAAATGACATACAAATAAAATTGCACATGTAGAAAAACACCTAGGAATTATGGGATCAAAGAGTTCGTGCAGTCTAAACCTTTTTCCAAATTATCAGACTGTCCTCTAAGGAAGCGGCACTAATTTACCCACCAGAAATAGAATGGAAATGCTGGCTGCCCACACTGCCAACAGCACACCGTGGTGTTGGGGGCGTCTGTTCTGCCGTGGAAGGCTTCCTGCAGGGCTGTCTGGTGGGGTGTTTTATGAGGAGCAAAATGTCTGTATATGTGGCTTTGGAGCATTTGAAACGAATGGTGCGACCGATGCCATTAACTTCTAATTAATTAAATGTAAACAGACACTGAACAGAGTAGCTTCAAGCACAGTGAGGTGTGAGAGTTTGGAAGAAGAGGGTATTGGAGACATTGCTGAGAAATTATGAACTGGAGTTTCTTTAATGTTAATGATTGTAATTCTTTTTTATGTTACTCTGTTTATTTTTTTAATTAGTTTTGGCTGTTTGTGTGCGCTTCCTCAAGCAAGACTCTCCAGGAAGCGCAGGCCGGGTGAGCCCCGGGTCTGTAAGGGTTTCTGTTCCTCCAGGGCTCTAGCCGCCTCGGAACTCCGGTTCTGCCCCAGCTCCTGCCCGGGATGGGGGCCTGCTGCCCTCATGTTTGCAGGGCCCAGGGCAATATGGCTCCGTATTTAAAAAGTACACATTAAGCTTTAATAAAAAGATTAACCTAGGTTGCAACCTCTTACTTGGATAAAAGGTGTGTAATTTTCACACTTCTCAGAGTCCCGTGCCAGGGAATGCCAGCACTGGGAGATCCCTGGTCCCAGCCCGTGTCCTCTGCTCACCCTGCCTCCCCTCACGGTGCAGGGCATCCTGATCCTGTGCACGGACGCACCAGTCCTTCGTCGGCACCCTCCACTGCTCTCCCCTCTGCAAACTGCGTGGTCTGTTGAGGAAGGAATCCCAGGCAAGGTCGGGGGGCGGGTCTTCAGGCTCCTGATGGACACAGCCTCTGGATGCCGCACGCTCCTCCCCCCTGCCCTTGCCTCGTGGGGGCTAGCGGAGCCCGGGGAGAGTGAAGGGAGGGTCTGCTGGAGGGGAAAGTAAATAGTTCAAAATCGCCTTTTCAAATCCTGAGAAAAATTCTGCAGACAAATACTGTGACCTCTACTCCCTTTTTCCCCTTTCCTTAAACTCTCACAGGTTTCTCACCTCTTTATCCGTAGTTCTCTGTGGACATCTTTCATTGTGACAGCAAAGTCTGGTTTTTGTCCTAACAGCAGGGGTAGTGGGACACTTGGCTGGAGGCAGGGGGTCCCAGGACTCGGTTCACCGAGCTGCTACAGAGCCCCAAAGGCAGAGAGGGCAGGCGGGCAAAGGCTCCTTCCTGTCAGCTGGGCCCTGTTTGAGATTTTGTGCAGGCTTCATCCGCTGCCCTTTGTCACACTGCATCATTGAGTGTGAACGTTTGGAAGCCACCCTTCCGGTGAGGTGACCCTGTGAGTTGCAACCACACTCTGCTCTTAGGGTCCTGTTCCAGTTCTCTCTCTAGTGTTTATCATCATATGATGTACCATGTGTTTTTTGCTTGTTTGTTTGTGTGTTTGTTGTAGCCTGCCCTCCTCACTAGAAAGCATCCTCCACGAGGGTGGGGATTTTCATGATAACCCTGGGGTTCAGTGTCCCATACCAAATGCTGGGCTGGGCAAGTCCAGACAGTTTTCTGTCTTTTTTTTAAAGTCTCCTGGGAGATTAAAATGAATGACCTAGAGGAGAAGGACGTGGATGAATTCGCTTCCAATGGCCTTAAGTGCCCAACCTGCTTCGCGGTCATGGGAAGGGAGTGCGACAGTGAGCTCAAGTGGTGCGCAGCGGACCGGGTGAAATGCATCGAATTCGCTGGCATCATAAACACAGGTACTTTTTAAGGGTGAGTACTGTGTAGACACAGCGGGGTGGCACTCTGCCACCAGCTCGTGGGGCATGTGTCCTAAAGGCAGGGCTGAGGAGAATCCAGATTTTGTCCTAATCTCTTAGAAATGAGGGCGCCACAGTAGACTGACTCTGACAATATGTCTAACTGGCTTCCTTACATTCATTCACTCACTTATGAATTTTTGTACTTTCACCAACAAACTCTGCTAAATTTGAGGAAGTTAGTTCATTATATTGGATGAAACTTCATCCGCTGCAAACTTTGATTAGTTTTTTTAAACACAGAAGTAATTTATGTCCCTGCCCTTGAAAGGTTTAATTTTCAAAGTAAAAGTTTTGGAAAAAGATAATGATTAAACTTTCTTCAAAAAGATCATAAAACAATTTACTGTGTTGGCTTTAAGAAAATCCAACACCAAGTTCTAAGTTAATTGAAGACACACATTAGAAATAAATTAGGGTGCAGGAGGGTCCCTAGGAGCAGAGCTGCATAGGGCCAGGCTGTTCTCACTGTCCTCCTTACCCTCTCGCTTTCTGTCACTGAGGAGCTCAGCCTTCTTACTGGGATACTCCAGCAAGGGCTGGGCATGTCCATTGGTCCCTTGGGTTCTTATGTTTGTACTGTGTATAATTTGCATAGCACTGATTCTTTGCATTAAAATACCAATCACTGGATATTGCCCCCAGAAAAGGCAGGTGAAATCACCAAGAGCACAGAATGCGCTGTGTGAAGCCACGTATCTGGAGGCATTTTGAAAGGCAGGAGAAATCAAAGCAGTTGCTTTTGTATGTCTGCTGTTATGTCTAAAAAAATGGTGCAAACGAAGAATAAAAGAAAATTGGATTTAAGTCCTTAAAATCACAAAGGGTGAAACAGACACACCAAGTCCTGATAGCCACAGTGTAGGGTGCTCCTAATAAAGTCACTAAGGAATTGTAGGAGAAACGAATGTACGTAAAAACATTATGCAGATAATATAAATTGGAAAAAATTTTACTTACAGAAGGTTTGGAACATACATGAGTATGTGATTGAGAAATGTGAGGTTTTGCAAAATAGGTATTTGGGGGACACCCTGCCAGCTGGTTGCCTCAGCAGTGCGGGGTGACTCCCACACAGTGTGGCTTGGTGGGTATCAGACTCCAGCCCAGTCTGTGCAGGGGGGAAGGGTGAAAGAGAGTAAAGGAAGAAGAAGAAGAGTGGAAGTCTCATTCATTATTTCTCGCAGGTCTTAAAGACATAGCTGTTGAAATGAAGAAATGCATTCAAGCAGAACTCTGCAAGGAAACAATAACTTACATGGGTTTTCCTGTTGCTAACGGGAGTAAAAATTGCAGATCAGCCATCAGAAATGGGGCGCAGGTCAGACCTCCGACTTCAGTCTTCTTTGTTCTCTTTTTGAAGAAGCTGCTTTACTGAGCTGCTGCAAGGGCCCATCCATTTCCCTTTCTGAATTAAACATGCATTTTTTTGGCATATGTATTCTTTCACGTTTGGTAATTTCTCCACACTTATATTCAGTTGTCCATTTATTGACTCATTCAGCAAGGTTTACTTGTGTACCCAGCCCCTCAAAAAGTGGGTCAGGACTAAAGCCAACCCCTGCCTTTGAAAAGACCCCAGGGCGCTTGAAGGAGTACAGACACAGACGGAATGCTTAGAAAGCAATGCAAGAGTAAGAGTGGTACCTCTGCTCAAGTAGCCTGAGGTGACGGCTTTGGACACAGGTAGAAGCAGAAGGGCTTCCTTAGGTAAGGGGAAGATTGCAGACGGACTGTGAGGAGATCTGTGTCCTTCGGCAGCAGGGGTAGTGTGCATGCTGCGTGGAGATGGAAGTGGGCAGAGGCTACCATGTAGCAGCTGAGGTCAGTGGCAGGAGGACTGAGGCAAATATGTTGGCCCGGCTTGAAGCCTCTCTCTGTGAGTGATAGAGGTGCCACCAGTGGGCAAACTCAATGTACTCACTGCATTGAACACGGTCTGCTCCCTTGATGATGGAAAGCAGCCCCATCCCCCTGGAGACATGGTCTGAAGTCAGAGGCCCCCTCGTAGCTCTCAACCCTGAATGCCCATTGGAATCACCTGGTGGCGTTCGAGGAGCACACTTACCTGGGCCACACCGGGGTCAGGACTCAGGGAATATGGGGGAGTCCTGGCCCCTGACTCCTCCCAGCCCACCCACGGTTTTTTTCTTCAGCCTGTTTAGTTTTTGTCTCCCCCAGGTGATTCTAAGTTACAGCTACTGTTAAAAACAAAACAAAACAAAACAAAACACTAAGGTCTGAGGAAAAAAGTAAAACTTTTTATTTACACAAAGTGAAAGATGTTCAATTAAGTCAACCAACAAGTGCATGTAAACACAAGAACTTTCTAAGGATATCAAATGTTAGTTTGTTACTGGACAGGCACCAGCCAGGAGCAGGTCTGCCCCAGGAAAGTTTTCACAACACGAGTCCAGGATGTACTGAGAGGACGTTTATTAAGGCCGGGGAGGTGAGACAAAGGAAGGACTTCGGGTAGAAGAAGCAACAGAAGAGCCCAGGCAGGACTCTGCTTTGGCTCCTAGAACTATTAGAGGAAAGGAGTGGGCCAAGAGGGGGCTGCTGTCAGCTCACCCGAAGTCAGAGAAAAGGGAGCCGTGGAGACAGGATCGGGGGTGAGCCCAGGTCGAGCTGCCGCTGCCCACTGCTACCCTGGCTGCGTCTCCTGGGGGCCTTGGAGTGTCGGAGGGAGCGAAGAGCTCGTGCCGGGAAGGGGCGTGGGCGTGCTCCAGGGCGAGCCGTGCTGCTAGTTTGTCCTGATGGCTTTTTATCTTCTTGCTGTGGGTGAAAAGGTATCAGCAGAATATTCATCCGCTTTCCAGGTACATTTTTCATGTGCTGGTGCATCAAAATGAGCAATAGGGTATTTGGGGGATATTCTTTGGTCCTTTACTGTTTAGCTTTTATCTTGAGTCTGTCTGACTTTTAATGGAGTTTTTGTTATTCCCCCAGCTTCATTGGGTTAGGCTGGTACAAATGACATTAATTGGGTCTCTGCCCTTTATCTCCCAGACCAGGGAAATTTCAGCTGTGTATTCTCTGGGCAGGGAGGAGAGGTATTAAACAATTCACCATCTGGCTTTAAGTCACACAAACTGTTTGACCTTTTTTAATTTTCTTGTCTCAGTTTCCCTATTCCGCTTGCCCATGAATTTTTCTAGCTTCCTACTATCCTGCCTCAAATTGATGGAAAGTTTGAAAATGGCAAGTATTCTTCCTTAGCTTTATTTATTTAAATTAATTAATTTTTTAAAATTATAAATCATGTTTATTCTATTCCAGTTGTCTCAATTTTTACCCCTTTACACCCTTCCACCCCCCACTCCCATAGTCAATTCCCACTCTGTTGTCCATGTCCATGGGCCATTCATTCATGTTCTTTGTCGAGTCCCTTCCCCTTCTTTCCACCACTGTCCTCTTTCCCCCTCCCCTCTGGTCACTTTCAGTCTGCTCCATGTTTCTGTGCCTGTGGTTTATTTTGTTTGGTTAGTTTATTTTGTTGAATAGAGTCCACTTATAGGTGAGATCATATAGTATTTGTCTTTCATCAACTGGCTTATTTCACTTAGCTTAATATTTTCCAGTTCCATCAATGTTATCACAAAAAGTAGGAGTTCCATCTCTCTCTCCTTTCTCTCTTTCTTAAATGTAGATTGATTTTATTTATTTTTTTAAATGTCAAACTTAATTATAAAATATTAAAAAATTTAAAACCACTATAAAATCTCAGCAATTAAACCAACATGACACCAGCACAGAAATAATCAAGTAGATCAATGAAATATAATGAGCATTCTAGAGACAAACGTATGTATCTAACAATATATGATTAAGTTGATATTTCACATCAATGGGTAAAATAAGGCTTATTCAACAAATAAGGTGCATGGACCACTATTACTTGAAATAAAACAAATATAGAGTCCTATTTCACACATTATACAAGAAATATTCAGGTGAGTATTTGTAAAAATCAATGTGTAGAATCTAAGGAGTTTTAGAAGAAAATAGAACTAATACTTTTCATGACCTGAAGTAAAATATTCAACCTCAGAAGCTATAAAGTAAATATTGACAATATGACTATATTAAACATTTAACTATATAGTGATACACATATAAAAAAGTTAAAGGACCAGGAAGAGATTAGAAAAGTATTTGCAACACATCTAAAACATGATTAATAGGGGGGTTTTTTTTTTGGTTTTTTTGGTTTTGAAAAAAGTTCTACAAACCGTTAATCAATAAATGGAAAATAATACCAAAAAGTAATTTAAAGCTTTTTTTAAAAAAAATAACAGAAATAGGCAAGAAATATACTAAAACAGGTTTAGTTTCAATAAATAATGAAGAAACAAGTAAAATAACATCATTGTCACAATCAGATCAATGAGTATTAAAAATGTTGGTAATATTAAGTATTGGCAACTGTGAAAGGAACTGGGTATTCCTAGAAACTTTTTCTTCATCTTAAAGCAGTCCCTTTAGCATATTTTGCAGTGCTGGTTTGGTGGAGGTGTATTCTTTTAGCCGTCTTTTGTCTGGGAAACTTCTTATTTCGCCTTCCATTTTATTTGAGAGCCTTGCTAGGTAGAGCATTCTTGGTTGCAGGCCTTTGCTTTTCATTACCTGGAATATTTCTTGCCAATCCCTTCTGGTTTGCAGTGTTTCTCTTGAGAAGTCAGCTGCTAGCCGTACTGGGGCTCCCTTATATGTTACTACCTCTTTCTCCCTTGCTTGCTTTAGGATTCTCTGTTTGTCTTTGACATTTGCCATTGTAATGATGATGTGCCCTGGAGTGGGCCTCATTAGGTTCCTCTTGAATGGGACCCTCTGTGCTTCCCATTTCTCTCTCCTTTTTCTCTCCTCCAATTAAGGAAGTTTTCCATCATGACTTTATCAAACAGGTTCTCTATCCCTTTCTCCTCCTCTTCTCCTTCTGGTATCCCTATTATACGGACATTATTACATTTCAGGTTGTCCTGCATTTCTCTAAATGCTTCTTCATTTTTTTTGGAGTCTCGTTTCATTTTCTGGCTCTTTCTGGGAGCTTTTTTCTACCTTGTCTTCCAGCTTGCTGATTCGGTCCTCAGCTTCATCTAGCCTGCTTTGGATTCCTTCTACTGTGTTGTTCAATTCAGGAATTGTATTCTTCATTTCCTCTTGTTTCTTATTGATAATTTCTATGTCCTTTTTCATGCAGGCATAGTTTGCAGTAAGTTCCTCGTAGTTTCCCTGCAGTTTTTGGTAATCCTCTCCGAGCTCACTGAGCTCATTGAGCTTCCTTAGAACCATTGTTTAGAACTCAATATCTGATAGTTTACTTGCCTCTATTACATTTAGTTCTCTTTGTGGGGGTTCCACTTTTCCCTTCGACTGGGGAGGGGTGTTTCTTTGTCTTCCCATTATTTGTGAGACTCTTCTTTTTTGCTTCTGGTTCTTAAATTGATCTTTCTGGACTTCCTGACTTTGTGGTGTGAACTTCTATGGTTGGGGACCGTTATTTTTACTTTCCGGATCTGCCTCTGATGATGTCAGATGTTGACCCTCTCCAACCTTATGCAGTCTGTTGGAGACTTCCAGTAATCTACTGTTTGTGGCTGTCTCCTTCAGCTGTTAATCTATTCACTCTGTACTCAGCAGGTCCCCGGAGATGGCTCAGGGCCAGGCAGAGTCTCTCCTGAGGGCAGGGTTATGGGGTCCTCTGACGCTGGTGCATATGGGGGAGGAGTCTGCACTGGGATCCAGCGGGCTAATCTCTCCATTCTCTCCCCAAAGCCTCTGTCCCCAGTCTCTCCTCAAGTGTCACCAGACCTCTCTGCGCCCCTGTAGCCAGGGATCTACTGTTTGTGGCTGCTACTCTGCACTCAGCAGGCAGCTTAGACAGCACCGGGTGGGGTGGAATCCCACCTGGTGGCGGGGCTCTTGGGTCCTTTGATGCTGGTGCTGCTAAGGGGCGTGGTCTCTACCTGAGCAAGATGGCTGCTGCCGCATCGGGGATGAGTCAGCACCGAGATCCCGCAGGCTACTCCCTCAGTTCTCTCCCTGAAACCTACCTCCCCAGTCTCTCCTCAGGTGTCTCTAGCCCACTCTGAATATGCCTTTGCCAGAGACCAGAGTAAGTGGTTGCAGATAAAAATTTACATGTTGGTCCTTTAAACAGTTCTTTGCGTCTCCGGCCGCCTATCTGGTAGAGAGCAACCCTGCCGCTTTTTGCAGCTGGCTGTTATCTGTGTACATTTTGGGCTCTGGTGTTGTAGGCTAGAGATCCCCACTTTTGGTTTAGACTCCACTCTTCTCAGGGGGATCCAACTGGCTGTTTCAATATCTTTTTGGTGCTGCCGCCCGTGGGTGCCCCGCCCGCCTTCTGGAGTCTGTACTGCACTCCTTACCAGTTAGATTGCGCTAAAGCCGATTCTTCTGTCTCCGAGGTTACAAGGCTCCTCTCTTGCTATTGTTCAGTTGTGTTTTCCAGGTGGTTTCTCCCCAGTTTAGTTGTAATTGCAGGTTGTTCCTGGGAGGAGGTCAGTGTGATTTCCACTCACTCCTCTGCCATCTTGATTCCTCTCTCTTCCTTAGCTTTAAATGAGTCATGCAATATAAGAACACTGACCAAATAATGTCTTGTCTCAAGGGATTTCCAAATACATGAAGAAATGTCAACTTATAACCTTCCAAGATCAAACTCATCCATCAAAGAAATAGTTCAAGTAAATATAATCAGGTCAATTTTACCATAATAAATGTGGCTCCAACTACAGTAGGTGAAATAGCATGTTTTATTAGAATTTTAAAACAAAAGGCGGGTTTTTTTTTTATTGCTTTGTTCCATGGAAAGTATTTTTCCTTAGTTATCTGAAGAAGCCTCCGTCCTGTGAAAAGTGGCACAGATAGTCTTTAAGTCACTGACTATGTACATGAAAATGCTATGAATTGTTACCAGTTTATGGAACTATTAAATTAAATACAATATAGGAAATTTAATGATCTTGTGTTCTTTGCCAGTGCTTGCCAGGTGAATCCTGAAAAGAGTTTTACAAAATTTACCATACTGTTATCTCCAATTGAACACTTCCTTGAAACAAAAAAAAAGTACATATATTTGCCCAACATTTAATAATCAAAGACTGAAAAGGTCCTAGTAATTTATGATTTCTCATTGATAACACAGTGCACATGTATGATCTAAATTTTAATATCCAATAAATGGGAAAGCTAATTTTTGATCTAGTTATACAGATATGAAAATTTATATTGAAAAAAATTTCTTTATTGATGTTCAAGTACAGTTGTCTACATTTTACCCACAACTCCCCCAACCCCAATCATCCCCACCTCCCACCCCTGATCCTCCCCACTTTGGCTTTGTCCATGTGTCCTTTATTCACGCCCCTTGATGACTCTTCCCCTATTTTCCCCCATTATCCCTCTCTCCCCTCCCTTCTGGTTACTGTAAGTTTGTTCTTTCTTTCAATGTCTCTGGTTATATTTTGCTCCCTTGTTTGTTTTGTTGGTCAGGTTCCACTTATAGGTGAGATCATATGGTATTTGTCTTTCACCACCTGGCTTAGTTCGCTTAGCATAATGCTCTTCAGATCGATCCATGCTTGTGCGAAGGGTAGGAGTTCCTCCTTTCTTTCTTCTGCATACTTTTCCATTGTGTAAATGAACCATAGCTTTTTAATACACTCATTTCCTTATGGGCACTTAGGGTGCATCAAGCACTTGGCTACTGTAAATTGTGCTTCTATGAAGATTGGGGTGCATGATTCTTTTGAATTAGTGTTCCAGGAATCTTAGGGTACAATCCCAGCAGTGGAATTGCTGGGACAAAAGGCAGTTCCCTTTTTAGCTTTTTGAGGAAATTTCAAACTGTTTTCCACAGTGGCTGCACCAGTCTTCATTCCCACTAACAGTGCACTAGGGTTCCCTTTTCTCCACAACCTCACCAGCACCTGTATGTTGATTTGTTTATGATGGCCATTCTGACCAGTGTGAAGTGGTATCTCATTGTGGTTTTAATTTGCATCTCTCTGATGGATAGTGATGCTGAGCATCCTTTCATATGTCTCTGGGCCCTCTGTATGTCCTCCTTAGATAAGTTCAGGCACTATGCCCATTTTTTTTAACTGGGTTGTTTGTGTTCTTGGAGTGGAGTCTTGTGAGTTCTTTATTATCTTGGAGATCAAACCCTTGTGTGAGGTATCATTGGCAAATATATTTTCACATACAGTTAGTTCCCTTTTCAATTTGCTGTTGCTTTTTTCCAGCTATGCAGAAGATTTTTATTTTGATGAGGTCCCAATTATTTATTCTTTCCTTTATGTCCCTTGTTCTAGGGGACATATTGGTGAAAATACTGCTGCGTGGGATATCTGCGAGTTTCCTGCCTATGTTTTCTTCTAGGACTTTTATGGTTGTTGCATCTTATATTTAAGTCTTTTATCCATCTTGAGCTTATTTTTGTATATGGTGTAAGTGGGTGTTCAAGTTTCACTTTTTTGCGTGCAGCTGTCCAGCTCTCCCAACACCATTTGTTGAAAAGGCTATTTTTATTGCATTTATGCCTCTGTCCCCTTTGTCAAATAGTAATTGATTATAGAAACTTGAGTTTAATCCTGGGCTCTCTATTCTGTTCCATTGCTCTGTGTGTCTCTTACGCCATTACCAGGCTGTTTTGATTACAGTGGACTTGTTTGATGTCAGGTATTGTGGTCCCTGCTACTTTGTTTTTCTTTCTCAAAATTGCTGCAGCTATTTGGGGTCATTTACAGTTCCATATAAATTTTTTTAAATATTTGTTCTATGTCTGTGAAATATGTCATTGGTATTTTAATAGGGATTTCATTGAAGCTATGAATTGCTTTGGTTATTATGGACATTTTGATGATGTTAATTGTTCCAATCCATGAATATGGTATATGTTTCCCTTTATTTGTGTCTCCCTTAATTTCTTTCTTCAGTGTTGCATCATTTTTCTGAGTACAGGTCTCTGACCTCCTTGGTTAAATTTATTCCTAGGCACTTTATTTTTTAGTTGCTATAGCAAAGGGAATTTTTTTTTCATGATTTCTTCTTCTTCTATTTCATTGCTGGTATACAAAAATGCCTTTGATTTCTGAATATTGACTTTGTATTCTGCTGTTTTGCCAAATTCACTTATTAGGTTGAGTTGTTTTTGGAGGAGCCTGTGGGGTTTTCCATGTACACTATCACATCATCTGCAAACATTGATAGTTGTACTTCCTCCTTTCCAATTTGGATGCCTTTTATTTCTTCATCTTGTCTGATCGCTGTGGCTAGGACTTCCAATACTATGTTGAATAGAAGTGGTGAAAGTGGGCATCCTTGTTGTGCCCGATCTTAGTGGGAAAGCTTTTAGTTTCTGCCCATTGAGTATGATGTTGGCCGTAGGTTTTTCATATATGGCCTTTATTATGTTGAGGTATGCCCCCTTTATTCCCACAATTCTGAGTGTTTTTATCATAAATGGGTGCTGTACCTTATCAGTGCTTTTTCCGCATCTATTGAGATGATCATGTGGTTTTTGTCTTTACTTTTGTTTATGTGATGTATCATGTTTATTGATTTGCAAATATTGAACCATCCTTGCATCCCTGGGATGAATCCCACTTGATCATGGTGGATGATCTTTAATGTATTGCTGGTTGCAGTTTGCCAATTTTTTGTTGAGGATTTTATCATCTATGTTCATCAGTGATATTAGCCTGTAGTTTTCTTTCCTTGTTGTGTCTTTATCTGGTTTGGGTATTAGGATGATGCTGGCCTCATAAAATGAGTTTGGGAGTCTTCCCTCTTCTTGGATTTTATGGAATAGTCTGAGAAGGACAGGGGTTAGGTCTTCCTTAAATGTTTTGTAAGATTCTCCTGGGAAACTGTCCAGTCCAGGGCTTTGTGTGCCAGGATTTTTTTGGTTACTGCTTCAGTTTCCCCAGCTGTTATCAGTCTGTTCAGGCTTTCTTTTTCTTCTTTATTCAGTGCTGAATGGTTATATTTTCTATTAATTTGTCCATTTCATCGAGGTTTTCCAATTTCTTGGCATATAATGGTTCATAGTAATTTCTTACAGTCCTTTGCATTTCTGTGGTATCAGTTGTTATTTCTCCTCTTTAATTTCTGATATTATTTATTTGGGCCCTCTCCCTTTTTTTCTTGATGAGTCTGCTTAAGGTTTGTCAATTTTGCTTATCTTTTCAAATAACCAGCTCCTGGATTGGTTGATCCTTTGAATTGTTCTTTTCATCTCTATGTCATTCAATTCTGCTCTGATCTAGATTATTTCCTTCCTTCTACTTGCACTGGTCTTTGTTGTTGTTTCTCCAGTTCTTAAAGCTGGAGGGTTATGTCGTTTATTTGAAATGTTTCTCTCTTTTTGAGGTAGGCCTGTATTGCTATGAACTTCCCTCTCAGGACTGCCTTCGCCATATCATATAGTTTTTGACTGTTTTGTGCTCATTTTCATTTGTTTCCTGAAACTTTTTGATTTCTTCTTTGATCTCATTATTGACTGACTCATTGTTTAATAGTGTGCTACTCACTATTAAAGCAGCTCCAGCCCACTGTTCCTGCCTCTGCTGGAGCCCAAGTAAGTGGCTGCCACTACAAATTTTTGCTTTGGCCCTTTAAATGGCTCCTTGCATCTCCAGCTGCTT
The DNA here is from genome assembly GCF_021234165.1 of Pteronotus mesoamericanus. NCBI lineage: Eukaryota > Metazoa > Chordata > Mammalia > Chiroptera > Mormoopidae > Pteronotus > Pteronotus mesoamericanus. Next base: position 1,274,469 of record NW_026555251.1, read on the forward strand.
GTCTCTGGCAGAGAGCACTTCTATGCTTTGTGTGGCTGGTTGTTGTCTGTGCTACTCAGTCTTGATGAGTTTGAATGTTTTCCGTTATTTTCCTTGAGGTTGGTTATTAGTATCAAGCCCTTGTGGTCTGAGAAATTGCTTGTTATGATTTTGATTTTCCTGAATTTGTTGAGACTTGTTTTATGGCCTATCTTTGAAAATGTTCCATGTGCATTTGAAAAGAATTTGTATTTTTCTTATTTCAGATGAAAGGTTCTATACATGTCAGTAAGTCCATTTCATCTAATCGTCCTTCAGTTCCACAATATACTTGTTGATGTGTAATTGGGAAGATCTATCCATTTTTGAGAGTGGGGTGTTAAAATCCATTACTATCAGTGTGTTACTGACTATATCTTTATTGAAGTCCTCCAAGATTTTCCTTATATTTTTGGGTGCTCCTATGTTGGGTGCATATTGGTTTAAAATATTTGTGTCTTCTTGATGGATTCTTTGAGTACTATAAAGTATGCTTCTGGGTCTCTTTTTATGGCCTTTGTTTTGAAATCTATTTTGTCTGATATTATTAGTGCTACCCCTGCTCTTTTCCCTTGTCCATTTGCTTGGAATATTTTTTTTTCCATTCCTTCACTTTCAGTCTGTGTAGGTTATTTGTTCTGCAGTGGGTGTCTTGTAGGCAGCATATGTGTGGGTCATGTTTTGTTATCCATTCAGCGATCCTGTCTTTTTTCATAGGGGCATTTAATCCATTTACATTTAAAGTTATTATTGATAGGTACTTATTCATTCTTTGCCTTTGTACCTGTGATCCTCTCTTTCTCACCCTTTTTCTTCATCTTCTTAAAGCAGCCCCTTTATCATATCTTGTAGTGCTGGTTTGGTGGAGATGTATTCTTTTAGCTTTCTTTTGTCTGGGAAACTCCTTACTTTGCCTTCTGTTTTAATCGAGAGTCTTGCTGGGTAGAGTAGTCTTGGCTGCAGGCCCTTGCTTTCCATTACTTGGAATATTTCTTGCCATTCCCCTCTGGCTTGAGAAGTCAGCTGCTAGCCTTATTGGGTCTTACTTTATGTTACTGCCTGTTTTTCCATTGCTGCCTTTAGGACTCTCTGTTTGTCTTTGATATTTGCCATTTTAACGAAGATGTGTCTTGGAGGGGGCCTCATTGGGTTCCCCTTGAATGAGACCCTTTGTGCTTCCTGGACTTGTGTGCCTTTTTCCCTCCTCCAATTAGGGAAGTTTTCCATCATGACTTTTTCAAACAGGTTCTCTATCCCTTCCTCCTCCTCTTCTCCTTCTGGTATCCCTATTATACAGACATTATTACATTTCATGTTGTCCTGCATTTCCCTAAATGCTTCTTCATTTTTTTGGAGTCTCATTCCATTTTCTTGCTTTTTCTGGGAGCTTTTCTTTACCTTGTCCTCCAGCTTGCTGATTCAGTCCTCAGCTTCATCTAGCCTGCTTTGGATTCCTTCTACTGTGTTCTTCAATTTCAAAATTGTATTCTTTATTTCCTCTTGTCTCTTATTGATAGTTTCAATGTCCTTTTTCATGCTGATATAGTTTGTAGTAAGTTCCTCGTAGTTTCCCTGCAGTTTTTGGCAATTCTCTCTGAGCTCACTGAACTAATTGAACTTTCTTACAACAATTGCTTGGAACTCAATATCTGATAGTTTACTTGCCTCTATTTCATTTAGTACTCTTTGTGGGGACTCCTCCTTTCCCTTCAATTGGGGCATATTTCTTTGTCTTCCTATTATTTGTGAGACTCTTCTCTTTTGCTTCTGATTCTTAAGTTGATCTGTCTTGATTTCCTGACTTTGTGCTGTGAACTTCTATGGTTGGAGACCACTGTTTTTACTTTCTGGATCTGCCTCTGACGATGTCAGATGTTGACCCTGTCTGACCTTAGGCAGTCTGTCTGAGACTTCTGGTAATCTACTGTCTGTGGCTGTCTCCTTCAGCTGTTAATCTATTCACTCTGCACTCAGAAGGTTGCCCTAGACAGCTCAGGGCGGGGCAGAGTCCCTTATGTGAGTGAGGTTATTGAATCCTCTCAACACTGCTGCCATATGGGAGAGAAGTCCACACTGGGATTCCACTGGCTACTCCTTTCTCTCCCCAAATCCTCCATCCCCAGTCTCTGCTCAAGTATTGCCAGACCTCTCTGCACACCCTTTAGCCAGGGATCTACTGTCTGTGGCTGCTACTCTGCACTCAGCAAGCAGCTTAGACAGTACAGGGCAGGGTGGCTACTGGGTCCTTTGATGTTGGTGTTGCTCAGGGGGAGTGGTCTCTGTCTGAGCAAGATGGCTGCCGCCACATGAGTGATGAGTGAGTACCGAGATCCTGCCAGCTACTCCGTCAGTTCTCTCCCCAAAGCCTCCTTCCCCAGTCTCTCCTCAGGCGCCTCTAGTCCACTCTGCTCCAGACTTTGGCTGAGACCAGGGTAGATGGATGCCAATAAAATTTTATGCGTTGACCCTTTAAACAGTTCTTTGTGTCTCCAGTTGCCTATCTCTGGCAGAGAGCAACCCTGCTGCTTTTCGCACCTGGCTGTTTCCTGTGTGGTTTTTGGGCTCTGGTGCTGTGGGCTAGAGATCCCCACCCTTGGTTTAGACCCTGCTCTTCTCAGAGAGATCCAACTGGCTGTTTCAATATCTTTCTGGTGGTGCTTCCCGTGGGCGCCCCGCCTGCCTTCTGGACTCTGTACCGCACTCCTTGCCAGTCTGATTGCACTAAAGCTGATTCTTCTGTCTCCAAGGTTACAAGGCTTCTCTCTTGCTATTGTTCAGTTGTTTGTTCCAGGTGATTTCTCCCCAATTTAGTTGTGATTCCAGGTTGGTCCTGGGTGGAGGTCAGTGTGACTTCCACTCACTCCTCCACCATCCTGATTCTCCTTTTTTCTTTAATGAGTCTTCTTAAAGGCTTGTCAGTTTTGTTTTTCTTTTCAAAGAACCAGCCTCTGGATTTTTTGATCATTTGAATTGTTCTCTTAGTCTCCATGCCACTTAATTCTGCTCTGATCTTGGTTATTTCCTTCTCTCTACTCATTCTGGGCTTTATTTCTTATAGTATCTCCAGTTTTTGTAAATGTAGAGCTGGGTTGTTTATTTGAAATGTTTCTATCTTTGTTAAGTAGGCTTATATCACTATGAACTTCCCTCTCAGGACTGCTTTTGCTGTGTTCCAAAATTTTTCATCTGGTGTGTGTTTGTTGTCATTAATTTCCATAAACTTTTTGATGTATCCCTTGATCTCATTATTAACCCATTCATTGTTTATTAGCATGCTCTTCAATCTCCATGAATTTGAGCATTTTTGAGATTTTTACTTGAGGTTGGTTTCTAGTTTCAGGCCCTTGTGTTTGAGAAAATGCTTGATATGATTTCAATTTTCTTGAAATTGTTGAGGCTTGTTTTGTGTCTATCATGTGGTCTGTCTTTGAAAACCTTCCATGTGCATTTGAAAAGAATATGTATTTTGTTTTTTTGGTTGAAAGTTTCTCTCTATATATATCAGTTAAGTCCATTCGATGTAGGGTGTTGTTCAAATCTGTAGTAACCTTGTTATTTTGTTTGGAAGATCTATCCATTGTTGACAGTGAGGTGTTAAAATCCCCTAGTGTAAGTATGTTGCTGTTTATAGCTTTCTTGAAGTCCTCCAAGATTTTCTGTATATATTTGGGTGCTTCTATGTTGGCTGCATATAAGTTTATAATGTTTATGTCTTCTTGATTGGTCTTCCCATGAGTATTATTATGTGTCCTTCTATATCTCTTTTTATGGCTTTTGTTTTGAAATCTATTTTGTTTGATATAATTATTGCTACCCCAGCTTTTGTTCCCTGTCCATTATCTTGGGATATTTTTTTCCAACCCTTCACTTTCAGTCTGTGTAGGTCTCTTGCTCTGAGGTGGGTCTCTTGTAGGCAGCATATGTGCAGGTCATGTTTTCTTATCCATTCAGCTACCCTATGTCTTTTGATTATAGCATTTAATTTATTAACATTTAAGGTTATTATTCATGGGTATTTTTTTTTTTTGCCTTTTGTACCTGTGTTCCTCTCTCTCTCTTTCTTGCTCTTTTTCTTCATCTTCTTAAAATACTCCCTTTAGCATATCTTGCAGAGCTGGCTTGATGGAGGTGTATTCTTTAACGTTTCTTTTGCCTGGGAAGTCTCTTATTTCACCTTCCAGTGTAATTGAGAACCTTGCTGCATAGAGTAGTCTTGGTTGCAAGGTTTTGCTCTTCATTACTTGGAATATTTCTTGCTATTCCCTTCTGGCTTGTAGTGTTTCTGTTGAGAAATCAGCTGCTAGCCTTATTGGAGCTCCCTTGTATGTTACTACCTGTTTCTCCCTTGATACCTTTAAGATTCTCTCTTTGTCTTTAAAACTCAGCATTTTAGTTATGATGTGTCTTGGAGTAGGCCTTTTTGGGTTCATCTTTTTGTGACACTCTTCCTTCCTGAACTTGCATGGTTTTTCCCCTCTTTAGGTTCAAGAAGTTTTTTGTCAACTTTTTTTCAGACAGGGTTTCTATCCCTTCCTCTTTTTCTTCTGCTGCTTGTGTTCCTGATTTGAACTTTGTGTCGTTTCGTGTTGTCTTGCAGTTTCCTTAAGCTATCTTCATATTTTTTTAGTTTTTTTTTTTTCATGAAGGTGCTCTACCTACTGCTCTTTCTGTCTTGTCTTCCAGCTCACTACTTCAGTCTTCTTCATCCAGGCAGATTATGATTCCTTCTAGTGTATTTTTTATTTCAGAAATTGTATTCTTCATTTCTCCCTGGGTCTTTTTTTTATAGTTTCTATTTCCTTTTTCATACTGTTGTAGTTCCCACTCAGTTCCTTGTAGTTGTCAGTGAGTTCCTCGAGCATCCTTGTAACCATTGTTTTGAATTCTATATTTGCTCATTTGCTTGCCTCCATTTCTATTTGCTCTTTTACTGGGAAGTCTTGCATTTCTTTTGATTGCATGTTCTTTCTTTGTCTCCCTATTTTAGGTGACTCTTTTTTTTTGTTTGTTTGTTTTTGCAATTCCTGATACTCTGCTTTGCCAACTGTCTTCATAGGGTGAACTTCTGTGGTCGGAGTTCTGTGGGACTCAGTGGTGCGGTCTCTTTGGTCTCCTTGTCTGGATGCTCTAGGGTTGCCCTTTCTTCCATTGGTACGGGCTCTCTTGTTGTACTCGGGTTTTAGCTCTTGGTAGGTTCTCCCCTCCCGCAGGTTTACTGGTATTCACAACTCTCCCCTTGTCTTGTGTGTGACAAGGCACAGGGCAAAGGTTAAATGGAGCAGGACAGTCAGAGAGCATTTTATGGGATTTTAAGTAGGGAACAGATAGGAGATCCTCTGGAGAAGTACAGCAATAACCATGATGTTTCAACCAACTAGCCACTTTTTGTAAAAGGTGAAAAAGAGATAAGACTTTTATTATAAGGGAAAAGAATGTAAGCTTACTTTAGAAAGCAGAGTGCCTATGGTGGGATATAGTGAGAACGGGGTTAGAAAGTTGGCATAGTGTGTGAGAGAATAAAGTTAATCACAACAGTTGTAAAGCTCAGGAAGATGGTGAAATGGGTTAAGACCAGGGAACAGTGCAGTGCGGCATTTGGAATAACAATAATATGATAAGAAATATATAATCTGAATAAAAAGAATAGAAAGTAAAAGACCAAGAGTGGTGTGTTATTGGAATACAAGTGAAGTGAAAGAAGAAAAATTAAAATGCAATATGAAAGGGAGGATACGGAAAATCAATTAAAAAAATGAAACACCCTAGATGGTGTGGCTCAGGGAATTGAGCGCTGGCCTGCAAACCAAAGGGTCGCTGGTTTAATTCCCAGTGTAGGGCACATACCTGGGTTGCAGGTCAAGGTCAGGGACCCAGCAGGGGGTGTGCAAAATGCAACCCTACACTGATGTTTCCCTCTCTTTCTTCCTCTCTTCCCCTCTCTAAAAATAAATAAATAAAATCTTTAAAAAAATGAATACAACAAAAAAATAAATGAAAAGAGGAGAATTAAAAAAATAAAAGTAAAATAATAAAAATAACAAAAACAATAAAGTGCAAGTTTTCAAGTATAGCAAAGTGGAATTTATCTCAGCTGTCAGTGTTAGCTTTCTGACTTCTCTCTGGATCTGTCCTTGGTCTTCTCACAGCTCCAGGTCTTACTGTCTTCCACTTGCAAAAAAAAAAAAGAGACTTCTGCTGACTTAAAAACTTGCATGGGTTTTATTAGTCTTCCTGGATACTGCGGGCAGAGGGGGTCTGGTCTCCAATTTTTTTTCTTTTCCTGTGGTTCTGTGAGGAAGGGGGCTCGGTCTGAGCTACAGTATTCACGGGTGTCCAGTTTTCAGCCCACACCCTCAGAGCGCTGTGTGGCCCACACTGTCCACTGTGCATATGCACCAGGCCAGCACCTAAAGTCCACCTCATTGTGCAACCTTTTGATTAGTCTGTGAGGGGCACTGAGTGGGAGCAGATCGCACTCCTCCTCCTCCCTCTTTGCCTGGGCACTGCACCCACGCAAGGTCCCTTCAAGGCAGTTTAGTTCCCCTATTAAATAAGTCTTTCCAGGTGCTGCCATCTCTCTGAGGCCCTGCTACCCACCTTTTATCAATCTGTGAGGTGTCCTGAGTGGGAGCAAATTGCGCCTCCTCTCCTCCCTCTTCGTTGGCCCAGCTGCTGTGCAGGAGAGGTCCTTGCACAGCAGCTGAGAGCCTTTTTTTTTTTTTTTTAATCAAATTCTCCTTGGTTGTGGCTGGCTGTTCCTAACAAACACCTGGCTTTTCAAACAACTGTACTTCCTGACTAGTCCTGAGACTACTTGGGTCATGGCCAGTCCGGCCCACCTGTCCTCCCATCTCCCAGGGTCACCTGGCTCCCCAATTTCTCTGGTACTGTCCCAGCTGGCAACCACAGTCCTAGCCAGGGTGCACCACCGGCTGTGTGTCTCCTACTGCATCTTTATCCCCCCAGTGGCTTTAAGTGTCTATGTCTCTCCTGGTCTGGGTTTGTGACTTCCCTGGTCTGAGAGGGGAGTGAGCTGCCAAGTTATAATCACTGACATGGCTTCCCTCCATAGCTCCCGTGGCAGCCACGGCCTTCAGGTGCAGGGCCTGGGGACCTTCCCTTTCGCCTACAATATCTCCTTACTGTCTGTTTCTAAACGTCTTCTGCAATCTTTGGCTTCCAAACTTCACATCAGCTGGGATTCTGTTGGCTGTTCACTCTGTTCTTTGGGAGATCTGCTAGGTGTCCCAGTTGGGTACAAGTGGGCTCAGCTCCCACCTACCTCACCACCATCTCTGCCCAATTCGAAAAAATTTTTTTCATATAACAAATCAATAATGATTTTACAAAACATTTTTACATGAATCAACCTACAGGGGATTTTCACTGTAATCTATAGTGTTATGTAAAATATCTGTAAAAAATAAAAGAAAAATTAGAACATTTTGTTGATATTGCTAAACTGAGAATTATTTTTAATTTGTGCAATAGTTCATAAAATTTAATGTTAATAATATTGAGTGGACAGAAGAGTCAATTACGTTACTTAATGTGGGCTTAGTTTTGAAATTGATATGCTTTTGCTTCAAAGTCAAATCAGTTCTTCTAAAAAATTATTCAATTTTGTCAGTGTGAATGAGAATACTAAAAGAAAAGATATATGCACCCTATGTTCACTGCAACATTATTTATGGTGGCCAAGACATAAAAACAACTGAAGTGTCTTTTGATAGATGATTGGATAAAGAAGATGTGGTACATACTATATACAATGGAATACTACTCAGCCATAGGAAAAGATGAAATATTGCCTTTTGTGACAGACAAGAACCATATTATTTCACTCATATGTGGGATATAAAACTGAAAACAACAAATGAACAAACAAGGAATTTCAAGATGGCTGCAGAACAGGTGGAAATTACACTCACCTGCCCCCGGCACCAAACTGGATTTACAACTAAATTATAGAACAGTCAACCTGAATAAACAACTGAAGTCTAGCTGAACTGAAATATTTTTTTCAATGAACTCTGAACTTTTTATTGGCCTCATGCCCTGCAAGGGATGCCCCACTTCTGCTGTCTTTAATGCCTCAAAACTTTGGTGTCATTGACCTCAGACACCACTTTGCCATGCACAGTCCGGTGGGTGGTAGTCTTTTGGATGGTTTGTAAGGAGTGCCTGTTGTCCAAGGCATCAACAAGGTCAAAGTCCTCCCCTTTTTCCAGTAGGCAGAAATAGGTGGCAGTCTCAGCCTCCAGCTTGACCTTGATGTTCAGCAGGGCCTCATACTCCTGGGCCTGGCACTGCCTCTCTGTCTGGGCCTGGTCCAGCTCTGATACCAGGTGCAGCAGGATACCATTGAGTTGTTCCAGCTGCCTGGCACAGAACATCTCCACATCCCTTCGACTGTTCTCCAAACTGGCCTTCAGATTTCTTAGAGTCTTCGTCAGTCTCCAAGGACTGGACCAAATGTCTCAGCTCTGTGAGTGTCATCTCAGCAGCTCTTATCTCAGTGGCCTGCAAGGTGACCACTGTGGTACTCTCCTCAGTCTGATGGGACCAGTATTTGTCTACCCATCCTGAGCCAGCTCATCACATCATGCTTGGATGTCTACCATGATCTTGCTGAGGTCCTGAGATTTTGGGACATCCAACTCCCTGGTCAACCCACAGTTAACAATCTGGTTTTGTATACCATTTATTTCTTTCTCATGGCTCTTCTTTATGAAGAGCAGCTCCTCCTTGAGAGCCTCAGTCTGTCCAGGTGCAGCCGAGTGATATTGGTGTCACCAATGACCTTTTGGAGCCCATTGATGTCATTCTCCAGAGACTGGTGCATGGCCAGCTCCATCTCATACTTGATTCTGAAATCAGCAGAAAGATGGGCATTGTCAATATGCAGAATGATGCAGGCGTTATCCACAGAATTTGCAAAGATCTGAGCCCCCAGGTTCTCAATGGTCTTGAAATAGTGCCCCTAGTCTCTGACCTAGTGTCCCTTCTTCTCTAGGTGTTCCTAGATTTTGCTCTCCAGTCTCTGATTATCAGCCTCCAGTCTTCTCACCCTTTTCACACAGGAGGCAAAGCGGCCATTCAGATATTGCATAGTCTCTTTCTTGCTCTGGATGCCCCGTATGCCTGCCAGGCCCCCAGCCATCCAGCAACCAGGTCCCTGGATCCCCAGCTGCCCCACAGTCTGGTGGAGTGGGACACTGAGATCAGGGAACCTGAGCCCCAGGCACCTGCATAGATGCTGGCTGCAGGTGCAGTGGCTGGGCAAATTCATGGAGCCCAGGGTCCACTAGTTTGTGGAGAAGCTGGGGCATGTGCAGAAGTTCATGTTGTTCAGAGAGGAAGGTGAGGAGCCAAGACTCAGGTTGAAGCTGCAGTCTGAACTGAAATATTATAACCAGAATTTACAGAAGAAGCCACATAGAGACTGATAAGAAGGGCAGAAATGCAGAAAGGGCTGGCACCCACATGTGGCGGCTGAGAAGCTGGAGGGATATCTCCACTGCAAAATTCCCTCCCCCTGGGAGTGTAGGGTCACAACTCCATGTAGTGATCCCCAAATCAGAGCAGTGGAGATGGGAAGAGGAGTCCGCATAGCATCTGGATGTGAAAATCAGTGTGGATTCAGTCCACCTTGGATAGAAGGGAGTCTGTTAGATACTCAGAAGCCAACTTCCTAGGGTTGAACACTCCTATTGTTGCAGCACCAACCTGGGGAGCATAGTGCACAGTCCTCCAGCTAATGGTGACAACACTCTGCCATAATTAGGTCCTGGAGAGGGGTCAGCTGGCTGCACACAGTGGGGATTCTTGGGGAGCTCTTTTTATGGAGAAGCTCTTGGTGGAGATTCAGGCAGTGATTAAACTGTATACCTTTGGAAAAGGGACTATTCTTTCCCACCTGGAGTCACAACCAGCATGACCCCCCACCATCTGTTGAATCACTGGGCCAGTTATGCCATTTTGTGGCCCCACCCTGCTGAGCTCAGTCACGCAAGGAGATCAGGGTTCTGAGCAGAGCTGGGACTTTCAGAGCATCTCCAGGTGAGGCTTTTGTTTGATAATCAGCCAGGTGCTGCATTGCATGGCTATATTGCAGGGCAACATTCCAGTCTCCTCTGCCGGCTCAACCCACATTATCCCAGGAAGGAGAATAAGTGCTCGCCTTTCTCCTATAGACTTATTGGCAACGCACCCAGCAAAAGACTGTTTGGGTCCATCCTTGCAAGTCCCAGTGGTCCTGCCCAACTGAGCTCATTTCTGCATGGAAAAGATGTGCTGCTCAAAGTTGAAACATTCAGAGCATGTCTCCAATGGGTGCTATTGTCTGGAACCACAACTAAGTGCTTAGACCCCCTCCTGTAGGCTTGATTGGCACCACCCTAATGGGAGACTCTTTTGTTCCCATTGAGACTCTGGCATGTTGACTTTGACCTGCAAAGGAGACAGCTGGCTGCACCCAAACTGAAGCTATTGCATGCTCCTTCAGGACAGCTAGAGTTGAAGACTCCGGCAAAGACTGAGTGGCTTGACTCTGAAGTAGGAACCACTTTCCCCTCATTGAATTCCTGACTGCATGACCCCCAATCAGGGGACCCACTAACCCTGCCCCTCAGAATTTGGTTGCCCTGCATTATCAAGCTCATGACCTGTGAAAGGGTCTGTAGGTCACAACCAGCCTGGGCCCATCCTACCGTCCCCTTCAGAATGCTTTGGAGGGAGACCAGGCAACCTCTGGGACAGGTAGAGTAGCTGACAGGTGGAAGTGGACCTTAGGTAGACTTGGACTTTTAGACATCTGCCCCAAGCTCTTAAGCTGGAGGAAGCCAAACCTTGTACATAGATTGACCCATCTTGTGCATACTCAGGTCCAGTAAACAGCCACAAACAGTGAATAGCATGGTATCTCCCAACAAGAAACCAAAGGCCAGTTACACATATTTGACATAAACTTGTACCTGAATTCTACACAAGTGGAACCAGAACAAACACAGCCAGTGGTTGGCTTCAGATCACACCAGAGCTCAACTCAACTAGCCAAACAGGCGGCACATCCAAAGGGGGATTCTAACAGGCATGAGACCCAGCTGGGAACAAGTCTGACTCAGGGAGCAGCCCTTACAAAGCATTTCATGCACAGTGATCAAGGCTTATCCAATATTCCGCCAGCCTGAAGAGTTGACTCAACCCCCAAAGGGGACAACAGCATTGAAGATGCAACTACAACAAGATGGTGCATGTCACCACAGGAAACATTCCTGGAGCACCAAGCTCAGGTGACTTAGGAGGTTGTGCCTTTGAGTTAAACAAGAGATCTACATCATAAAACATCATAACAAGTTTGGGTGTCATAGCAGATATACCTAATACAGAGAAATAAAATGTGAAGACAAAGAAATATGCCCCAAATGAAAGAACAAAAGAAATCCCCAGAAACAGAATTAAATAAAATGAAAGCAACCAAGATACCAGATGCAAAGTTTAAAATAATAGTTACAAGGATGCTTAAGGATCTTAGGGGGAGAATATGTGATCTTAGTGAAAAATTAAAGACATTAAAAAGGACATAGATACCATAAAAACAACCAGTAAGAAATGAAGAATACAATATCTGAAATCAAATATGTACTAGAAAAAGTAAACAGCAGTTTAGATAAAGCAGAGGATTAGATCTGTGATTTAGAGGACAAAAAAGCAGTAAGCACTGCAGCAGAGGATCCAAACTTAGAAAGAATTTATTTTAAATTAGGAAAGTCTAAGGGACCTCTTGGGCATCAACCTTAACAACATCCACATCATAGAGGTAACAGAAGGAGAAAAGAGTAGGCAAGGCATACAGACCTGTTTAAAGAAATAATAGTTGAAAACATCTCTAACCTGGTGAAGAAAAAGTCACACAATTTCAGGATGCAAAAAAGAGTACAAATCAAGATGAACCCCGAAAAGCACCCACCAAGACACATCATAATTAAAATGGTAAAGGTTAAAGACAAAGACTCTTAAAAACAGGAGGAAATACATAGTTAACTACAGGAAGCTCCCATAAGGCTGTCAGCTGATTTCTCAACATAACGTTGCAGGCCCAAAGGGATTGATGAAAATCAGTAACCAGTAACCAAGACTACTATATTTGGCAAAGTTCTAATTTAAAATGAAAGGTGAAATGAAGAGCTACACACACGCGCGCGCGCGCGCACGCGCAAAAGAAAAAGAAAGGAAAAGAAAACCTGAGAGTTCATTACCACCAAACCAGTATGGCAAGAAATGTTAAAGGGCCTGCTTACAAAGAAGAAAGAGAGAGGAACATAGGTATAAAGAAAAGTGGCGATAGCCCTGGCTGGTGAGGCTCAGTGTATTGAGTGCTGGCCTATGAACAAAAGGGTTGCTGGTTCTATTCCTAGTCAGGGCACATGCCTGAGTTGCAGGCCAGGTCCCCAGGAGGAGATGCATGAATTGCAAACACACATTGATGTTTCTCTCCCTTGCTTCCACGCTACCTAAAAATAAATAAATAAATAAAATCTTTAAAAAAGGAAAAGAAAAATGGCAATAAATAAGTACCCTATAATAGGAATAAAGAAATCTGATAGAGAAATCAAATGGCAGAGAAGTGAATGGAAGTCACACTGACCTCCTTCCAGGACCAATTTAGAATTACAACTAAATTGTGGAGAAATCACCTGGCACAAATACCTGAACAATAGCGAGAGAGGAGCCTTATAACCTTGAACAGAGAAGAATCAGCTTTAGCACAACCTGACTGGTAAGGAATGCGGTGGAGACTCAAGAAGACTGGCTGGGTGCCTAGGGGAAGCAGCGCCAGAGGGATATTGAAAAGGCCAGTTGGATCCCCCTGAGAAGAGTGGAGTCCAAACCATAAGCAGGGATCTCCAGCCTACAGCACAAGAGCCCAAAAAGTACACAAATAACAACAAGCTGCAAAAAAGTGGCAGGGTTGCTCTCTGCCATGGACAGGTGGCTGGAGATGCAAAGAGCCTTTTAAAGGGACAACGCATACATTTTTATTTCCAGCCACTTACCCTGGGCTCCAGCATAGATGGGGGCAGAGTGGGCTAGAGACTCCTGAGGAGACTGGGGAAGGAGGCTTTTGGGACAGAACTGAGAAAGGAGACAGTGGGATCCCGGTGCTGACTCCTCCCCCGTATGGCAGCCCCTATCTGGCTCAGACAGACCGCTCTCCTGAACAGCAACAGCATGAGAGGACCCAATAACCCCGCCCCCAGGAGAGACTCTGCCCCGCCCTGTGGTGCATAAACCTGATTGATGAGTGCAGAGTGAATAGATTAACAACTGAAGGAGACAGCCACAGACAGATTCCTGAAAGTCTCCAACAGACTGATGCCTAAAGTCAGACAGGGTCAACATCTGACATCATCAGAGGCAGATCCAGAAAATTAAAACAGCGATCTCCTACCATAGAAATTCACACCACAAAGTCAGGAAATCAAGAGAGATCAATTTAAGAACGGCAAGCAAAAAAAGAAGAGTCTCACAAATAATGGGAAGAAAAAGAAACACCCCCCAATTGAAGGGAAAGGAGGAGTCCCCACAAAGAGAACTACATGAAATAGAGGCACGTAAACTATCAGATATTGAGTTCCAAACAACAGTTCTAAGGAAGTTCAATGAGCTCAGTGAGCTCAGAGAGAATTACAAAAAACTACAGGGAAACTACGAGGAACTTACTGCAAACTATATCAACGTGAAAAAGGACATGGAAACTATCAATAAGAGGCAAGAGGAAATGAAGAATACAATTCCTGAATTGAAGAACACAGTAGAAGGAATCCAAAGCAGGTTAGATGAAGCCGAGGATTGAATCCGGGAGCTGGAGGACAAGGTAGAAAATAGATCGCAGAAAGAGCAAGAAAATGAAAAAAAAAGACTAAAAAAGAATGAAGAGGCGTTGAGGGAAATGCAGGACAACCTGAAATGTAATAATATCCCATAATAGGGATACTAGAAGGAGAAGAGGAAGAGGAAGAGGAAGGGATAGAGAATCTGTTTGAAAAAGTCATGATAGAAAAGTTCCCTAGTTGGAGGACAGAAAAAGTCACACATGTCCAGGAAGCACTAGGGTCCCATTCAAAAGGAACCCCATGAGGCCCACTCCAAAACAAATCATCATTAAAATGGCAAATGTCAAAGACAAACAGAGAATCCTAAAGGCAGCATAGGGAGAAACAGGTAGTAACATACAGGGAGGCCCAATACGGCTAGCAACTGACTTCTCAACAGAAACACTGCAAGCCAGAAGGGAATGGCAAGGAGTAATCCAAGTAATGAAAAGCAAAGGCCTGCAACCAAGACTGCTCTACCCAGCAAGGCTCTGAATTAAAATGGAAGGTGAAGTAAGAAGTTTCCCAGACAAGACAAGAGAAGGCTAAAAGAATACACCACCACCAAACCAGCACTGGAAGATATGATAAAGGGACTGGTTTAAGAAGATGAAAAGTGAGAAAGAGAAGAAAACAGGTAAAAATGAAAAAAATGAATAAGTACCTGTCAACAATATCTTTAAATGTAAATGGATTAAATGCCCCAATAAAAAGACATAGGATAGCTGAATGGATAACAAAACATGACCCACACATATGCTGCCTAAAAGAGACCCACCTCAAAACAAAGGACCTACACAGACTGAAACTAAAGGGATGGAAAAAATATTCCAAGCAAATGGACAGGAATAAAAAGCAGGGGTAGCAATACTTATCTCAGACAAGATAGATTTCAAAACAAAAGCCATAAAAAGAGACCCAGAGGAACACTTTATAACAATCAAAGGAAGAATCCATCAAGAAGACATAAACATTGGAAACCTATATGCACCCAACGAAGGAACACCCCAATATATAAGGAAAATCTTGGAAGACTTCAAGAAATATCTAGACAGCAACACACTGATAGTAGGGGATCTTAACACCCTACTGTAAAAAATGGATAGATCTTCCAATTAAACATCAACAAGGATATTGTGGAACTCAAGGACGATTAGATGAAATGGACTTAGCTGACATATATAGAACCTTTCATCCCAAAAAACAAAATACACATTCTTTTCAAATGCACATGGAAATTTTGAAAGATAGAACACATGATAGGACACAGAACAAGCCTCAACAAATTCAGGAAAACTGAAATAATAACAAGCATTTTCTCAGACCACAAGGGCTTGAAACTGGAAACCAACATCAAGGAAAAACCTCAAAAACTTTCAAACTCATGGAGACTGAATAGCAAACTATTAAACAATTAATGGGTC
Source organism: Pteronotus mesoamericanus (assembly GCF_021234165.1). Classification (NCBI taxonomy): domain Eukaryota; kingdom Metazoa; phylum Chordata; class Mammalia; order Chiroptera; family Mormoopidae; genus Pteronotus; species Pteronotus mesoamericanus. The sequence goes on from NW_026555251.1 coordinate 1,289,788, forward strand.
AATAATGAGATAAGAGATAAAATCAAAACGTTTCTGGAAACAAATGAAAATGAACACACAGTAGTCTAAAACCTATGGGATACAGCAAAGGCGGTCTTGAGAGGGAAGTTCATAGCAACACAGGCCTACCTAAAAAAGGCAGAAACATTTCAAATAAATGACCTAACCCTAACTTCAAGAACTGGAGAAACAACAAGAAACAAAGACCAGAGTAAATAGAAGGAAGGAAATAATCTAGATCAGAGAAGAATTGAATGGCATAGAGATGAAAAGAATAATTCAAAGGATCAACCAATCCAGGAGCTGGTTATTTGAAAAGATAAGCAAAATTGACAATCCTTAAGCAGACTCATCAAGAAAAAAAGGGAGAGTACCCAAATAAATGACATCAGAAATGAAAGAGGAGAAATAACTAATACCACAGAAATACAAAATACTGTAAGAAATTACTATGGACAGTTATAAGCCAGGAAATTTGAAAACCTCAATGAAATGGACAAATTTCTAGAAAAGTATATCTTCCAACACCGAGTGAAGAAGAAGCAGAAAGCCTGAACAGATTGATAACAGCTAGTGAAACAGAAGCAGTAACCAAAAAAATCCTGGCACACAAAGCCCTGGACTGGACAGTTTCCCAGGAGAATCTTACAAAACATTTAAGGAAGACCTAACCCCTGTCCTTCTCAGACTATTCCATAAAATCCAAGAAGAGGGAAGACTCCCAAACTCATTTTATGAGGCCAGCATCATCCTAATACCCAAACCAGATAAAGACACAACAAGGAAAGAAAACTACAGGCTAATATCACTGATGAACATAGATGATAAAATCCTCAACAAAAAATTGGCAAACTGCAACCAGCAATACATTAAAGATCATCCACCATGATCAAGTGGGATTCATCCCAGGGATGCAAGGATGGTTCAATATTTGCAAATCAATAAACATGATACATCACATAAACAAAAGTAAAGACAAAAACCGCATGATCATCTCAATAGATGCGGAAAAAGCATATGATAAAGTACAGCACCCATTTATGATAAAAACACTCAGCATTGTGGGAATAAAGGGGGCATACCTCAACATAATAAAGGCCATATATGCAAAACCTACAGCCAACATCATACTCAATGGGCAAAAACTAAAATCTTTCCCACTAAGACTGGGAACACAACAACGATGTCCGCATTTACCACTTCTATTCAACATAGTATTGGAAGTCCTAGCCACAGCAGTCAGACAAGAAAAAGAAATAAAAGGCGTCCATATTGGAAAGGCAGAAGTAAAACTATCATTATTTGCAGATGACATGATAGTGTACATAGAAAACCCTGTAGACTCCACCAAAAAACTACTTGACCTGATAAGTGACTTTGACTAAAGAGCAGGATACAAAGTCAATATTTGGAAATTGAAGACATTTTTGCACACCAACAATGAAATAGGAGAAGCAGAAATCATTTTAAAAAATCCCATTTGCTATAGCAACAAGAAAAATAAAGTGCCTAGGAATAAATTTAACCAAGAAGGTAAAAGACCTGTATGCAGAAAACTATACAACACTGAAGAAAGAAATTAAGGAAGACACAAATAAATTGAAGCATATACCATGTCCATGGATTGGAAGAATTAACATTATCAAAATGTCCATACTACCCAAAGCAATTTATAGATTCAGTGCAATTCCTATTAGAATACCAGTGCTGTATATCACAGACATAGAACAGACATTTAAAAAATTTATATGGAACCATAAATGACCCCAAATAGCTGCAGCAATTTTGAGAAAGAAAAACAAAGTAGGAGGGATCACAATACTGGACATAAAACTACATTACAAGGCCACTGTAATCAAAACAGTCTGTTACTGGCACAAGAAAAGACACACAGATCTGTGGAACAGAATAGAAAGCCCAGAAATAAACCCATGTCTCTATGGTCACTTAATATTTGACAAAGGGTGCAGAAGCATAAATGGAGTAAATATAGCCTCTTCAACAAATGGTGTTGGGAGAGCTGGACAGCTACATGCAAAAAATTGAAATTTTATCACCAACTGACACCATACACAAAAATAAATTCAAGATGGATAAAAGAATTAAATATAAGTTGTGACAGCATAAAAGTCCTAGAGGAGAACATAGACAGGAAACTCTCAGATATCCCACGCAGTAACATTTTCACTAATATGTCCCCTAGAACAAGGGACATAAAGGAAAGAATAAAAAGTGGGACCTCATCACAGTAAGAAGCTTCTGCACGGCTAAAGAAAACATCAGCAAAATGAAAAGGGAGCCAACCGTATGGGAAAATGTATTTGCCAATGATACATCAGACAGGGGTTTGATCTCCAAGATATATAAAGAACTCACATGACTCCACTCCAAGAAGACAAACAGTCCTATTAAAAAATTGGCAAAGGATCTGGGCAGACACTTCTCCAAGGAAGAGGTACAGAGGGCCCAGAGTCATATGAAAGGATGCTCAGCATCACTAGCCATCAGAGGAATGCAAATTAAAACCACAATGAGATACCACTTCACACCAGTCAGAATGGCCATCATAAACAGATCAACAAACAACAGGTGCTAGTGAGGCTGTGGAGAAAAGGGAACTCTAGTATCCTTTTGGTGGGAATGAAGACTGGTGCAGTCTGTGGAAAACAGTTTGGAATTTCCTCAAAAAGCTAAAAATGGAACTGTCTTTTGACTCAGCGATTCAATCTCCGCTACTGGGATTATACCATAAGAATTCCAAAAGACCAATTCAAAAGAACCTATGCACCCCAATGTTGATACCAGCACAATTTACAATAGCCAGGTGCTGGAAGCAACCTAAATGCCCATCAGTAAACGAGTGGATCAAAAAACTATGGTACATTCACACAATGGAATACTATGCTGCAGAAAGAAAGAAAGAGCTACTACCCTTCGCAACTGCATGGATGGAATTGGAGAGCATTATGATAAGTGAAATAATCCTGGGGCGAAAGACAAATACCATATGATCTCACCTATAAGTGGAACCTAACCAGCAAGACAAAGAAGCAAGGAAAATATAACCAGCAACATTGAAAGAAAAAAAGAAACCAACTGAGTCAAGAGGGAAGGAGGAAGCAGAGGGTCAAGTCAAGGAACATGTATAAAAGACCCATGGATAAAGCCAAAGTGGGGAAGGATTGAAGGAAGGAGGTGGGGGTGGGGGGCAGAGGAAAGTGGTGGTGGGAAGGTGGAGAGAAATGTATTTGAACAATAAAAAATAATTGTCAAAGTAAAAATAAAAAGCTTACTATTTCTATTTCAAAATAAAAAAAAGAAAGACACACTAGATCAAATGGAGCTAATTGATAACTACAGAGTATTACACCCCAAAGCAGAAGAATATACATACTTTTTCCATGCACATGGAACATTTTCTAGGATGGATAACATGTTAGGACACAAAAAAAGTCTCGATAAATTTAAGAAGATTGAAATCATTCCATCATTTTCTCTGACCACATGATATTAAACCAGAAACCCTTCATAAGAAGAAAACTGAAAAACATGCAAAAACATGGTAGCTAAATAACATGTTATTAAACAATGGGGTCAATAAAGATAACAAGAAAGAAATCCAAAGATACCTAAAAACAAATGAAAATGAGAACACAACAAACCAAAATCTGTGGGGCAGAGGAAAAGCAATCATTATAGGGAAATTCATTGCATTATAGGTCTATTGAAAATAAAAATCAGAAAAAGCTAAAAAACAATCTACATACTTAAAGAAACTTAAAAAAGAACACTAAACAAAGCCCAATGGGAGTAAAAGGAAGGAAATAATAAAGATCAGAGCAGAAATAAATTAAACAGTTTGAAAAAAATACAAAAACTCAATAAATCCAAGAGCTAGTTCTTGGACAAGATAAACAAGATGGACAAACCTTTAACCAAACTCATCAAGAAAAAAGAGAGAAGATCCAAATAAAAAATCAGAAATTAAAGAACAGGAATAACAACTGACTCCAAAAAAATACAAAGGATTGTAAGAAAATATTAGAACAACTATATGCCAACAAATTGAACAACCTGGGTGGAATGGATAAATTACTAGAAACAAAATATATTCCAAAACTAAATCAGGAAGAATCTCAGAATCTGAATAGACAGATTAAACCTAGTGAAATTGAAGCTTTAATACAAAAAAAATTCCCAACAACAAAAGCCCTAGACCAGATGGCTTCACAGGTAAATTTCACCAAACATTCCAGGAACACCTCTCTTCAAACCTTTTCAAAAAATTCAAGAGGAGGGAATCCTCCCTAGTTCATTTTATGCAGCCAGATTTTAATAATTGTAATACCAAATAAAGACACTAAAAAAATTAAAATTATAGGCCAGTATCCCTGATATAGATGCTAAAATCCTTAGCAAAATTTTAGCAAACCAAATACAGCAGTAAATTAAAAACATCATACTTCATCATTAAGTGGGATTTATTCCAGAAATGCAAGGTTGGTTCAACATTCTCAAATCAATAAATATGATTCATCACATAAATAAAATGAAGGATAAAAACTGCATGATCATATCAATAGTTGCAGAAAAAGCATTTGATAGAACCCAAATTTGATGAAAAAAAAAAACCTTTCAGCAAAGTGGGAACAGAGAGAACATAATAAAGGCCATATTTGACAAACTCACTATCAGCATTATACTCAATGGACAAAAACTACATATGTTCTCCTTAAGATCGGGGACAAGACAGGGATGTCTTCCATTAATTCAACATAGTACTAGAAATCTTAGCCACAGTAATCAGACAAGAAGAAGAAATAAAAGGCATCCAAGTTGAAAGGAGGAGGTAAAACTGCATTTGCAGATGATAGGATACTGTACCTAGAGAATCCTAAATTCCACCAAGAAACTACTAGAACCAAGAAATGAATTCAGTAAAGTAACAGGATATGAAATTACTATCCAGAAATCAGTTGCACTTTTAATACACCAATAGCAAAGTAACAAAAAAGAAAATTAAAAAAACAACCCCATTAACTATTGCTTCAAAAAGAATAAAATACTTAGGAATAAAACTAATTGAGGGTGTAAAAGGCCTGTATATGGAAAGTTCTAGAACATTAAAGAAAGAAATTGAAGAAGATACAAATAAGTGAAAGCACACACTGTGTTCATGAATAGGAAGAATAAACATCATTAAAATGTCCATACTACACAAAACAATCTATAAATTCAATGCAGTACCTATCAAGATACCATTGACGTACTTCATAGAACAAGAACAAATATTCAAAAAGTTTATATGGAACCACAAAAGGCTCCACAAGCAACAGTGATCCTGAGAAAGAAGAACAATGTTGGAGGAATCATGCTCCCTAATGTCAAACTATACTGTCAAGAAGAAGCAGAAAGCCTGAACAGACCTATAGCAGCTCATGAACTTGACCAGTAATCAAAAAATTCCCGGCACACAAAAGCCATGGACCGGATGGCTTCACATGAAAATTTTACAAAACATTTAAGGAAGAGCTAACCCCAATCCTCAAACTATGCCAGAAACTTCAGAAGAGGGAAGACCCCTGAACTCTTAATGAGGCCATCATCATCATGCTAATACTAAAACCAGATAAAGACACAACAAAGAAAACTACAGACCAATATCACTGATGAACATAGTAGCTGAAATGCTCAGCAAAACATTGGCAAACCAGATCCAGCAATACATTAAAAAGAACATACACCATATTCAAGTGGGATTCATCTCAGGGATGCAAGGATGATACGATATTTGCAAGTCAATAAATGTAACGCATCACATAAACAAAATGAAAGACAAAGACTACATGATCATATCAATATGCTGAAAAAAACCATTTGATAAAGTACAGGACCCATTTATGATAAAACATTCAGCAAAGTGGGAATAGAGGGAGCATACCTCAACATAATGAAGGCCATATATGAAAAACCTAGAGCCAACATCATACTCAACAGGCAAAAACTAAGTGTCCTCCCTAAGGATAGGAACAAGACAGAGGTGTCCGCGTTCACCACTTCTATCCAACATAGTACTGGAAGTTCTAGCCACAGCAATCAGACAAGAAGAAGAAATAAAAAGTGTCCAAATTGGAAAGGAAAAAGTAAAACTATCACTGTTTGCAGATGACATGATAGTGTACATAGAAAACCCTATAGACGCCACCAGAAAACTACTTGACCTAATAAGTGAATTTTTAAAACAGTGGGAACAAAGCCAATATTCAGAAATCGAAGGCATTTTTTGTACACTAACAATGAAATATCAGAAACAAAAATTAGGGGAAAAGTACCATTTACTATAACAACAAGAAAAGTAAAAAACCTAGGAATAAACCTAACCAAGGAGGTAAAAGACCAGTACTGAGAAAACTACACAACACTGAAGAAATAAATTAAGGAAGACACAAATAAATGGAAGCATATACAGTGTTCATAGAATGGAAGATTTAACATCATTAAAATGTCCATACTGCCCAAAGCAAACTATAGATTCAGTGCAATCCCTACCAAAATACCAATGACATATTCAAAAGTTATTTGAACCATAAACAGCCCCATATAGCCTCAGAAATCTTGAGAAAGAAGAAAGTAGGAGGGGTCATAATACCTGATATCAAATTATATTACAAGACCGCTGTAATCAAAACATCTTGGTACTGGCAGAAGAACAGGCCATAGACCAATGGAATAGAATAAAGAGCCCAAATTATTATTTGACAAAGGGGGCAGAAGCATAAATTGGAGTAAAAATAGCCTCTTCAATAAATGATGTTGTGAGATCTAGACAAGTACATGCAAAAAAAATGAAACTCGACCACCAAGTTATACCATATATAAGAATAAACTCAAGGTGGACTTAAATGTAAGTTGTGACACCATAAAAGTCCTAGAGGGGAACATAGGCAGGAAAATTTCACATAGCAATATTTTCACTGATAAGCCCCCTAGGGCAAGGGATATAAAGGAAAGAATAAACAAATGGAACTACATCAAATTAAAATAAAGAAAATATCAACGAAATGAAAAGGGAACCAACTGTATGAGGAAACATGTTTGCCAATGATACCTCAGACAAGGGTTTCATCTCCAAAATATATAAAGAGCTCACTCAATAAGACAGACGATCCAATTTAAAAAATGGGCATAGGACCCAAATAGACACTTCTCCAAGGAGGGCATATAGAGGCCCATAGACACATGAAAAAATGCTCAACATCAGTATCCATCAGAGAGATGAAAATTAAAACCACAATAAGATACCATTTAACACTGATCAGAATGGCCACCATTAACAAATAAGAAATGGCAATCTATAAATTCAACACAATTTTTGTCAAAATACCAATGGCATATTTCACAAAACTGAAATAAATAACCAAAAATTTTATGAAACCACTAAAGACCCAAATAGTCTCAGCCATCTTAAGAAAGAACAAAGTTGTAGGTATAACATTACCTAACATCAAACTGTACTACAAGCCTATAGTAATTAAAACAGTATCATTCTGAAATAAAAACAAACATATAGATCAATGGAAAAGAATAGAGCCCAGAAATAAACCCATGACTATATGGTCTATTAATATTTGAGAAAGGACATATGAACATAAAATGGGGTAAAGACACTCTAATCAGTAAGTGACCTTGGGAAAATTGAAGAGATACATGCAAAAAAAAATGAAACTAGACCACTTGTTTACATTATATACAAGAAAAATTAAAAATGGACAAAAAACTTAAATGTAACACTCAAAAACATTAAACTCCTAGAGAAAACATAGGCAATATTGAACATTTTTCTTAGTAAAGTTTTTATTTTTCTGATATATCTTCTCAAGCAATGGGAAAAAAATAAATAAATGGGGCTACATGAAACTAAAATGTTTTTGCACAGCAATGTAAACCATCAACAAAATGAAGAGAAGATGGTGGCAGAGTAGATGGCAGTTACGCTCACCTCCTCTCAGTCCTGAACTTGATATACAACTAAAGAACAATCAGCCAAGACTGGTAGAAAGGGTGGATCCGTGTGAAGCAGCTCATAATCTAGAAAGAAATCTCAGTTTCAGAGGTCCCCCTAAGGAACATAGAGTCTCAAACGCACTGGGCTTCCCAGCTGAGAACAACAGAGCCCAGAAAAGATGCCCACATAACATGTGACTAAAAATTGGTAAGGATTTTATCACCAGGGAGAGACAGGAGTCTGCTAATAATTCGGGTGCCCCCTTAAAAGACCAGGGTACAAAATCACCCTTGTAGCCACTCACCCTGGGCTTCAGCAGAGCAATGGTGGCTCAAAGCATAGTAGAGTCTTGGGAGGAAACATTGAGTTGTGTATCTCCAAGAAAAGAGCTGACCAGTCAGCCACCAGGATCTCTGTACTGAGAGTTCTGCTCTGCTCACAGACACCATATTTCCTGGGGTGAATGCTTCCCTCCAATCTGCATTGAGCTACATTGACTGTACAATCTCATCTTCCCAGGGTTCCTGTGGTCCCACCTGAGCTCAAGCCCTGTGGAGCAGTCTCTGGCTGCGCCTGTGGTATAGACTCTCTATAAGGGACCTTGAATCAAGTTGGCAGAGAAGTGAGTGGAATGCACACTGACCTCCTCCCAAGACCAACCGGGAATTACAACTACATTGTGGAGAAATCACCTGGAACAAACAACTGAACAATAGTGAGAGAGGAACCTTATAACCTCAGAGACAGGAGGATCAGCTTTAGTGCAACTTAACTGGTAAGGTGTGCGGTAGAGACTTGAGAAGGCAAGCGGGGCACCCATGGGTGGCAGCACCGGGATGATACTGAAGGGCCAGTTGGATCCCACTGAGAAGAGTGGGGTCTAAACCAAAAGCAGGGATCTGTAGCCTATAGCACCAGAGCTAAAAAAAGTACACAGAAAACAGCCAGCTGCGCAAAGTGGCAGGGTTGCTCTCTGCCAGAGACAGGCAGCTGGAGACTCAAAGAGCCATTTAAAAGGCCAACACATAAATTTTTATTTGCAGTCACATACCCTGGTCTCCAGCAAAGCCGGGGCAGAGTGGGCTGGAGATCTCTGAGGAGAGACTGGGGAAGGACGCTTTGGGGAGAGAACTGAGAAAGTAGCTGGCAGGATCTCCGTGCTGACTCATCCCCCATGCGGCAGCCGCCATCTTGCTCAGACCACTGCCCTGAGTGGCGGCAGCATGAGAGAACCCACTAGCCCTACCCCTCGTGGGATTCCGCCCTGCCCTGTGCTGTCTAAGCCACCTGCTGAGTGCACAGTAGCAGCCACACATAGTAGATCCCTAGCTAAAGGGGGTGCAGCGTGGCCTGGAGACACTTAATGAGAGACTGGGGATGGAGGTTTAGGGGAGAGAACAGAGAGAGTAGCCAGCAGGGTCAGTCATCTTGCTCAGGTAGAGACCACTCTCCTGAGTGGCAGCATCGTGAGAGGAACCAATAACCCCGCCCCCAGGAGGGACTCTGCCCTACCCTGAGCTGTCTAAGGTGGCCTGCTGAGTACACAGTGACTAGATTAACAGCTGGAGGAGACAGCCACACACAGTAGATTCCTGGAAGTCTCAAACAGACTGCCTAAGGTCAGACAGGGTCAACATCTGACATCATCAGAGGGAGATCCAGAAAGTTAAAACAGCGATCTCCTACCATAGAAATTCACACCACAAAGTCAGGAAATGAAGACAGATCAATTTAAGAACAACAAGCAAAAAAAGAAGAGCCTCACTAAAAATGGAAGGAAAAGAAACAACCCCCAGTCGAAGGGAAAGGAAGAATCTCTGCAAAGAGAACTAAATGAAATAGAGGCAGGTAAACTATCAGATATTGAGTTCCAAACAACAGTTCTAAGGAAGCTCAATGAGCTCAGTGAGCTCAGAGAGAATTATAAAAAACTACAGGGAAACTACAAGAAACTTACTGCAAAATATATCAGCATGAAAAAGGACATGGAAACTATCAATAAGAGACAAGAGGAAATGAAGAATACAATTTCTGAATTGAAGAACATAGTAGTCTAGATGCAGCTGAGGACCGAATCAGGGAGCTGGAGGACAAGGTAGAAAAAAGCTCCCAGAAAGAGCAAGAAAATGAAAAAAGACTCAAAAAGAATGAAGAGGCATTGACGGAAATGCAGGACAACCTGAAACGTAATAATATCTGTATAATAGGGATACCAGAAGGAAAAGAGGAGGAAGGGATAGAGAACCTGTTTGAAAAAGTCATGATGGAAAACTTCCCTAGCTGGAGGAGAGAATAAGGCACACAAGCCCAGGAAGCACAGAGGGTCCCATTTGAGAGGAACCCAATGAGGCTCACTCCAAGACACATCATCATTAAAATGGCAAATATCGAAGACAAACAGAGAATCCTAAAGCAAGCAAGGGAGAAAGAGGTAGTAACATATAAGGGAGCCCTGGTATGGCTGGCATCTGACTTCTCAACAGAAACACTACAAGCCAAAAGGGGATGGCAAGAAATATTCCAAGGAATGAAAAGTGAAGGCCTGCAGCCAAGACTGCTCTACCCAGCAAGGCTCTCAATTAAAATGGAAGGTGAATATGGGTTTCCCAGACAGAAGAAGGTTAAAAGAATATACCTCCACCAAACCAGCGTTGCAAAATATGCTAAAGGGACTGCTTTAAGAAGATGAAGAAAAAGAGTCTATGAATACACACTTCCTTTCACAGTCACCAAGACTTGATGTTACCCATATTTTTAATAGTTATTAATCTGATTGTGACAATGATGTGTTATTTTAATTGTTATTTTATTTTTTGTTGAGACTAAACATTTTGTATATTTCTTGCTTATTTCTATTACTTTTAAAAAGCTTTCAATGACGTTTTGCTATTCTTCATCCATTTTTTTCATTAAAAGTTTGTAGAATTTTTTTCCCTAAAAAAAAAACCCTATTAACTTTTTTAGATGTGTTGAAAATTCTTTCCTATTCTATTACTTGTCCTTTAATTATTTATATATATATATATATATATATATATATATATATATATATATATTACTATGTAGGTTTAAATGTTTAATATAGTTATATTGTCAGTATTTTACTTTATAGCTTCTGGGTTTGAATATTTCACTTCAGGGAAAGAAAAATATTAGTTTGTATTTTCTCCTATAACTCCTTAGATTATACACATTGATTTTTAACTCACCTGAATATTTCTTGTATAATGTGTAAAAGAGGGCTCTATATTTGTTTTATTTCAAGTAATAGTGGTCCGGACACCTTATTTGTTGAATAAACCTTATATTCTCCATTGATTTGAAATATCAATTTAATCATATGTTTCATTGTTAGATATATACATTTGTTTCTAGAATGCTTATTTTATTTCATTGATCTACATGATTATTTCTGTTCTAGTGTCATGTTTAATTGCTGAGACTTTATAATGCATTTAAAATCTTTAATATTTTATAATGGATTTTGACATTAATAAAATAAATAAAATCAATTTGAATTTAAAAATAGAAAGAAAGAAGGAAGGAACTCCTACCTTTTGCAGCCACATGGATGGAACTGGAGAATATTATGCTAAGTGAAAGAAGCCAGTCGGTGAAAGACAAATACCATATGATCTCATCTATAAGTGGAATCTATTCAACAAAATAAACCACAGGCATAGAAACATGTAGCAGACTGAAAGTGACCAGAGGTTACAGGGAAAGAGGACAATGGTACAAAGAAGCAGAAGGGACTAGACAAAGATGATGTATGAATGACCCATGGACATGGACAACAGAGTGGAAAGCGACTATGGGAGCAGGGGGAGTGGGTGCGATAGGTGGAGGTGGGGCAAAGGGGGAAAAATCGAGACAACTGTAATAGAATAAACATGATTTAAAAATAAAAGAGAGGCACAACAAAGAAAGAAAATTACAGGCCAATATCTCTGGTGAACATAGATCTAAAATTCTCAACATAATATTGGCAATCAGATCCACCAATACATTAAAAAGATCATATACCATGATCAAGTGGGATTTATCCCAGGGATACAAAGGTGGTATAATATTTGCAAATCATTAAGTGTAATACACCACATAAAGAAAATGAAATACAAAAATCATGTGATCATATCAGGATGCTGATAAAGCATTCGATAAAATACAGCATCTATTTTTGATAAAAACACTCAGCAGAGTGGGAATAGAGAGAGCATCCCTAAACATAATAAAGGCCATATATGAGAAACTTACAGCCATCATCATACTCAATGAGCAAAAACAAAAAGCTTTTCCTTCAAGATCATGAGCAAGACAAGGGGGTCTGCTTTCACTACACTTATTTAATAGAGTACTGGAAGTCCTAGCCACGGTGATCAGACAAGAAAAAGAAATAAAAGGCATCCAAATTGGAAAGGAGGAGGTAAAACTATCATTATTTGCAGATGACATGACAGTATACATAGAAAACCATATAGTTTCCACCAAAAACTACTCGACCTAATGAGTGAATTTGGCAAAATAGCAAGATACAAAGTGAATATTCAGAAATCAATGACATTCTTTACCAACAATAAAAGAAAGGCAAGCTAAGATAAAAGTCCCATTTGCTATAGCAACAAGAAAAATAAATTACCTAGGAACGAACCTAACCAGGGAGGTAAAAAACATGCACTTGGAAAACTACAGAACACTGAAGAGCCCTGGTTGGTGTGGCTCGGTGGATTGAGCACTAGACTGTGAAGCAAGGGGTCACTCATTCAATTCCCAGTCGGGGCACATGCATCGGTTGCAGGCCAGGTCCCCATAAGGGGGTGCATGACAGGCAACCACACACTGATATTTCTCTCCCTCTCTTTCTCCTTCCCTTTCCCTCTCTATAAAGGTAAATAGATAAAACCTTTATTAAAAATAAAAAGAAACCATCATTGAAATGAAAAATGAACCAATGGTATGAGAGAACATATTTGCCAATGATACATTGGACAAGGGTTTAATCTTCAAAATATATAAAGAACTCATACAACTCAACACCAGGAAGGCAAACAATGCAATTAAAAAATGAGCAAAGTACCTGAACAGATACTGTTCCTAGGAGGACATACAGGTGGCCCAGAGACATATGAAAGGATGCTCAGCATCACTAGCCATCAGACGGATGCAAATTAAAACTGCAATGACAAATCACCTCACACTTGCCAGAATGGCCATCATTAATAAATCAACAAACAACAAGTACTGGCGAGGCTGTCTCCACAGTGCAAAGGGGACCCTAGTGCACTGCTGGTGGGAATCCAGGCTGGTACAGCCACTGTGGAAAACAGCATGGAATTTCCTCAAAAAACGAAAAGTGGAAATTCCTTTTGACCCAGTGATTGCATTACTGGGAATAAACCCTAAGAATCCTGATTTTATATATATAATGTATATCTTATAAATATATATTTTATTATAAATAATATATAAATATATATATCTTATTATAAATCACAATATCACAAAAGCCAAAATCAAATTATTCCCCAGGCCTTGGCCTTTTAAAGAGCAAGCCAGGAAGTATAGTGCACAGCCAGGCAGAAGATCTTCGCACGCAGGGGTACTGTTGCATGCACGTCAGTGGGGCTCTGGAGAGTACATACAGCCTCGCTCCTCCAAGTATAGTCCAGTGTTTGGTGGCACAGATTCTCAAGGACTCAGGCCCCACCCCAAACCAGCTAAATCAACATCTGAATGTTAACCATGTCCCCACCCAGATTCGTGGTGCGGATCCAGAGACAAGACATTCATTTGACGTGAACCCTTAACTCGGCTTTCCACACTATGCCCAGTGTGTTTATGGTCTGAGTCAACCACTTTGAGGGAAGCCCTGGTATTCTACTAAGGGACTGAGACCTGCCCTGTCCAATCAGAACTGCACAAGTTGTACCCTCATTTACATAAAACAAATCTAACTGGGAATCTGGGCGGGAACTTTCACTATAAAAGGTAGCCTTCTTTTGTCACGGAGAACACAGTTTAGGTTGCTATGTGAATGTGTGTCTCCAGGGATGCAGCTCCTTCTGCTCAAATAAATGTTCATTATTCTTGACTACAGTCTAAAATTAATTTTGCTTTACAGTGACAACTACAGCCTCAGAAACACAGACTGAACTGAAGCCACCTAATACTCCAAATGCAACATATGGGGCTTATTTGGAGCCTGAAGACCACCCACTGTTAAGAGACATTTATGAGGCAATTGGGGAAATGTTACTTTAGTTTAATAGATGACACTAAGAAATTATTGTTAATTGAGTCTGGTGTGGCAAAGGGACTCTGCTTACATTTCAAAGGCCTTATTTTTCAGACTTGCATTCCAAAAACAGAAACAGCCAACACTAGCTTCTACCACTTTCCTTAGAATGTTCACAGGCATGTTTTTCCTATCTATGGCCTAAAATAGCCCAGATGCCCTCTTCCAGGGTAAATGGTAAGGCTGTACTTCCTATTCCTTTTAAGTTGGCCAGGTGACGTCCTTGGGCCAGTAAAAGATGAATGAGATGGGGGAGACTTCCCGTCAAGATGGAGGTATAAGTAAACATGCTTTGCCTCCTTGCACAACCACAGAAAGAATTACAACTAGACCTCAAAACAAATAACACCAAGAACTATCAGAAAATCGAGCTGTATGTAAGTCCAACAACCAAGGATTTGAAGAATCCACATTCATCCAGAGGGGTGGGAGGGATGGAGATGCAGAGAGGAGTGGAGAGACAAGCAGACACAGTGTGGCATGGAGAGGAGGCAGTGGCAAAACAGGCAGCCCCACATTCACATGTGGTGGGTGAAAATCAGGAGGGACACCTTGAGGGGCACTTATATGCATAACCCATGGCCATAAATTAAGGGGGAGATTGCTGGAGGGAAGGGGGTACTTGGTGGAGGGGGACAAAGATGGAAAAATTGGGACAACTGTAATAGCATAATCAATAAAATATTTTTTTAAAAGGTAAGTGAAATGACCAGTCTTAGGCATTCAGTGCAGCAATGTGTTTGCCATATTCCCAGTCCTGCCTGTTCACAAACTCCAGTGACCACCAGGATCATCTGGAGGGCCTATGAACAAATTAGGTGCCATCCCCAGCTGCATCCCAAGCTCCTGACCCAGTATCTCAGGGCAGGGGGGACCTGAGAATGTGCTTTTCAAATAAGTTGCAGAGATATTTATGTCTGGGCCAGGGTATCAGAATGATGAAGGATACGTGAGGGGCACAGATTCCCCTGTTCTCATTTCATTGTGAGATGTTCATGTTCATAATTGAAAGATCATGTTCACAAAGAAACAAAATTCTCAGAACCTACAAGTCCTCAAGAAAAAAACACTTGTTTTGATTAGACCAGCCTGTTCAGCTTCAGCTCAGTCCCAGGCAGACAAATCCTCATGGAGTTGATGGGGCGGCGCTGCCCAGAGGGCCTAGGGCACATCCTGAGACCCAGCTCTCTGGGTCCTCTGCTACCTCAGGCCATAGGGTGGCTACTTCCAGCAAGAAGTTCAGCTGTTCCCGATGTCTCCTATGGGTTCCGCCTATGTCTTTAGTTCACTTATAACATCTGGTTTCCAATTATGAGATATCAAATACTGTGGGAGCCAGTGGAAGGTGGAGCATGTTTGAAACAGAGTTTATCAGTGATTTTCCTGACATCTGAGGCATAAACTTCAAGCTGGCAGGTGGCTGCAGACTGCGGACAGATCCAGGGAGGGCCACACCTAGGCACCTTGAGACAAGATGGGAAGGGCTATAAATCTGTCTCGGGCTCAGTGAGTGTCCAGGCATCTCTAAGTGAGACAGGACAGTAAGAAGCTAGGAAAATTCCTTGGCAAGTTGAGTAGGGAAACTGAGACAGAGAGCTGAACACAATGTCAGAACACTATACAGTCAGATACAAAGGGCCATGTCCCTGGAGATGACATTGGGCCTCAGCTGTATTTCAGCTCCAGGCCCAGAAGAGCAGCAAAACCAGGTGGGCAATGTCAGAATCAACTGCAATGACGAACAGCCCCTTCCCTGTCACTGACCCATCAGAGGAGACAGGGACCCTGAAAGGGTGCATGTGGAAACTGATGAATGGTCTGCTGAGACCTCCCCTGAGACTGCTCCTAAGATCCCCACCTGCAAGAGAGAGAGAAAAGCCTCAAGGCAAAGGACCCAGCACACATGCGCTCCTCTGGGCAACAGTTCCCTTTCCCTCCATCTTCCCCGACTTCTTTTCCCACAGGTATGCCTCTCCCAAATCCTAAGGAGCCCCAAGACTAGCAATCAGATCCATGGGCAGTGGCAGCTTGTCCTGGGCTAAACCCCCGACCCATCCCCAAGGCCCTCTTTCCTCTGACTTCCCAGCGAGCGCAGGCAGCCCAGCCTGGGCTCTCCTGTTGCTCTTCTGGGCTACGCCCTCCCTCATTTTACTGTACCACCTTTAATAAACATACCCTAATAGTCACCTGGACTCATGTTGTGAAGTCTGTCCTACACGAAGTCAAGAGCCCACACATTGGTGCTGGCCCCGGGCAGCCCTGCTTGGGGAAGCAGGAAGGTTAAGCAGGGAAAATGCGTCAAGAGTAACACAAGTTGTGAGAAAGTTAGCAGGCAGATGATTGAGGGACAGTGCCATGTGCCAGACCCTGAGAACACCAAGATGGGTGCGGCACAGACCCTGGCTGGAGGGGCTCAGGACAGATTTCAGAAGAGTGAAGCCTAGAGTCAGGAAGACTTGGGGGCGAGGGACCTCCTGCCAGCACCTGTCCAGCCTGCACCCAGTGGCTAGGTCCCAGCTTCAAGGTCTTGCATACCCTGCTCAAAGCGCTCCATTCTTCCCAGCCTCCCCAAACCCTCCTTGATGGCAGCCCCCACTAGTCAATGTGCACTGCCCTGCATGCACCTGTTACATGCATGCACCCGTGTTCCTCACCTGGACGCCCCACACACATTCTTGTGTTGCTAGCAAGCCCTGCCAGTGTTTTGTACTAAGAAGGATCCAGGGAAATATTTAATAAACTGCACTCACCCGTTTGCCAGCCAGTGAAATGATCCCTGGTTCTGTCAGTTTTGGGAGGGCACAGTGCAGAGGCTGCAGCTCAGGAATGGGGCCGGGGGGAGAATGGCTGCTCAGGAGGACAATGTGGCGGGAGGCTGAGGAAGGGGCAAGCACTGGGCCCGAAGAATGAGAAAGATGGGCTGAGGAAGAGGACGGGGCAACAGCCATGGAACACCTGGTCCCAAATGCCAGGCCACCCTGTACAGCTGGCCCAGCTCACTTTTACCTCGTGTGCAATACAGACGGACGGGGCGGAGGCCTGAGCAGGAGCTGACGGGCTGACAGGCGCGCCGGCGCAGCACCCACCAGCCCACCAAGGGCCCAGAGCTTCCCGAAGGAACCTCACAGGACAGACAGGGGCATGCGCTGCTGCTGCGCCCCCTGCGGAGAGTGTGGGGCGTGACGTGCCAGGAGCCCACCCCTTGCAATCACACCTTGAGGGAGACCAAGCTGTAGGTGGGGCTCTATAAAGGGCCTTCTTGTCCAGCCCCTTGCATAGATTTACTGTTGACATGGAGTGGCTGGCACGCACTGGCTCGCAACAGACTGATACACCTGGACCTAATCATCGCCTGTGATGACGCTTAAGCAGAGAGACACTGGAGAACTCCCACCTAACCACGGGTGACCAGCTGTACATCAGACTGGGAGCATGTGAGGGGGAGGGGTGCAAAAGCATGGTCACCGAGCATTGGTTAGGCATCAGGTGTGCGCTGGGCGCCGGGGAGCTGCTCACTTGAGGGCATGGTTCAGAGGCACTTTTACCACTCCTTGTGACATGGGACATAGTCCAGGAAAGGGGGGCACGGGCCCCACGTCCCCCACAACCTGACCACCTTGCTCCATTTAACACAACACCTTGACCATTCCAGGATTTCCAGCAAAACTTCCTAAAGAGGCGACTACCCCCACTGCCTCTGCTGTGTCACCTCTGGTTCCTGTGAGGTCCTCAACTCAAGGGCTCAAGTTTGAACTCATTCTTAAGAATCCAACTGCCTCCATCTCCTCCTCTAAGCTGGAACAGACTGGGCACTGCCACTGTGCCTGTTTCCCATCTGGAAAAGGCAGCTGCGGTGCCACCAACCCCACCGCAGGGGTGCAATGGGTCGGTGCACGTGCCTGGCACAAGGGCATACCCTGAGGGTTGTTGCGCTGTGGCCATTTTATTCCACTTGGAAGAAGTGTCGCCAGCTCTAACCTTCCTGGTTTCTCCCCACTCCTGTCTTACGTGGCAGGCGATTTTACAAGAAACAGGCGGCCACAGACAGCCCCTTTCACAGCAGGAGCCTCACAGGTCCACGCTGCCAGGGACCAGGGAGGGAAGGATGATGTGTCAGCTCAGAAAGCTCACCTGCCCAAGGACAGGGGTCATGCACGCACGGCCGCCTTCTTAGTGACAAATGGGACAGCGTGGCGCCCATCTGCCTTACCACACTCCCCCTTACTTCTCAGTAAAGGCAGCCCCACACCTGGTCAGTACCTGTCACGGCACGAGTGCATGCTCTGCACACAGCGGCTCCTGGTGTCCCCATCTGATGCCACCTGTCACTGCTCTGTCCTGCCCCTCCAACTCCGGGCCTTCATCAGCCCCTTCAGGGTCTTCAGGCCTCATTTCCCACCAGGTCCCCGGTGGGCCTCCCCCTCTCCCAGGAGCACCTTCTCCACCCCCGTTCGCCAACACTGACCCTCAGCTGCTGTAAGTGCAGGCGTGCCCGACGACGGGGCTCAGCCCCAAGCCTTGGGGCACCTCCTGCTCTTGAAGCTCTCAGCCCTTCCCCACCTGACGCCTCCCCCTTTCACAGGCTGGCATCCAAAAGCACTGAAACCCTTCTTGACCCACAACAGGTCAAGCCCTCATTTGGGAGTCACCTTTTGTCTGTTAAAATGTAATTTCAGAGAGAACAGAAATAACTATGATTTTTAACAGTAAGGGGGCAAAAACTTGTTCACTGAATGAAATTCAAGGCTAACCAGACTGCCTTTCTCTTGCACTCCTTCACATGCAGGAGTGACACTCACACAGTCCATGAGCAGCCAGCAAGTCCACTCTAACCTACCCTACCCTACCCACCTGTCCGCGCCCAGCAGGCAGCGTGCGCAGGGGCGCCTCCCCTGCGGCTCATAAGGGCTGTGAGGCCAGGAACTTTCCCTTCCCCCTTGGCCTGGTCAGATCACAGATCCCAATTTTTCTTACCTCCCCGGGGCCTTCCCTGACCACCCCACCAAAAGCGGCCCCCATCACCCTGCTCTTCCCTTCTCTCATCTCCTTTCTGGGACAGGGGTAGTAGTAAACACTACTGTTACGTAAACTTTTATTTAAATAAAATCTGGGACAGACCCTTCCCTGCCCGCCCCCCGCCCCCGGCACACGCGCGCACACACACGGCCACCTCAAACCCAGGGGTTCTCATCGTGACCATCCTGCCTGAACCCTGGAACAGGGGACAGTGCCCACGTGCAGGCCTGCCGCTCCGCTGACAGTCCTCCGGCCTCCAGGCCTGGGGCCGGAACCACTAGTCCCTCCAAGGCACCCAGGCTCAGCGTGGCTTCCCCGCCCTCCCCCCCTGCACACAGCCCAGCAGCCCCAGCAGCCGCCTGGAGCTGCCCCCCGCAGGACCGGTCCTCCCCAGGGCAAGGGCAGCCGCAGTAGAGCATTCCCCAAGGGACCTCTGAGGAGGTATGGTTTGGTTGGGGGAAGAGCACCAAATTCTTAACTCCATCCCGCAGGAGGCCAAGATCCAGCTCAGCATCCTCTATAGTAAACCTCACTCTGCATCAGAACCTCACGTCTCTCCTCCCTACAGGGGCCCTATCAGAGACCCACTAGCACCTTGGCGATGTTGAGGGCCCAAGGGGGATGTTGCTGGGGAAACAAAGCACACAGTAGCCCACGTGGAGTTGGTGAAGCCCCCATGCTGGCACTGGGGCCGGGTTCCCCCGCTCCTGACAGCAGCACCGTTTAAGTCTTGCTCTGGGGCACCCGGCGCAAAGCGGCTTAGGTCATGAGAAGGGAGCGCTGAAGGGTCAGGGGTTGCATCTTCCAGAGGCACACAGCCCCACAGTGCATTTTACAGGTCACACAGGCACACTGAGACAGAGCATGGGGCAGGGTGGCCAGGAGGGCTCTGCCACATCCCCAGGGCCCCTCAGGGGACAGAGAGAAGGAACACCTGTCCACCCACTCAAGCTGGGGGCCCAAGATGCTGGATTCAGGTCCCACCTTCTGTGATGGGCTTCCCTGTACCTCCCAGACCAAATTCCCTGAGGGGAAAAGCCAGGCGGAAGGAGAGAAGTCAGAGAGGCCACCAAAGAGCATGGACACTGTGAGGGCCAGATATTTGACGAGAAGTCAGTCACAGCCCACCCAGCTGCTCCGGGGGAGGCAAGGCCCCCAGGAGAGGAGCTGGGAGCCCACACAGCCCTGCACAGGCCAGCAGCGGTAAGAGACACACAGCCACCCTGAGCATGGGCTACAGGCTGATGCTGCGCTGGTGGCGGCCCCCGCGACCCCTGCTCTGGGGACCCAGCTCCTGGCCGTCTAGACTGGCGTGGTCCGAGAGGCCCCGTAGGTGCTCCACGGAGTCACACTTCTGCAGGTCCGAGGCCACTGTTCGCAGGCTCAGCAGGCTCAGCGTGTCCGAATCCCGAGCGGGAGCAGGCCCCAGGCTGCAGCCCTCCTCCGGGGCTCCGCCCTCAGCCCCCTCAATGATCCCGCTGTCTCCATCCTCCTCTTCTGGCCTAGCCTCAGCGCCCACAGGGGAGGACCGCCGAGGGCCCGGGGGGTGAGTGGGCAGGCCCCTGCGTCGTGCGTGAATCTGCTCGCTGATCTGCTCCAGGTTGCGCAGGGCCACAGAGTAGCGGGTCTTGGCCTGAGAGACCTGCTGCTCCAGCTCTGTCACCTTAGCCTTGTGCTCCTGAGGAGGAAGGGAAGGAGGGGCTGAGTGACTTAACCCAGTAGGCAACGCTCCACAGCTGGGAGCTGCCAGTCCTGCTCCCTCTGCTCCGCCCCCCCAACCTCTTCAGGCTCTGCTCAGTTCTTAAGCCCAAAGGCATCCTCCTCCGAGGTCTTCATCCCCACCCAGCACTCCTCTCTTTCCAGGGTCGTCTTTTTCTAACTAGCCAGTTCCTCTTTCTCATCCTTCCTGGTTTCCCAATTCCCACTTTTTCTCCTTTACCTCTCTGTAACTCCATTCTCAGCCAGCATCTGCCTCCAACCCGCTCCCTGGAGTCAATGTGAGCACAGGCGCCACCACCTGTCCCACCTCGCTGGCCTAGTGATGGTGCAGAGGTGGACCACAGGCGTTCTCGCTGCCTTCATTCTCCAAGCCTGCCTCTACCCATCTGCCCCTCCCGCCCCAGCTACCTCCAGGATCTGGCTGAACTGGGCCTTGAGCTCAAAGTAGGGGCGGCTCTTGCCGATGGCCCGCCGGAGGGTCTTCTGCAGGGCCTGCACCCGAGCCTCGGCCTGCTGGCACAGCCGTGTCACCCGCTGGTGCTCCCGCTCGCCACGAAGTCGCTCCTCCTCTGCCTCATTCACCTGGCCCAGGAAAGGCGGATGACAAATGTCACTGAGCTGGAGGACAAGCTTCTGCCTCCAGGCTGCCACTCCAGATGTTACTCTGGGGGAAACCCCCACTGTCTGCAGAGCCAGTACAGGGCATGGATCCCCCAAGACAGAGAGAAGAGTGGGCCCTTGTGCCTACTGTCGTCAGCTGCTCTATCGCCGCTCAGCTTCGCTCCCACCAGGAGGGTGCAGGGTCCCCTGGACAGCATGTGAGCCTACTGGGAGTGTCTGTCTGGGCCACAGGCATCGCCCGGGTGTGGGAGCTGGAAGACCCGGAGGAGCCGCAGTGTGGGGAGCCACAGCTCTGCACTGGGTTCTCTGGATTTCCATGGCCCAACAGGGAGCACACGAGGGTTCCTGCCACCTTGTCCACCAGCACTAGGGGACCAACACGCCCTGGGCAGATGCACACTGGAGCTCTGTCATGCCCTGCTACTCACAGCTAAAAGGCCCTCCTTAGTGCTGCATTGCTCTGCGTGAGCTCCTGCTTGGTGCCAGTCTGGGGGCCTGGACCAAGGAGCCTCAGAGAACCTGAGGCATGGACACCCCTCAGGAGCTCACACCTGCTGCTCTAGACTGTGCCCCCCGCCAAAGTTCACATAGCTGAAACCCTAACCACCACGTTGACATTATTGCAGGTGGCCCTATGCGATTAGGCCATGGGTGGGATTGGTGTCCTTGTAGAAGGGCTCCGGAGAGCCCCCTTGCCCCTTCTGCCATAATGAAAAGACGGTCCACAGTCTTGAAACTGGGAAGGGGCCCCTCGCCAGGCGTCAGTTTTGCCTGTGCCTTGAGGCTGGACTGCCCGGCCTCCAGAGCTGTGAGAAGTAAACGTGTGCTGGTTAAGGCCCCATTGTGTGTGATTTTGTTTCCATGGCCTGACTGGACTGAGACACTTGCTTTTTACATGGTGAGGGTGGCGGACCAGGGCCGATGTCAGGAGTCCCCCCGCTCCCCAGTCCCCTCGAGTACCTTGGAAATGGTACACAAATCACACGTCAAATATCAAAGTACAGTGGCAGAGCTTACAAGCAAGAAAGGGAGAATATTCTGAAAATAGAAGGGGTCACAGTGAAACATAATAAAATGTGCGTGCTGACGGCAGAGCATCCAGCAGGGATGGACGGTTTGGGTTCGTCCCGCACCTGGAGGGAAATGTTCAGAAAGAGCCCAAGAGTCCGACCCCAGAGGAGAAAGATGTACATGGGGAGCACCGGGGGCCGAACGGCGCAGAGCAAGGAGCAGGCCTGTCTGAACCAGAGTTAACGCGGAGGGAAGGCTGCAGTGGGAGAGAGAGGAGCGGAGAGGGAGATGAAATGAGGAGACGGCAAAGGGGTGCAAGGGGGCCCGGGGAGGGGCTGCGGCAATGGCCTGGCTCACCTTGCACGTGGCGTGGTTGAGCATCTCCTGCCACGTAGGGTCCAGCCGGTTCTTGTCGGCCATAACTCCCTGCTCAGCCACGAACACCATCTCCCGGGCAGCATTGTGCATGCTCACAGCCCGCTCGTACCGCAAGGCTGCCTTCTGTGTCTCCTGCTGGGCCTGGGGGGAGAGGGTCGTCAGAATGGGGCATCCCGAGGGCCTCCCCGTGGACCGTGGAGACCTATCCTGGGTGAGGCCACGAGGAGGAAGGTCCTTTGCAACATCTGCTTCACTTCTCACACTGAGCTGAGGATAAATGCCGACCAAGGAAGCAACACTACAGAGAATGTTTTGTAAGGGCCTGGCCCGAGGAGACGGAGAGGCGTGATGCTGCCCGCGGAGAGTGACAGTGAGAGAGCCAGCAGTGTCCAAGGCCGCTGGCCTTCTGCCTCACGCAGGACAAAAGCAGTCCACCCCATGTGGGCTGCAAGGGAATTAGTGACAGGGACTGAGTCTCCCGGAAAGAAAGTTTGCCCGGGACCATCGACGCCAGTCCAGCAGGGAAGGTGATGGAAATAATCAGACAGGCGCTCAGAGACAGGCGTCCCAGCTTTGCTTCCCAAACAAAACATTGGAAACACAAACCTGAGTTCTGTTCCAGGGAACTGGTTAAACAAATACGGTATGTCTCATGAAAGGAAATGTTCAGCAGCCCTTAAAAAGGATGAGTGAATGTTTACTGACACGGACCTATGATAAGTGAAACAGAGGAACAAAAGCAGCACACAGCCCTGGCCGAGTGGGTCAGCCGACTGGGGGACCACTCCGTACACCCAAAGGTCAGGCGTGGGGCAGGTTCCTGGTCAGGGCACATGCCGAGGTTGTGGGTTTGGTCCCCAGTTGGTGCCCATGGAGGAAGCAATCAAAAGATGTTCCTCTCCCTCTCTCTCCCCCCATCTCTTCTCTCTCTCTAAACTAAATAAGCATGTCCTCGGATGAGGATTAAAACAGTAATTATTAATACATTTTAAAAAACAGCATATATTGCATAATACCACTTTGGCACGATTTATACAAAAACTTTTAATGGGTTATCTGTACCGTATTAATTGTATTGTTTATTTTCTGTATGTTACCATACTTCGCTGTGGTAGGGGCCCTGCCGGCCCTGCCGAGCTGATTCCCGAGAAAGTAAATGCCACGCCTTTCACATTCACACCAGCCAGTGCCACACGCGCCGCCTCCCGCATCCGACTCTCACACACCAGCCCGTACTGCCTCTGTCCTGATCACCCAGGGCCACGCACCAGAAAGCTAGGGCCCGCGCCCCTTACTCAGAGCCCGCCCCCGAGAGTCAAACCATCCCGCCCTCAGTGTGGCCAGAGCTGTCAACTCTGCCTCACCCATTCCTTCCCACGAAAATCACACAAAAAAGGCGTGGGCCAAGCTTTCACCTGGTGCCTTCAGCCTCCTGACCAACCCAGGCGCTTCTTCACATGGACGTGCATGATGCCGCAGGGCCCTGCTCTTGGGAACTGCCGTTGCCTCGGTCACCTCACCACACATGACAAATCCCAGGTATAAAACTCATGAAACGTGCATGGCAGAATTTGGGGCAATTTTGGTTTTCTTCTCTTTCTCTTGTTTTACTCTTATACTTACAGTCTTCTAATGGTGAATCTACATTATTTGTGTGAAGAAAAGGGAGGAAAATGGGTAAAGCAGTGGAGGGTAAGAAAAAAGAGGGGAGGGGAGGGGGAGGGGAGGGAGGGGAGGGGAGGGGAGGGGAGGGGGAGGAGGGAGGGGAAGGGGAAGGGGAAGGGGAAGGGGAAGGGGAAGGGGAAGGGGAAGGGGAAGGGGAAGGGAAGAGGAGAGAAGAGGAGAGAAGAGGAGAGAAAAGGCGAGAAAAGGCGATCTGTTTCCCACTCTGCACAGAGGAAGAATCCTTGGCCAGGCTCAGCGCATGGCCCCTCCACAGCGAGGATCAGGGGGCCGTACCTCCTTAGCCAGCCGCCGTGCCTCATAATAGGGTCGGGCCTTCTCGATGCAGCTTCCCAAGTGGGAGCCCTGAGTGTTGAGCTTCCTCGCTGACTCCTGCAGGATCCTCCGGTAGGTAGTCCTGGCCTCCTGGCAAAGGGACAAATGTGTATGCAGAGGACACCATGTCTGTGGGCCCCAAGCCCTCCCCTTTCCCTTATCGTCCCTTCCCTGCCACTGTGCCGAAAAGGGAGGAAGACACATGAAAACACCTGGGGCAGAACACTCACATCCAGCTGCAGCTCCACCTGGTTGATCTCCTCACTGGCCTGGTTCAGGTGCTCCAGCTCCTCCTGCCGCAGACAGGGGTGGAGTCAGAGCCTCCAGGGGGCCTGGCGGCGGGTGTGGGGGTTGGGGGTGCATGCACAGAGGGAGAGTCCACCCAAGGAAGGAGGGGAAGAAATGCCAAAGAGCACTGGTCCTCCCTATCGGACCCTAGCCTGCAGTCTACTGTCATCTCACAAGTTACCTGTGTCACAGAGTAAAACGCCCACTTTAAAGGTGAGGAAATCAAGGTTTGGAGAATGGGACGCTCATAAACACAGCCTGTGAGCTCTCCCTCAGACCGTACCACCTCCTCCTCAACCTCCAGCCAGGAGTCTCCTCAGGGCTCACAGGCTCTTCCCTGAGCCACTCGCTCAGCACACATTTACTGCTCACTTACCACAACTTGGCACATGACACCCCAGAATTCAGGGCTCAGAGAGGTGGCAGCTCATGACCCAGCCAGTAAGCAAGAGACCCTTATGGCGTGAGGCCCCACAGGAGGGGTGGGCCTGTTAGGGGGCGGGGGCAGCAGAGTCACCCGCCTGGGCTGCATAGGGCCAGGACAGGACACCCAGGGCACTTGCCCCAAGACTGGGCCTCGATGGATGTACAGAAAGTACCAGTGACAGGCAGGTGCCAGGAGGCAGGTGCTCAGGTGAGAAGCCAGTGAGGCTGGGGCCCAGGGGAGGGGAGCCTCTCAGAGCCTGGCACAACCCGGCCTATCTGAGCATGTGAGCAATGAGTGGGGAGAGAGCCCAGGGAGGCAATGGCGGAGGCTGCCCGCAGTACTGCAGCTGGGGGAAGGAAGGACAGGTCCAGGGACACTCGGCACACAGAGTCACCAGGACCTGATGGGCAACTGAGGCCGGGTTAGGGAGGAATGCGTGGTTCGAGAGGCCTTAAGGCCTGCTCGGGAGTAGGGTGACAGTAACCCCAGGTCCCCAACTCAGTAGATCCTGTGGGAGAAAGGAAGAGCCTCAGGGAGAAGTTGCCAGACACAGTGGACCCAGGACCACCTGGAACAGAGAGCAGGCAGGAGTGCTGGCCTCGAGTGTGCACCATGACCTTTCTAAGCCACGTTCCCGGAGCCCAACAAGCCAAGGACACTCCTGAGGAGCAGTGCCCCAGGAGACATCTGAGGCTCAGCTAAGGGACTCCCTGCAGAGGCCCGAGGCAGCCAGCTGGCCTTGCCTGCATCTGCCTGCGGCCCATGCCCAGACACGGCCTGCACTGGGCCAGGAGTCACACTGCTGCTGTCGGTCCCCACATGCCTCGTTTGGCTCTTCCAGCAACCCAGGGTGTGACTCCCGTGGTCTTTATACTTCTATCACCCTCCTCGGGCCCTGAGATTTGAGTATGCAAGCAAGAATCTAGGAAACCAAATCCCATGCCCTGATCACAATAAAGGAAGTACACAAAGGAAGACACACAGCAGAACCAAAAACAAAGATATGGAAGCACTCTGAGCCTGCCTCCGAGAGGGCCTCATGCTGGACGGAACAGAGCTGCCCAACAAAAATACAATGGGAGCCTCCTGTGCACTTTTTAGTTTTCTAGCAGCCACATTAAAAAAAAGAAAAACCAAAGAGATGAAATTGTAACACTTTTCTTTTAACCATATATGCCAAGAAATTGTAATTTCAATATATTTTCAAAATAAGTTATTAACATATTTTACATTCTTTTTTTTAAGACTATGCCTTTGAACTTGCCATGCGCATTCTGGCCCCCAGGGCACATCCAGCGTGGCCAGCAGCACTTGTCTTCTGTACCAGGCAGTTCCGGCCTAGGAAGCAGTGCGCATGGGCCACCTAGTCAGTCACACACCCCAGTGTCCGTCAGAAAACACGAGAGCCCGGACCCCGGGCGGCCGCACTCAGGGACCCCAGGGAGGCCAGAAGGGGCAGTTGTGCACCGCACAGCTCCTGGCCTCACTGCCTTACCCACAGGCACACCGCCCAGAGCTGGTGGAGGTGCCCCCATGGGCCCCCAGAGCAGGCAATTCCTGGAGGGCGGGAGGCCTTGTCTCCCCGAGGGCCCAGCACCTGTGTCTGCCTCGGCCGTGGCGGTTTCAGACTCCAGGACGAGGGGTGCCGCCCTCCCAGCAGCCCCACCAGCATCCTCCCTTTCTCAGCTCATTCTCTGGACAAGGAACAATGAGGTGAGCATCCATCCGTCAATGAGAGTTGGGGCTGGACCCTGTACCTGCCCTTTGGTCAGGCTTTCCAGCTACTGTGACCACCCTCCTAGCACTAAGGACGTCCCTGGATGGACACCTCAGAGAAAACAGGAACCTCATCACCTCAGAAAGCCACGGCCCTGACAGGAAAGGACAGGCCTCAGGAGAGCACCAAGCACTGATTCTGGGGGAGAAGAGGAGTGGGCTGCAGGCCCCCCTGCGTTGTTCTGGTCGGCAGACCACGGTCCAGGCTACCGCTCCCTCGGTTCCCTGGCCCAGCGTGCTCCCAGCTCCTGACAAGATCATCAGAGCAGATGGCTCTCCGGAAGCCATCCTCACTGGAGATGGAAAAAGGACGTGCAGGGCTTTAGCTCTTGGTGAAAGGCGGCTCCAGCAATTGAAAGTCCTCTGTGGAATGAGGTCTGCCCCTCGGTCAGTCACAAAGCTCTTTCTAAAGGGCTGTTTAGGGTGGTAGGGGCAGCCAGGCTGGGCCATTCGGGCAGCTGGCAACCCGTTCCGTACAGCCTGCCCTGCTGGGGACTCTTGATAGCTGCTGACATAAAACTCCAGGAAAGTGAGGTCTGAGTCAGCAAATACTGCCCATTGGTAAGCCTGCAGCCAGCAGGGAGGGTGACCTTCCTGGGCACACGGTGCATTTCCAGGATGCCAGGCTGCTCGGGCTGCTGACATGCCTGTGCCACCATGAAAACTCTAAGCCATGGCCAGAGGGCAGGGCCAGGGCGACAGGCGGCCCGCATCTCAAAAATAAGGGAAACCGAGCTGTCCGTGAGCTAAACCAGCATCTCAGGTGGAGAGGCAGAGGCTGCGGAGTCGCCCCTGACAGTCTGGGGGCAGCATCTGAGTGAATGTGCCCACTCACCTCTGGAACAAGCGTGCCCATCGTAAAGAGGGTGCGAAAGGCGCAAAGGAGGGGATTCGGGCCCACCCAGCACCACCCTCCTCCCCTGGGACCCTCCCTGTCTCACAGAGCACAGGACCAGCTTGGAGGCCTCACAGAACTAGGCTGAGGTCAAGACGTGGTGAAGACAGGTCCCGTGGCCTCCAGCTGGCTTCCCTTCGACTTCCAAGGGATCCCGTCAGACAAACAAGAAACCCCAGTCCCCCCATCAAAAAGAGACTCACCCGAAGTTCCAGAAAATACCTGAACAGGGTCTCTGTCTTCAGATACTCCTGCCCCAGTGGACTCACCCGGCTGCCTGTTAGAATCACTTCTTGCCCGCCAAGGCCAAAGGGATGCCCACGGCTGGGCACAGCTCAGACAGGTGCTCTTAGAGCTCCCTGGTGAGTTTGATGGATCTGTGTGTAAAGACCCACTGAATGCACCAAGAACCCGCTTACAGCACTGAAACACATTATTGAGAGAACATGGTCTGTGCACTGTCAGCAGAAAAGGGACCTGCAAAGGCACACACCCCACTCTCGTCTGCATCCAGAAAAGCCCAAGTCCAGAAAGGCTGAATGCCAACTGCCTACTCCGTGAAGGGTGCCCTCACGGCAGCCTGCCTCTCCCACATGGCAACAAGGGCTGAATCCCCGCTGAGGCCAGGACACTGGCTGTGCCAAGGGCCACCACCACCAAGGGAGGCCCGTGCAATGAGACCTTTCCTTCCTACATAAGCCGCAACGCAGTTTCTACTTAGGCAAGTCACGGTGGGCTCACTGGAGACCTGTGGGTATCAGCGTGCCCAGCATACTCCAAACCTCACAGAGCTATCCAATGGGACTGCCCATGGCAGAAAGTCCTAATTCTACATTGCCAACAGCACCGGGGAACAGCATCATCAGTTTTTACTTCATTTTAATTTATTTTAAGTAACCTCGTGCAGCTAGTGGCTATGCGACCGGAGAGGGAAGCACAGGAGTGCGGCTGTGCGGGCACTGGGCAGCACAGGAGCAGGGGGCACGGCGGGAGGAAGCTGCTGGCTCCTCCTCGGGAGCAGGGCCTGGGACCCCGCAGGGAGCAGGCAGCACACCGCTGGCCCTCCTCCCCGACATGTGCAGGGCTCCCGTTCCCAAAGCACTACCTGCAAACTGTCACCAAGACACCAACTAAACAACTTGTGAAAGAAAAGAGTCATAGAACTGTCAGAGCAGGGTGGGAAGGAGTCACACGAATCCGCGAGGACACCCCTCACTTCGCCATAGGGAGGCTGAGGCTGGCAGCCCTTGTGTAACCTGCGTGAAAATCACAAATCATTGGGGCAAGAGGCTGCGTCAGTCTCAGTCTAAGGCATTTTTCGCTACAACTTGTTTCTTCAGAGGAGGGCAAATCTATAGAGTGAGCAGGAGAAATTGAGCTGATTTCAATGCAACGACACAGCAGGAATGTCCCTGACTCACGGCAGCTCCACTGGGAGCAGGGACATGGTTCCCGCATACACCCCAGGAACCCCACCAAGGTGGCTGGAAGGGTTCTAGGACCAGCTTTGATTTCTTCTGAACACACAAAAGTAATCGACTGAAGGGTTGTTGACAGAGAAGCCCAGGAATGCAAGCCTCCGAGTGTGTTGCTCGCCTACAGGTGTGAGTCACATGCACATCAGAAATTCTGAAGGTGCTCCGAAGCCAAGGGCAGAGCCAGCGCTAGACGCAGACACTCGCGGGCCCTCGCCGGCCCAGGCGGTCCCCCAGGCTGGCCCTTCCCGGCCCCGCGCTGCCCGGAATCGCCGCCCGGAATCGCGGCGGCCGCCCCCCGCCCCCCCGCAGGCAGCGCCTGCCCGCCTCGCCCCCACCCGTCACTCCAGGTCTCCTTCCCAAAGATCCGACCCACCCACCTCGCGGCCTGTACTCGCTCCCAGGCGCCGGACAGAAGCAGCGTCCGTCGGGCTGGACGCCTGTGTCACTGGACACTGACCACGGCCGACCCACACCGGGTTTCCTCAGGGGCCTACGCCTCAGGCCACCTTTACGACACATGCAAGGTCCCACCCTTTAAAGGGGTGAACACCCCTGGGAGGCACTGATACGGCGAGACTGGCTCCGCTCCCGGCCCCGCGCCCGCCCGAGCCGACAGGCCCGCGCCCGCCCGGCAGGGGCCACCGCGACAGCGCTCCGCGGCGACCGTCCCCTCCCTGCCGCAGCAGCGGGGCTCGGCCGCGCGGGGGCTCGCCGGCCTCCCGGCCCTCCCGGCCCAGAGTCCTCTTTCCGCACCGGTCACTGCACTGCAACGACCTGTTGACAGGCCTGCCCCCCCAGCCCCGGCGCCCTCCCCCGGCCAGCCCTGCAGGGAAGCCGGCGCCCCTCCCTCCCCGTCCGTCTCGCCTGTATTCGAGGATCCAGCTCCTCCTCCTCCCCCGGCGACAGTTTGGCCTCGCCGCTGCTGCTCCCAGCTCCTCGGGGCTCCTCCGCCACGGGGCTCCGAGGGACTTCATCCTCCACGACCTCCGGCCGCAACTGCCCCTGAGGGGTCTCCCGCCCCCCCGGGACCGGCCGGAGTTCGGCCATGCCGACGCGGGGCGGGCACGGCCCTACGCACAGGAGGGGACCGGCATGCCGGGACCGGGGCCCCAGCCTGGCCTCCCTGGGCTCCGGTGGCCAGAGGGCTCCTCTTCCCAGAGACGGGGCGGGGGGCGCAGGGGCCCTCGCACTGAGTCAGACGCTGAGGTTCCAGGCGTCGGCGGGGCTCCCGGAGCTACGGCCTCGTCTGTGCCGAAGTTCTTTCCTCCCGGCCGCCGGGACCTGCCGCTCCGAGGCGAGGGGCACAGGAGGCCTGGATCCCGGGCCGCGGCCTGCGAGGAGGCGCACCATTCGGGGGGACGACGGCTGCGGGCGGGCTGCCGGGCCCGAGCGGAGGCCGCGGAGGGGCGTCTGGGGACCTGCACGGGAAACAAAGGACAAGGACGTGCTCAGCCTCAGAGCGTCCGGCCCTAGGCCCCCCTCTCGTCCTCCCACGGCCCCGGAGTACCACTGCCCCCCCCCAACTTCTCAGCCCTCCCGGACCCGAGGTCCCCCTCGGCGTCCCCGCCGCTCCCGCCCGCCCCCCAGCGGCCCCCGGGCTCACCCTCCGTGGGCACGCCCGTCGGCCGCCCGCAGCCCCCACGATTCCCCTCGCAGCCCCCACCACCGCCCCACCTCCTCGTCTCTCGCCAGCCTACGAACTCTCCGGGCCTCAAGTCTCCAACCCCACACGCTTTCTCGAGCCCAAGGGCGCGGTCTCCGGACCTCCGGCACAGGCGGGTGCAGAGATCGCCACACACAGCCTCGCCTCAGTTTACCTTACCGTGCGCGGAGTTCCAAACAACCTTCCCTCCGCCCCCCGCAACAAGCCGGCCCAACCAAGTAGGGCAGAGCCGAGAGGAAGCGGAACTACACCGCGCAGTAACCACGCCCCCCGTCCCCCCCCCCCCCCGCCCTCCTGCTCACGCTCTCCCGCCAGCTCGCCTCCTCGGGATTCCCGGCCACTCGCCCCGCCCGGCCCTCAGTTTCCGTACAAGATGGCGCCTGACGGAGCCGAGTCACCTCACGTTGTCTCCAGCCCGTACTCCACCGCAGCTGAGCGGCGTTGAAATACGAGCGAGATTTTCTGAGAAAACCATGGAGAGGGATGGAAATCGAGAGAGACTGGCGGGTACAGAAGTTCTGCAAATAGGACAAAGACTGAACAACCACTTCAGAGGGAGTGCTGTCATCTTGCTTTACTGCACTGCGGCTCCGGGAGCAGGAGGCCACTTCCGGCCTCGCCCGGGTTGTCGGAAGCCGCGCCGGAAGTGGGCGGGTGGGCTTTCGGCGCTCTAGTCCTAGAACGAGCGGACAGTGCAGTTGGGATCGGCTATCGTTTTCCACAAGTGTGTGTTCTCACTGCAGTGAAGTCAGCAGTGCCCTAAGCAACTGTGTAACGAACGGCTCCGAGGGACAAACCTCGCCGGCAGGCGCTAACGGCCGTGCCCCGAACCCTGTCCCTGTTCCCCGGAACGTCGCATCGTTGGGGTCTTTGACACCCGCGCGCGCTCACCAGAAATCTGACCGCGGAGCCTCGGCGCTCTTGAAGCTCAAAAGCGCGGCGCCAGGAGGAGCTTGTGGAAGACCTGCGCGTCCGGGAAAGGACTTGAGCACCGCGACCCGGTCACCACCCGCAGGTGTCGCCCGGCGAGGCCGAGAGGACGTGGTGTTTCTGCCGAAGGCCTGAATTCAGGAGGGCGGGCTGGGGCTCGCCCTGGATGTGGGAGGCTGGGTTACCAAGGAGCCCTCCCTCCTCCCACGCTTCTCAATCTCCCCGTGAAAAAAACTTTTAACAAGCAGAGCCAAATATTCCTTTGAAAATGATCGCAAAGACATTGTTCCACAAAATTATTGACTTTAATTTTTAGATTCCATGGGTGACGTTGCTCACTGCAGTGAGTCAGCGGGACTGTGTCTTAAGTGGACAGGTGTGGTGCATGGTGAACGCCTCAGCCTGCTGTCACATGCCTTTTTATTATTGAGGCGCCTACAAAAACCATGAGAGTTACATATAGAAATCAAACAGTTTCTTATTTCTTCTCCAGCAGTCACTTTAATTTTGTAAAATTGTAATGACTGCGTTCTACCCACCTGTGCACCTGGCCCGAATCCTCCCTCCGGTCCTGTGCAGCAGTCCGCCAACATCTGTCACCTTTGTGTCTTGTGCCACAGCTCCTCACACGTTTTTGCTGCATTTGGTGGGAAACGTCCGGAACACCTGTACTGCCCGACTGCCCTGATCATGTCCCAAAGCAGTAGCATCCGTGATGTGTGCAACTGGCCTCTACGGGGGTTGACCAAACCCTCATGGAGACCAAATGCCCTGTCATCGTGGATAGGTTGTAATGTAATTCCCAGCAGTTTCTGCAGGGTTTAGAAATTTCGAGTAGGAGGTTGGGTGCTGTGCACTGCCTGTTTGAGGCCAGCACAGACATGATGAATGAAAGCTCTTTTCTAGACCTTCCTCTCCAGTGGACCTTTCTGCAATGATGGAAATGTTCTATATCACCTCTGTTCAAAACAGCCATTGAGTACTTGAAATGGCGCTAGTATTGTTAAGGAACTGCATTTTAATGTCATTCTAATCTAAACAGCCACAGGTGGCTAGTGATTTCATGATTTGACAGCACAGTTCTAGATCATGCCTTTCCTACAATCTCTTCAACACATGTTGAACTTTCCCACCTTGAGTAGAAAACATATTTCTCTCAATCTCCACTGTAATTTGTCTCCTCTACTTCCTTGTCTCCCATCTACATCTTCAGTCTCGCTTCTGCTCCTGCCAGTCCACAGCAGTTGCACAAACAAGCTCATCCATGCTCTGAACATTGCCAAATCACTGACACCTGACGCTGGTTTGTTTCCTCCTCGCCCTTTTTAGCTCCTAAGTCACCTTTTTCCTAGGTTTCTGTTACCTCTCTGGTGTGTTGATTCATTCCTTCATGCAGTTTGTCTTCAATGAGTGACTGGCACTATGTGCCAGGATTTGGGGTAATGAGAAAAATGACATTGTCCCAGTTTGCATGTAGCTAGTTTATAGTCTGTGATGCTCATTTTTTAAATCAGTGACATTTAGGCTAATTGGGCCACAACCCAGAAGTATGTTTTACCTTGCAATCCAAGGTACATGTATGTGTGTAAATATATCCATGAATGTTTCAGGAAAATATCTGAACTCAGATTATGTGCAAAGCATATTAATATTTTCTATAGTACATTTTTAATGCTGGTGGAGATCTAGTCTGTTAATTTCTTCACCCACTCACAGTTTTGATACAGAGATCTGATCAGATCCCTGGGGAGGAGTAAGGAGGGAACGTAGGAGGAGGCAGTAGTAAACAGTTTAGGATGGGATAGGCTGAGAAGCTGAATGCCTTCAGAGCGCATGGAATTATGGGCGAGAGGATTTGAAATGAAAGAAGGGCTCTCGGACTCTGGGAGGGGCTGGCTCTCCGGCTCTCAGGCCTGCTTTCTCGAGGATTCCAGGATGGTCGTGCTGCAGCTGCCTGCCTTTTCCAAGGGATGGTATTTTGGAAAAGAAGGAACTCTGGGTGCAGTCTAGGGTCGGGCTGGCTTGGCAGAGGGGGGCAGGGTTATCCTTTGGGTGGAGGGGTGAGCTTTGAGGCAGAAGCCTGACAGTCTTCCAGAATTGTTTAACTTTTGTATCTTATGTTTTAGCTTGTAAACTAACCCTATAGAAATAAGATAATTAAAAACCAACAGGGGGAAATGATAGGGGAACTCAGGTGTTAAAAAGTTTAGCCTTAATAAAAGGCTTAAGTGATGAAGCTGTAACTAAAGAGTTCAAGATTTTAGACATAATTGATAGACTGAGGTGACTAAAGCATGTAGAAAGCTGTTATTCGAAAATTGTGTAGCTTTTGAATACACTCCTTTCCTTTATCACCAAGCCTTTGCCTCTGGAATTTTGCCCAGAGGGAAGCAGCGGGCAGCAGGACCCCACTTGCCGTTTGGTAACATTTTAAAAACCCTGCCCTAAATGCTAGTGCTTCCCAGGCCCTGGCACCAGCCTCTGGCAGCCTTCAGTCTACTTTCTCTAGCCCTTGCTCAACTACATGGCCCCACCCCTACCCAAGGATACTGCCCCTTTCTCGGAACTCTGTCTCCACCCAGACTCCCACAGATCATATTCTGAGATCCAACAGCTTCTCAGACCACTGTCCCAGGCTTGCCTCTCACTCAACTGGGTACAAATCTGATTTCATCCCCTCTCCAAATCCTGCTTATTCTACATGTACTTTGTTGGTGAATGATTTCTACCATCCACCCATTTACCATAGGGAGAAACTTAGAAGACATCCTAAATGAGTCCTCATCTTTCTTCTGCATCACATTAAGTATCTCAGAGATATCCCTCCTCTCCATCTCATTGCCACAGCCTCAGCTTTGACCCTCCTCACCCTCACTGCAGATAATGTACCTCAAGAGTCTTCTGAATCAGTTCTGTCCAATAGAACTTTCGGTAATGATGGGAATTTATCTGTGCTGTCGAGAACTTAAAATGTGGTTAGTGCAACTGTAGAATTTAAATTTTAGTTTAAGTGTAAATAGCCACATGTGGCTAGTGGCAAATGTATTGGACAGCACAAGTCTACATGATCTTGCCACCACAAGTTTACCCTCTTCCTAAGTAGAAAAAGTCGGCATTCATGACATCTGGCACCATAAGAACCAATAAGTAGAGAAAAGGATTGAATCTTTATGGGCACTTTATTCAGATGCCAGCGATTTGAGAAGATGGCAGGTTATGTACCCTAAAAACCATCTCAACACCTCATCTCAAGCCAACCTTTTGATGAGGAGAAGAAAACGGTAGGTAAGGGGTTTGGGGAAAAACGTTAATCAAGTAAGAGTTGCAGTCCAGTGGCGAATTTTCCTGGTATATTTCTTTGTTTACTGATCAACAATTCTTTATCTATGTTACTGACTTCTCTTCCTGGAACACAATGGTTCGGATATCATCCCGATCACTTGTAGAGTTGCAGACCCCCAGGACACAAAGGTGGGCTTGCCTGTGGACCTCCTGGAGTCACATATGTCATGTATTCCAGTTCCTGGAACAACAGCTTTCCACATGCGTTAATCACTTAAGCCTATCAACTATAACTACAGCTAAAATCTTTAACTCTTGAGTTCCCCTATCCCAGTCACTGGCACAAATAAACAACCAACCAACCCCTATTGACTAAGCTAATGAATGAAATATAAAAATATGATAGCCATATAAAGACTTTAGTAATGCCATTAACTACTAGGTAGCATCACAAGTCAACAATTTCTCAGTGAAATAAAATATCCTCATAAATTTTTATTAATTTCTTCACCCAAATTTAAATTTTAAATTTCCTTCATCTTTAAAAACTATTTAGTTTGTTTTCCTGCCAGTAGAAACTACCTTTTTATGGTCTTTCATTTTTTTCTTACCACCCCTCAAATATTTGATAAATATCACCATCAATTGCTAATTAAACACACTAGTTGATTAATGTATGGCAACAGAAAGTAAATCAGTGGTTGCTTAGGGTAAATGTGGGAGGGATTTCAAAGTGGCACACAGAAACTTTTGGGTAGTGGATGTGTTCTTATCTTGATTGTAGTGAAGATTTGATTTGTGTATACAGATGTCAGAACTTTTGAAATTGTACATTTCAGTGTGTGAGACTCTATGTCAATTATACCTCAATAAAGCTGTTTGTTTTAAACAAAAAACCTGTTTGAAAATTTGCTCCCAGAAATATATAATGTCAAATCTGCTAATAAATGTTAATAAAAGGGAAAATTTGTATTGCTAAAGTCCCTGAATTATTTCTGCCCTTGACAAATCTGCTGGGTTTTCCAAAAGTAAATTATTTTTCCAAGTTGCTCATCTCTCTTAATAATTAAAACAGCAGATACTCAATGCAGTGTTCACCTGTGCCAGGAACAGTGGTTTATATCTACTCATTTGATCCTCAGGACAATCAATCAAGGTATATTTCCTCCACTTTAAAACTGAGGAAATGAGAAACTAGAGATTAAATAACTTTCCCAAGGTCATACTGCTGGTAAGTGGTGGCACCAGTATTATCCATGCCCTTAGGCACAGTAATATACTACCTCAAGCTTTATGAAGAAAAGTATTTAGGATTATTTAACATTTTTTAAACAATGCATTATATGTTAGGTTTAAATGCATCTCCTTAAAATTTAAATGCTCTAATCTGTGAAAATAACAAAAATCAAAATATTTTCTAAAGATGCTACAAGTTTGCATGTGATACTAGTGTTAGGGGAGAAACTCAGTTCTTCTTGCTGACACAGTAAAGAATTGTAGATCAGCAAGTCTGTTAGTGTGCAAGCAGAGTTTATGGGCGATATGTTCTTGTGGAAGAGAATGGACCTTTCCAAGGTGGGTGACAGACACAGGTTCAGGGCAGGGTAAGAGCGGGAGTGGCAAGAGCATGAAGTCCTTTGTTCTGAGACTTCTATAGTTGGTGCAGGGGGTGGAGTGAGGAAGTTACATATTTATTGATGGGTAAAGGTGTTGCCAGCTTCCCCCAGGAGGTACGTGACTACCCAACAGACCCAAACATACCAAACACACCAAACACAGGCACGTGTGGGGATCTGTTAGCCTGAGTCCTTATCTTGCTCCAGGCCCCATTTGTTCATCCTGTTGTAAAACAGGTATGTGACATGATGCAGTAATTAAAGTTGAGGCACTTCCCCAAAGTTATTTATGGGCTCTTTCTGTAAGCACTTGGGACCCACTGGTAAAACAGGCAGTGACCAAAGGTAGGTAATTAACCAGAGTTGTTTTGTGGACTTTTTCTTTGGGCACTGTGGTTTCCCTCCCCTTCTGGAACTTGAATACATAGTTTCACAGGCTTTCTTTCCCAGGTAGTGGAAACACACATAGAATTTCAAGGTCTCCTCTCCTCCTGTGCTAGTGTGGTGTTTTTTTGTGCTGTTGGAACACCTGGCACTATAGCTGGACCGGGCTCAGGGCTGCTGAGTTAGTGGCTGAGACAAGGCTCCTCCTCCTCCCTGCCTTGGTTTACTATCTATCCTACCTAACACTAGTATTACTTATACTACTGCTCTTAGCCTTTGGTTTAAATCATAAAAATTGATTTTAACCCTACGTTGTATTCTACTTTGAAATTGATTTTCCTCCGAAGGTTCTGTTTCATAATTTTAAGCTCATTTTCTATATCTTATTTTGTGAACCACTAGTACTAGATGTGATCTGGAACATAATTTTTATCTAATGTAACTCTTTTTTAAGTTATTAAGGACTAAGAAACTTCATCATTGAGGACAAGGAAAAAGCTTGTATTTTAAGGAAAGTGGATCTTTAAATATACTCTCAACAAATATTCTATTCTTATGCTATGCAAAGTTTATTTAGTTCACCTTATCTAGTTTGCTATAGTTCTTCACAATTAGTTTATCTGCATAAATGTGAAAATAAGTAGCAGTCTCTCATGGGATCAGTGTCTGAGACCTTGAAATTGGCAGCACTCAGTAAGCAGCAAAACAACCAATCATTTTCTTTTTTATTTTTTTAATTTATTGATTTTTAGTGAGAGAGAAACGTCTATTTGTTGTTCCAGTTATTTATGCATTATTAGTTGATTCTTGCATGTACCCTGACAAGGAATTGAACCTGCGATCTCAGTGTATAGGGCCAACTGCTCCTAACCAACTGGGTTACCTGGCCAGGGCTCCAATCATTTTCTATTAAGAGTTCTGTTTAAATTAATTTAAAAGACATTTAGTCCCTGTGTCACATCCTTCAAATGAATGTGTTATTGATGCGATTTGTAAGTCAGCCCTCTTCCGTCTCCTGAAATCCATTTTGATCTAGCTTTTTTATGTTTGCAACTTAAAATTAATAAAAATCCTCATTTCTTAAAAAAGGTAAAATCTACAATTCAGGATTTCATTAAAGTTATAGATTCTTTCCTGTTCTCATTATTCCAGATTGTTAGATCTCACTTTTCTGTGCTTGGGAAATTGTGTCCGATGACATCTGTGTGCCATTTGGGGAAGCACTAGAAGCTACCATTTTTATTGTACATGCCAACAATTTTCAACCAGAGCACCACAAAAATGTTTAAAACATGCGATATCTGACTATTTAGTCAGGGACACTGACCTCTTTTCCTTTAGATTGTGAAAAACTGACAGCAGCCATCTGGTGTGAATGAATCAAAATCATACCTATTTTATTTTTGTCAGCTCAGCAAACAATATATACTTTTAGTGGGCCGCAGAATTTGAATGATGAGTTGATGTGGGCCATGAGGTGAAAAAGTTGAAAATTGCTGGTGTATGGGAGTGAAACTGGAATGCTAGGATGAAAACACTATTCGGTCACTAACCTGTGGGGAGCCCTGCTGGCAGGGCTGTGGTTAGGGTTACATGAGATAACAGGTTTTGTCTGGACTCACTGTAGTAAGTCCCACTACTGGGATGGTTTCGATGGGTGGCAGCACCTGTGGGAACATGCGTCTGTGGCCCAGGGGCTGCGTGAGTCACGGGAGGACCAGGTGGAACAACCTTCTCAGCTACTGCAATGGAGGCAGT
Organism: Pteronotus mesoamericanus; assembly: GCF_021234165.1. Taxonomy (NCBI): domain Eukaryota; kingdom Metazoa; phylum Chordata; class Mammalia; order Chiroptera; family Mormoopidae; genus Pteronotus; species Pteronotus mesoamericanus. The sequence continues at coordinate 1,329,328 of NW_026555251.1, forward strand.
TCACTTGGCTCCGTGCAGTGTCCTCTCAGGTGGGCAACGGAGAAGCGGGGATTGCTAAGGCTGGAAGGTAGATGGAGCCTTGGCCTGGGAGGCAAGCAGGATCCGAGTCTCCCTCTGTTCCCTGTTAGCCCTGCTCCTTGCCAGGATAAGCTAGCAGTTCTGCCTCTTTGTTATGATTTAATTTAGAATGTCTCAAAATTTTCTGCTTGTCAGAGTCACCACAGTCTGTCCAGGAAGTATCCAGCTAGGTACTATGAAAAATAGAGACATTTATTAAAGAAGATACAACATACAAGAAATGTTGTACATGGGACAATGATGCCACAGTCTCCTTCAAATTAGGCACCTTGGGACCTCACAGAGTTCTCCCAGTCACCATCAGCTGCCCCATCATATTTTCCTGAATCTCACTGATTCTCTGAAATCTCTTCCCTTTCAAAGGTGAATTTAGTTTTGGGAAAAGCCAGAAAGGGCACCAAACCTGGGCTGTAGTGGGGTTGAGTCACCTGGGGGATTTGATGTTTTGCCAAAAAACTCTACACAAGATGTGATGCATGAGTGGGTGCGTTGTTGTGATGAAGCTGCCAATCACCAGTTGCCCACAGCTGCAGCCTTCTGAATCACTGAACTAGTTTCCCTGGAGGAATGTTTAAGCTTAACGCCATTTTTTTTAATAACATAAAATTTGATGCACGTTTGTTGCTCTACTTGCTTAGACATTTTGAATGTGACAGCCACACAGTACACATGCTCACTCGATGGCATCTAACACCCCCACTGACTAGTACAGTGAAGTTGTCTTTGTTCACGCATGCACATTCCAGTCCACTCCCCCTTGCCGCCAGGTCACATCGATGTTGTGCAAACCATTCTCATTATATTAACAATGGCTGGGCTTTTTCTGGACAGACCTCATGTATTGATGATGTTAACAGCTGGGACATTAGCAGTGAGAGACACAACATGGGTCACAACCTGGTTTCCTAGACAGCAGCACAGACGTCTGGTCTCCAGAAGAGCAGGTGGAGCCTCCCTCTGGAGGGGTAGCCAGGGTCCAGAGTCTTGGGAGGTTACGGGAATGACCCACTCCTCTAGTTACCAAGGATTTAAGGGTGAGGGCAGTCAGGGACATCTTCCCAGCCAAACCTCCCAGGCACTGAGAGCGGGGCCAGCCTCCCTTTGTATATTGTCCCAGGATTTGGAAGGGCCATTTGAGCAAGAACTATCCAATAAAAATAAAATGTGAGCCACATTTCTAACCTTCATTTTTCTTCTCTTAAAATTTCTTTTTAATCTTTATTATGTTTTTTATTGGATTGTATTGTATTTTTTAAGAGGACCATTTAGTCCCCTTATACCCTCCTTCCTCCAGCAATCACCATAATTTTTCTTAAAAACAGGTGAAATTTAATAATATATTTCATTTAACCCAGTGTATCATAAATATTATCATTTCAACAGATAAAAAACATTAAACATTATTTTTAAAGATTTTATTTATTTTTAGAGGGAAGGGAGGGAGAAAGAGAGGGAGAGAAACATCCATGTGTGGTTGCCTCTCACACGCCCCACACGGGGGACCTGACCCACAACCCAGGCATGTGCCCTGACTGGGCATTGAACCAGTGACCCTTTGGTTTGCAGACTGCCGCTCAATCTACTGAGCCGCACCAGCCAGGGCACATTAAACATTTTTAATGGGATATTTATCATTCTATTTCTAAATCAGGAGTGTGCTTGAGCCTTACAGCACATTTTAGTCTGGACCTTTTAAGTGCTCAGTTGCCATAGGCGGCTCCTTGCTGTGGTAGGAGACAACACAGCTAGGACAGCCCTCAGGCCCAATTCCTGTGGCCCAGGCCTGGTTTCCCAGAGCCTGGATCACAGGTGGAGGAATTGCAAGGTGACCACTTTCCCCTGCCCCACAAATGTTGCCCAGGCAGCACAGATAACTGAGGACAAAAATCTTCATATTGATTCAAAAGAGGGAGGACTAAACTGTCTCATAGCAGATTGTTAGTACATGTCTGCACTCCTAATTCCTGCACTCTGGATTGGAAATGTGTGATCAGTTAGATATGGTGTGAGATGCCTGACATCTATCTAGAAAAAAAATAAAGTGATGTCTAAAATTCAGAGTTTATCTTTAATCTGTAAATGTTAACTTTGTCCATTAGCTTATCTTACTCCTTAGTACCTGTTTTTTTATTAGTTATGTTTAGTGTTTGTAAGTATTTGTAAATAGTGAATGCTTGAAAGTTACTACAAGGAATCAAGATGGCAGGGTAGTGAGTGGAAGTTACACTGACCTCCTCCCAGGACCAATTGGGAATTACAACTCTATTGTGGAGAAATCACCTGGAACAAACACCTGTACAAGAGTGAGAAAGAAGCCTTCTAAGCTTGGACAGACAGAAGAATCAGCTTTAACGCAACCTAACTGGTAAGGAGTGTGGTAGAGACATGAGAAGATGGGCCGGGCACCCATGGGTGGCAGCACCTGAAAGATATTCAAACAGCCAGTTGGATCCCCCTGAGAAGAGAGGGGTCTAAACAATAAGCAGGGATTTCCAGTCTACAGCACCAGAGCCCAAAAGTACACATATAACAGCCAGCTGCGAAAAGCGGCAGGGTTGCTTTCTGCCAGAGACAGGTGGCTGGAGGTTCAAAGAGCCGCTTAAAGGGTCAACGCAAAAATTTGTATTGGCAGCCACTTACCCTGGTCTCTGGCAAAGACGGGGGCGGAGTGGGCTGGAGATGCCTGAGGAGAGACTGGGGAAGTAGGCTTTGGGGAGAGAATTGAGGGAGAAGCTGGTGGAATCCTGGTGCTGACTAATTCCATATATGGTAGCAGCAATCTGGCTCAGGCAGACCACTCCTCTGAGTGGCAGCAGCGTGAGAGGACATAATAGCCCTGGCCCCAGGAGGAACTTTGCCCTGGCCCAAAAGTGCTAAGGCCTGACTGCTGAGTACAGAGTGGCATCCACAGATAGACAATCCCTGGCTAAAGGGGGTGCAGAGTAGTCTGGAGACACTTGAGGAGAGGCTGGAGATGGAGGCTTTGGGGAAAGAACGGAGAGAGTAGCTGGCGGGATCCCAGTACTGACTCCTCCCCCATACAGCAGCAGCCATTTTACTCAGGCTGAACACTCCCCTGAGTGGCAGCAGCATGAGAGGACCCAAAAGCCTCACCCCCAGGAGAGACTCCATCCCGCCCTAAGCTGTCTAAGCGGGCCTGCTGAGTGCAGAGTGAATACATTAACAGCTGAAGGAGACAGCTACAGACAGCAGATTCCTGGAAGTCTCGAACAGACTGCCTAAGGTCAGATAGAGTCAACATCTGACATCATCAGAGGCAGATCCAGAAAGTTAAAACAGCAGTCTCCAACCATAGAAGTTCACACCACGCAGTCTGGAAGTCAAGACAGATCAATTTAAGAACGACAAGCAAAAAAGAAGAGTCTCACAAATAATGGGAAGAAAAAGAAACACCCCCCAATTGAAGGGAAAGGAGGAGTTCCCACAGAGAGAACTACATGAAATAGAGGCACGTAAACTATCAGATATTGAGTTCCAAACAACAGTTCTAAGGAAGTTCAATGAGTTCAGTGAGCTCAGAGAGAATTACAAAAAACTACAGGGAAACTACGAGGAACTTACTGCAAACTATATCAACGTGAAAAAGGACATGGAAACTATCAATAAGAGGCAAGAGGAAATGAAGAATACAATTCCTGAATTGAAGAACACAGTAGAAGGAATCCAAAGCAGGCTAGATGAAGCCGAGGATCGAATCAACAAGCTGGAGGACAAGGTAGAAAAAAGCTCCCAGAAAGAGCAAGAAAATGAAAAAAGTGTCAAAAAGAACGAAGAGGCATTGAGGGAAATGCAGGACAACCTGAAATGTAACAATATGCATATAATAGGGATACCAGAAGGAGAAGAGGAGCAAGAAGAGATAGGGAATCTGTTTGAAAAAGTCATGATGGAAAACTTCCCTAGTTGGAGGACAGAAAAAGTCACACAAGCCCAGGAAGCACAGAGGGTCCCATTTGAGAGGAACCCAATGAGGCCCACTCCAAGACACATCATCATTAAAATGGCAGATATCAAAGACAAATAGAGAATCCTAAAGCAAGCAAGGGAGAAAGAGGTAGTAACATATAAGGGAGCCCTAGTACAGCCAGCAGCTGACTTCTCAACAGAAACACTGCAAGCCAGAAGGGAATGGCAACAAATATTCCAAGTCATGAAAAGCAAAGGCCTGCAACCAAGACTGCTCTACCCAGCAAGGCTCTCCATTAAAATGGAAGGCAAAATAAGGAGTTTCCCAGACAAGAAAAGGCTAAAAGAATAGACCTCCACCAGACCAGCATTGCAAGATATGCTAAAGGGGCTGCTGTAAGAAGACGAAGGAAAAGGGTCTATGAATACCCAGTTCCTTTCACAGTCACCACTACTTGATATTACCAATATTTGTAATATTTATCAATCTGATTGTGACAATGATGTTTTAATTGTTATTTTGTTATTTGAAACTAAGCCTGTTTTTGTATACTTCTTGCCTATTTCTATTATTTTTTTTAAAAAGCTTTATATGACTTTTTGGTACTTTTTATCCATTTTTTGATTAAATTTTTGTAGAATTTTTTCCCTAAAAAACCCTATTAACTCTTTCTTAGATGTATTGCAAATTCTTTCCTATTCTATTTCTTGTCCTTTAACTTTTATATGTATATTTCTGTATAGTCTTAAATGTTTAATATAGTCATATCGTCAATATTTTACTTTATAGCTCCTGGGCTTGAACATTTTACTTCAGGGTAAGAAAAACATTAGTTTGTATTTTCTCCTAAAAGTCCTTAGATCCTACATACTGATTTTTAACTCACCTGAATATTTTTTGTATAATGTGTGAAATAGGGTTCTATATTTGTTTTATTTGAAGTAATAGTGGTCCATGCACCTTATTTGTTGAATAAGGCTTATTTTCCCCTATTGATTTGAAATATCAACTTAATCATATATTATATTGTTAGATATATATGTTTGTCTCTAGAATGCTCATAATATTTCATTGATCTACTTTATTATTTCTGTGCTGGTGTCATGCTGTTTTAATTGGTGGGACTTTAAAATGCATTTAATTTTTAATATTTTATAATGGATTTTAACATTAAAAAATAAATAAAATCAATCTGCATTTTAAAAAAGAGAAAGAAGGAACTCCTACCTTTTGCGACAATATGGATGGAACTGGAGAATATTATGCTAAGTGAAAGAAGCCAGTCAGTGAAAGACAAATGCCATATTATCTCACCTATAAGTGGAATTTATTCAACAAAATAAACTAACAAAGAAAATAAACCCCAGGCATGGAAACATGGAGCAGACTGAAAGTGACCAGAGGGGATAGGGAAGGAGGACATTGGTGGAAATGAGAAGGGACTAGACAAAGAACATGTATGAAGGACCCATGGACACGGACAACAGAGTGGGAACTGACTGTGGGCGCGGGGGGTGCAGGTAGGATGGGTGGAGGAAGGCGAAGGAGGAAAAGTGTAATAGAATAAACATGATTTAAAACAAAAAATTAGGAAAAAAAGAAAGTTACAACAATAATTTAAAGTTTTGAACACTTAGGACTTTTCACCAATTTAGACATGTCTATCCCTTTGTTTCCCCTTTTGTAACCTTACGTTATATTTATTTTTATGCAAAGTAAGAGAAATTTGGTGGTATAACAACATCAAAACTCCATCAGAAAAATGGTGGCTAGGGCAGTCTAGTAATCATTCTTATTTTTGGCACAGTAATATTTTACTTTTTCTTTCAGATTTTCTCCCAAGTACAGACCCTTCCTTTGCTTCCAGAGCAAGCTCCTGCATGGGACGGTGGGGTGGGAGGTAGAGGCAAATGGCTTGAAGGGTGTACCTTACACTCAAGCACCAGATCTGCACCGCTGAAGAGGGTCTCTCTTAATCCACATCAGCAATGGCGGGGAGATGGTATCTTTGCTTATGGACCACTTATGCGTGCATGCTGTGTTTGTGTGATTGTTTTACCTTTCTTGGGCATATACTCTAGGAGGCAGCAATCAGGAGATGAACATTGCTCTATTTGGCATTTGGAATCAAGCACTGAATCCTGAGGGAAGGTTTTATTCACATGAGGGCAAACATTTCTTTGATTTGACAAGTTCGAATCAGCAGCCCAAGTGTCTGGGCTGAAAGTTCCTCCTGGAAGGGCTGAGAGACTCCCCCTGAAGTGTACCCTGGGGTCTGCTGAGGGACTCCTGTCCTAGTTTGTAGTTTGCTTAAAACTCATGCTCTTTGAATAAGATGTCTGGGATTTAAAATACTGCAGACCCCCCACTGCCACCGAAAGAAAGAGTGGGTGGGGGATAGTGTCATAGATGAAACAGCACAGCAAAATGCTGACAGATGCTGAAGGTGGGCGAGTGACTGGTGATACTATTCTTGTTTTATTGAAAAAGTCCACTAAAAATCCCCTCCTCCAGGAAATATTTCCCACTTCTTTCCCTCCCTGCCTCTCTTCCCTCTGCTCAGCTTCAACCCGTGTTGCCCCTCTACTTCCGCCCTGCAAGGCACTGCACATCCTGCTCCAGAGGCACCAGAACAGAGCCCTGTAGGCCACTCAGGCCCAGTGTGGAGAGGAGCAGAAGTGTTAGGGCCCACTGCCTCCAGGTTGGTGGCTTTCACAGCTTTTTCAGTTGACCTCATTTGCATCCAGAAGAGTTGGACCCCATGTATGGGGTGTTTTATCCAGAGCTCTGGGTATTTATGAGTTAACATCTGCTGCTAAGAAAATGAGTTCTGACAATTTTGTTTGCTTTCTCTCCCTGATCTGTTGGGTGACATGGCCTATAACTGATAAGGACTAAACCTAATTTCCAGTGTCCCCTGGAACTGAGCTGGGTATAGACTCAGGAGCCTTGAGGGAGGCAGTCATCCGTGAGGCCAGCCAGGTGAGGACGCAGCCTGGAGAGCATAGGAGCTGCTGTGCACGAAGGCTGACCTGCTCCCAGACAGCTGCGTGGACCAACTTACTAGAAGGATTTGTGGGTACCATTGGGGATTAAAGATAGCAATGCACATTTTTGTCCCCATAAAGGAGCTTCTCTGTTACTCTAGGTTCTCAGACCTCTGGGGCTGAGACAGTGAGGAAAGTCTGCAGAATGTTTGCAAACAACTTGGAAGCCCTAAGAATTAGAAAGGCTGCCCCTTCCCTTTCCCCCAGCCTTCCTTGAACATGTAAAAAGCACTCCTTGGGTAATGCCATCTACTTTTGATAATATTCTTTGTGTATTTTCTATGCTTTGCTCCCATCTCTTTCTTGAGTCCGGAGTTGCTTTCTCAAGATTAGGCCAGGGAACTTCAGCCTGTGTACTGGTGTGGCGTGATTATCAGTCACTGTACAGAGCCATGGAGCAATACTCGGGAACCTGTCAGAATGGAAGATATCCCTTATCTGGCCACAGCCCCTTCTGAGGCTTAGCTTAGGCTGCTGTTGCTGGATGCCTTTATGCTTCCAGCCTAGGCCTAGTGGGGGTCATATCGGTGACTCAGAAAACCTGGGTCTCAGAGAAGGGTGTTGCTGTGGTCCAGGCCCAGGACCCTTCTCATTGCTCTTGTCATTTCCTCAAACATCTCCAGCCCAAGACCCCTGGTCTAAGGTCAGAGCTCAGAGCTCATCCCCCAAGTCCCTCCTGCCCTTCCTGGTGGCACAAGGATCCCCACATTTTTGAGGACTCCTATGGCTTTGCCTCCTCTTGGAGAACGAAATTGGGGGATGACCTTGCTGAGGGTGCTACATGCAATCAGGAATCTGCTCACCCTTCTAGCCACCAGGTGAATGCTGCTGCAGTTGTTGGTGGGGCTTACAGTGACCCACTCTCCACAGGGTGAACTTGGCTGCAGACCACCTCCAAACCAGCCATGGAACCTGCCCAGGGGAAAAGGAACCATGAAATCCACGGGCCAGTTTCCCAGGCCTTAAGAAAACTGAAAATAGACTTCTGGCCAAGATGGAGGCGTAGGTGCATACACTTTGCCTCCTTGCACAACCAAAAGAAGGACAACAACAAATTTAAAAACAAAAAGAAACCAGAACTGCCAGAAAATTGAACTGTGTGGAAGTCCAACATCCAAGGAGCTAAAGAAACATTCATCCAGACGGGTAGGAGGGGCGGAGACGGGCAGCTGGAGTGGAGAGGAGATGTGGCAACATGGTGGCTGGCGGACTGGGTGGTCCCACATTTGCATGTGGATAAACTGGGAGGAAGAGCTAGGGAGCAAAACAGACGGTGCAACCCAGGGTTCCAGTGCAGGAAAAGAAAGCCTCAAAACCTCTGGAGGTAAAAACCCGTGGGGGTTGCAGCAGCAGGAGAAACTTCCAGCCTCACAGGAGAGTCCATTGGAGAGACCACGGGGTCCCAGAATGTACACAAATCCACCCACCTGGGAATCAGCACTAGAAGGGCCCGATTTGCTTGTGGGTAGCGGGGGAAGTGACTGAAAGTCGGCCGAGAGCAGAGAAAGCAGCACTGTTCCCTCTCGGACCCCTCCCCCACAGACAGTGTCACAACTCATCGACGTGGGTTGCCGGGCCCTGGCGAATACCTAAGGCTCTGTCCCTCTCAACATAACAGGCGCACTGAGACAAAGAAATATGACCCAAATGAAAAAGATCAAAGCTCCAAAAACTGAACTAAGCGATGACCAGATAGCCTATCAGACGCACAGTTCAAAACACTGGTAATCAGGATGCTCACAGAAATGCTTGAGTTTGGTTGTAAAATGGAGGAAAAAGTGAAGGCTATATAAAGTGAAATAAAGAAAAATATACAGGAAACCAACAGTAAAGGGAAGGAAACTGAGACTCCAAATCAATGACTGGGAGCAGAAGGAAGAGATAAACATTTGACCAGAACAGAAGCAAGAAACAAGACTTCAAAAATATGAGGAGAGGCTTAGGAACCTCCAGGGCAACTTTAAACGTTCCAACAGCTTAATCACAGCGGTGCCAGAAGGAGAAGAAGAAAAGCAAGACATTGAAAACTTATTGGAAAAAATAATGGAGAACTTTCCCAAGTTCCCCAAGTTCTGGCCAAGGAAATAGACTTCCAGGAGTTCCAGGAAGCTCAGAGTCCCAAAGAAGTTGGACCCAAGGAAGCACATACCAAGGCACAGCATCATTACATTACCCAAGATTGAAGATAAGGAGAGAATCTTAAAAGCAGCAAGAGAAAAGGAGACAGTTACCTACAAAGGAGTTTCCATAGCCTATCAACTGATTTCTCAAAAGAAACCTTGCAGGCAAGAAGGGGCTGGCAAGAAGCATTCGAAGTCATGAACGGAGAGGACCTACATCCAAGATCACTCTCTCCAGCAGAGCTCTCATTTAGAATGGAAGGGCAGAGAAAGTGCTTCCCAGACAAGGTCAAGTTTAAGGAGCTCATCATCACCAAGCCCTTATTATATGAAATGTTAAAGGGCTTTATCTACACAAAAGAAGATCAAAAACTATGAACAATAAAATGACAACAAACTCACAGCTACCAACAACTGAACCTAAAACAAAAACTAACTAAGCAAACAACTACAACAGGAACAGAATCATATAATTGGAGATGGGGTGGGGGGAGGTACAGGGAATAAACAGCATTAATGGTAGGTACAAATTAGACAGGGGGAGGTTAAGAATAGTATAGAAATGGAGAAGCCAAAGAACTTCCATGTGCAACCCACGGACATGAACTAAGGGCGGGAGGAGGGGGGTGATGGGAGGTGCAGGGCGGAGAGAAATAAAGGAGGGAAGAAAAACGGGACAACTGTAATAGCATAATCAATAAAATATATATTAAAAATAAAAAAAGGCTTGGAACATTGGTACAAGTATAATTTGATGCACCTTTTGAAAGAAAGTTGGCAATATTTATTAGAAATATAAGCACAAATGTATATTGGCTTATACTTTCTACTTTTTTTTCTTTTTATTGTTCAATTACAGTTGTCCCCATTTTCTCCCTTTTACTCTCCTCTGCCGGATACTTTTTTATTTGCTAGCATTTGTTGTTGAGTGCTTACTTTGTTCAAATTAACAAATATTATTGTTATCCCCATTTAACAAATAAAGTGAAAATATAAAAGGAAAAAAGGAAGAAAACGGAAAATAACCCGCAGCTTCAGAAGGCGGACCCTGCAGCTTTCTCTCCAGGTTTGCTGCATCAGAAGCGGGGGTGGGCATGACGCACAGAGGCGGTGAGTGTGGCGGGAGCTTCCCCTACAGTTCGGTGCCGCTGAGGCAGAGCGCTCCCCAGCAGCGGTGGTGGCGGCGGCGACTGCCGCGTCCGCTGCCTGCACTGTGGCCGGCGTTGTGCCAGGCAGCAGAGCTTCAGGTGTGTCCATGCACCCACGCTGGCCAAACGCTCATATCTGCAAGGAGTGCGGCCAGAGCTTCAGTAACAGTAGGCGCCGCGGCCTGCACCAGGGTGTGCATCGGTAGCCCGCCTTCCTTGCCCCTGTAGTGCCTGTGGCCGTCCCTTCCCACACCGCCCGCTCTGGCTTTGCAGTTGCACCGCCCAAGCGGGCTCACACGCGAGCAGGTCTTCCATCAGTGTGCGCTGCATTTCCACCGGGCGTGGGTGCACCCGAGGGAAGTGCCCGCTAGTGCTCCCTGCTGCTGCGCACAGTGCGCGGGGTTGGGGGCGGGGGGCCGGGGGAGGGCAGGGCGGGGCCCTGTGCAGCGGCGCAGGGTTGCAGAGCCATACACGCAGCCACGCGGCCTGTAGCCCCAGTGACCCCGCTCCCCAGTAGTTGCGCTCTTCCAACACACACGTTGCGTCACGTGTGGCAACAGCTTTCCGCAAGAGCACCATGCTGACGACACCTGCAAAGGCATTTGGGCGAGAAGCCCTTCAGGTGCTCCGACTGTGGCAAGGGCTTCCCAGAGAGTGCCACGCTGGTGCAGCTGCATCACACGCGCACTGGGGAGAAACCCTACATATGCGGTGACTGTGGGCACTGCTTCAGTGAGAAGTCCACACATGCACAGCCACCAGGGCGTGCAGCTGCACACCCGCACCATGTGCTGCAAGGGCTTCCTCCAGTGCTCTGACCTGCTGGTGCACCAGCGCATCCACACAGTGGAGAGGCCCTTCCCACGTCTGGAGTGTGCCTGCAGCTACAGTGACCACTCGGACCTCACCAAGCACCGGCGCCCGCACACGGGAGAGAAGCCCTACTGCTGCGAGTCGTGCAGCAAGCACTTCACGTGTGTGCTCGAGCTCAATGTGCACCAGCGCAACCACAGGGCCCACAAACCCCTCCAGTGTGGCAAGGCCTCCGGCATGGGCTCCAGGCGGGCGCTGCACCACAAGATGCACCTAGGCCAGCGGGCCTCACAATGTGGTGTCAAGTGCTCCAGCCACAGCTGCTCGCTCTCGCAACACCAGTGGGCCTACACGTGTGCTTGCGCCCCTTCTGCCTCCACCCAAAACAACCCAGCCACCGCCCTCACCTTGGCTGTGTAAGCAGTGCAGTGCAAGCAGGGGCGTTTCGCTTCCCAGCCAAGGAACCTTGCTGAGGCTTCCCCCGGACTGTGCTGGGCAAGGACAGTGTCAGCGAGGACAGGCCAGCTCACAAAGCGGGATCTGTGTGCAGAGCACAGCCTGTCACCTTTACCGACCACAGGCGGTAGCCTTTTGTGCCGCCTCCTGACACGTCCCTACACTCAACTTGTCAGCCCTGTCCCTTACTCAGTCCTGTTTCCTCTGGCGGGAGCGGGGCAGGGGGAAGGGCTCGGAGTTGGTGGTGTACTCGGGACAAGTCCCTAGGTCCACATGCGTCAGAACCTAGGGCTGGATGCCTCACAGCCTGTGCTTCAGGTGTTTCTTTGCTATCTCCCTACTTGGGTTGTTCCTTCTGTCCCATCTTTTTCCAGCCTAAGTGTCCTCTACCTCTCCTGCTTGGGTATTTAAAAAAAAAAAAGTTTCAGAAAGGGAGAGACAGAAACATTGATTTGTTGTCCCACTTATCTATGCATTCATTGACGGATTCTTGCATGTGCCCTGACCAGGGATTGAATCTGCAACCTTGGCTTGTTGGGACAAGGCTCTAACCAGCTGAGCTACCTGGCCAGGTTACTGCATGGGCACTTTTGATGTCCTACCTCTTCAGGTAATGATCACAGATGTAGCTACAGTTTCATTCTACCTGCCCTTCCTGCCTCATGGTTCCAATCGACTGTTAGCCTTTGTTGCTTCCTCCCTGAGCTTCTGAGATTGGAAATTTGCAGGCAGAAATGGTGGGAAGCTTGCCTCATGGAAGGCCATCTGTACACCAGAAGCACCAGCCCACTACCTTGGAGAGGTGGCCTGTCCTTGTGAAAGCAGGTGGGAGCCTTCAGCATGGCTGCTCACCTGTCCCAGGAGACAGACTTAATGGTGTCTGGTGCCTGTGAGGACAATATTCTCCAGCCAGGTGGAACACCTGAATTAAGCTCAGAGCTCCACAGAGGCAACTGGGCAGCGTGGCACCTTCCTGAGCCAGCAGTTTACTGCTGTCGATAGTGAAATAAAAGAGGTGTATGTATGCAGACTTGAGAAGGGACCTGAGAACCAGGCCCACGCCAAAGTCCTAGGTCTTGCCCTTCCCAAGGCAGCTCACAATGCTGCTGCACAGCCCCTTGATTTTGCACTGGGAGGCCAGACTCTTGGGGCCTGCACATTGGCTTCTCCAGGTCAGTGCAGAGCAGGGTCACATGCCTGTGTACCTGCTTCTCCACACCTCTGGGATGGCCCAGTGCGCTCCCTGCCCAGGGCCTGGCCTGCTCCAGTGCAGGAGAGGGTGTGACACTCCCCGGGAAAGGGCAGCAGTGCCCAGGCAAGTTGGGAAAGCTGGGTCCTTGAGGCGGGGGCCTGCCGAGCAGTACAGGGCTCGCACCTGAGCTGCTTACCTAGCAGAGAGCCTCCAAAGGAAGGGGAATCCTGTGCCTCAAGTGTGAAAACACTCACTCAGCCCACACATGTCCCTGTAAAATACTGGGTTTATTCTGTCCTGTAGGAAGACTACTGGAGCCTGGCTGTCCTGGAATCCAGCCCTGCCCTGTACTTCCTTCCCATCGCCCGAGTCCCCAGGAACCAAGTGTCTGGCATTGCTGCTCTTCAGCCTCTGTGGTCAGTGCTTAGGAAGCAGGGTCAGAGCCTGAGGAACTTGAGGCGGCCTGCACTCATCATTGGACCCCAGGAACGCAGGGCCAGAGGTGCTGGAACAGGGCTCCTCTGGCCCCGGCCGCTCTGAGGAAGCCAGGAGCACAGCCGGGTGGCTCTTGCTGCAGTGAGCCGCAACACTGTCTGGCTTCTCAAAGCGCTTGCCGCAGACCTCGCAGGGAAAGCGCAGGGTGGCTGCCGTCTCTGCGTGCTTGCGCCGGTGCCAGTTCAGGGAGGCCTTCTGGCGGCACGTGAACCCGCAGATTTCACACCTGAGCCAGGAAGACCAGCAGACAGAAGAGAGGGGCCTCAGCGCAGCTGCCTGAGTGTCCCGCCAGCCCCGTCCTTCAACACCCAGCCCCACACTCACTGCAGGGGCTTCTCCCCAGTGTGGATGCGCTGGTGGATGACCAGGTTGCTGCTGGTGCGGAAAGACCGGGCGCAGAATTCACAGATGTAGTCCCGGGTGTCTGCGGGGGCACGGGGACACCCCAGCATCCGTCCCCAGGCTGTGGCCCCTTCTCAGCCCACGCACCAGCCCCCACAGGAGTACTGCCCCCCCTTCAGCCTGCACATCACATCCACCCTGGCCCCCGGCACTGGCTTGTGGCTGTCAGCAGCAATGCCCTCTTTTTGTCCTGGAGCCTGCCCTCCCTGCCACCTCCAATCTCTGCAGGTGGCCCTTACACCTCTGTACGCCCTGCCATCAGCTCTCTCTCTCTCTCTCTCTCACACACACACACACACACACACACACACACACACACACACACGCCAGCAGCCTTCGCCCCCATCCCTCCCCTGTGCCCCATACGATACTGGCTCTAGGCCTTCTCTCCAGCCGCTCCTGCTGTTGGCCGGCCAGTGCTCAGCTCTGTTTCCTGACCTTCACTCACCTGGCCCCCTACTCTTCTTAACCACCACTCCCAAGACACGATCCATCACCCCAATTTCAACCATCCGAGTTCCAGCCAGGGAGCTGGCTCCAACACTCCACCGTGTCCTGCTGTGATAATCCCACGACTCCAGGCTGCCAGACCAGCCCAGTGCCACCCCCTGCCCCTCCTTGCCCAGTGCTGTTTCGAGGGTGGCTGTGTGGCCGTCCTTCATTCACACCGACTCCCTAATCCCTCTCTCCCTCTGCAGTACCTGCTAGACTAAAACCAATGCAGGATAAACACAACCCGTGGCCTGCTCCAGGCCTGCACGGGGTGGGGGGTGGGGCGCAGAAACAGCCCACTGCCAGCCTCATGGGCCCACGCGTGCCTCTGCGCTCCACCGTCAGCCAGCGCTCCCCTCTCTGGAGTCCCAGCCGTGTTTGCACCACCTCTTCTCCAGCAGCCCCATCCGGCCGCTGAACTCATTTTTGAAAGTCACCAGGAGTGACGCCAGACAGAACGCTGATATCCTGCCCCCAAATCTACCTCACGTGTGGCTGCCGCCTGCTCCTCTGCAGCTGCCTCGAACTGTGCCTGAGACGCCCCCCCCCACCAACCAGAGCTTGCCCACCCCACCCGAGTCAGCAAGCCTGTCCTCTCTGAGGGGATCAGTCCCATCTCTGTGCTCCAAGCTCGCAGCCATCTTAACTAAGGCTCCAATTCTCTGCTTGTTTTCCCAGCAAAACCCAAAGAACTGTCCACACTCATTGTCTCCACTTTCTTTCCTGCCTAGAGCTCGCTCCATGGTGGCTGTCATCTCTCCCATCTGGTCAATGACAGCTTCCCACCAGGTCTGTCGGCCTGTCCTCACCCCCCTCCTCAGCCCTGCGGCACGGGCACAACCCTCTCCTTGCCCCCTTCCCAGCACTTGGTCCACAGATACCAGTTTCCTCCCCTGCCTTGCTGGTGCCCGCAGCTGCCTTTCCCACCTGCCTCCTCAAAGCTCGTCACCCAGGCTCACTCCTTCCCCTAAGTGCATGCCACCCGCAGCTCCAAACACCTTCCATGTGCTCGTGACAAACACATTTTTTTCCCTCACTGTTTTGAACTCCAGACTCACATGCTGTGGAATATCTAATTAGCACACCCCAAATAAAATGTCTCCATCTCAGGAAACCACATAATCTTCTGCCAAGTTGTTCAGACTGGGGTCCTCCCAGTCACCCTCAACTCCTCCCTGCCTGTCCCACGGGTGCTAACTGGTGCTCCCCAGGGCAGCCCTCCTGGTTCCGGCGTCGCGCCTGCGGCAGCCTCCAGACCGACACCGCGGCACCCAGCCCGTCGCTGCCACCCCCTCCTCCAACGGCAGCCCGTTTCCCTTCAGAGTCAGCTGCGTCCCCTCCCTGCTCAGGACCCTGAAATGAGGCCCACCGCATCGGGCCCGGAGGCAGGCCATGTTCATGGCAGTCTTGGGACCCCCACCACCTGTCCGCCCCCTCCTCCTCCCCACGTATTGCCCGTAGAGGTGGACAAGTCTCCATTTCTCCCTTCGCTGAGGTCTTTGCTCAGAGCACCTCCCTTTGCACAATAGCAACCCCTCCCCGTGCTCTCCTCACTTCCCTGCTTCCACACGCCTTCCACTTTCTACGTGACTGGACATCTCACGAGGTGAGGGCTGCCTGCTTTGCTCACTGAGGTGTCCCAGCATCGACGGTCCCAGGCAGGCACGTGCCCAACACACTGAGAAGTGCGTGGAAGTCCCCTACAGAGAGCGTGATGGGCACTGCAGGCAGCGGGCGGGCCCCGCGGGGGGAGGTGAGGGGACCTGCAGGGCTAGGCGAGGAGGCGTTCCCCCCACTGACCACTGTGCAGCTTCACGTGCTCCTTCAGGTGTTTCTTGAAGTTGAAGGACTTCCCGCAGGCTGGCTCTGGGCAGGAGAAGGACTTCTGGTGGATGTGCTGGTACTTCTTGTGGTGCTACGGAAGGAAGGGCGTGCCCTCCTCAGGGAGACCCCGGGGTGGACGCAGCAGGCAGGCTCCTCTGCCTGCCCCAAACGGTCACCGCCAGGTCACATCACCTACACACGACCATCCCATCCAGGCCACAAAACGCCCCCATCCGACGGTGCCCTTCATTTCTGTGACCTCAGCTCCTGGCGACCACCTCCCCTTGCAATGCCCAGCTCCCGAACTATGAATGTGCTGTCTGCTGGGGACAGGCCGCCTGAGGGAGGGCATGGTTGCCCTCTTCCCTATCCATACTGAAGCACAGCACCACCCAGACGGCCTGCTTTTTGGTGAGAGATCCCCACGGGTACACATCATACGTTTTTCTCCAACACCTGCAGTGGATACATACATGCGTTCCTAACCTGAAACATTCTTAGGGTAGTGTGTTTTTCAGCCTTAACTCACCAAGTACGTTTGGGATGTAGTTTTCTCTTATGTGACCCCAGGTGCATATCCTGCCTAATTAAATCACATGGGCTTCCCCTCCACACTCCCACTTTCTGTAGTTAAACTGCTGCGGGGGCTGCTTCATCTGCTCCCTGAACGGCTCAGGTGCACCCGCCAGCCCTGCTGAGTGTCTGAAGCATGGAGCTTTGCTGCCACCTGGGGATCGCCTCCCGCTACTTCCTCCGGGTCCACCCCTGACCTCACCGGCCCAGTGTGGGCCCTCCTCAGCCCCCACACCTGCCCCGAGGGCTCTGGCTGAGTCTAGGGGTGGGCCCTACCCTTTCTGTGCCTCAAACTCCTCCTGCAGTGAAGAAGGCGACCAGACTTGGGGATCCCCAGCACTGTTAATACACTCAAGCTGAGGAGCCTGGGGCAGTGCTTAGCCTCCTGTGCCTCGGTTTCCTCATTTGGAAAGTGGCAATGGTATCAGCGCCTACTCCTTAGAGACATGGTGAAGATCAACAGGTCAAATGTTTACAATCGTCGCTATCCCCCAGGGAACCTGAGGGTGCCACCATTGTCCCCTGTGATCCCCAGAGGCCAGGCAACAAGCAGTAGTGGGCAGTGGCTGTGCGTCCACGGTTGTGTTTTCTGCTTTCCCCACCTGTTACTTGGTTTAGTGATTATTAAGTGCAGGCAGGCTTTGCATGCCACCCCGGCCCTTCTCTTCCTGATCCCGGACTCCCCGGCACACCAGGCTCCTTCACTCAGCTTCTCTTTCAGCCCTTCTCCTCCACCTGAAGCCACAAGGAGCCCAACCTGTGCCCCTCGCATCCTCACATTCAAATATTGCCGGTTGGAGAAGATCCTCCCACAGCCAGGGAAGTCACAAGGCAGCAGCTCCTTTTTGGCAGCTTTCCTGGGGGTGAGAATGGGGAGAAGTAAGAAGACTCCTGCAGGCTCTCCTCAGCCTCCCTCTCTCCTCTCAGCCCCTCCCAGAGTCCCTCCCTCAGTCTTACCGGATTCTCTTAGGGCCGATCTGTGCACTGTCTTCGTCCCAGGCTACAGCCAGAGAAGACTGGGCCTGACTCCCAGGGCTACGAGCAGCAAAGAAGGAGCAGAGGGCCTCGAGGGTGGGCCATGGCCCAGGATACCCCTGCCCTCTGTCTCAGCCATCAGGTTACCTGGCCAGGGGCTCAGTTTGCTGGGCTGCTTGAGGGGTCCGACTGAGCTCCAGCTGTACCCTGCCTTCCACAGGCAGAGAAGCTCCAGAACCCACCGAGGGTGCTGAGGAGGGCGGCCTAGCCAGAGAAGTGGGGGCAGCTGCAGGGGCTGCGGCTATCTCTCCTTCCTTAAGTGCATGAGTAACAGGGGAAGGAGGCGGTTTGGGGCCATCTGGCTCACAGCTGAAACAATGAAGAGGGGGACATTATCTCCCTGGGCCCCCAGACAGCCCCAGCCCCTAGATCGCAAAGATCCCAAACTCAGAACAGCCCTACCCAGGCCTCCGCTCCCATCTGTGTTCAGACTTCACTCCCCCGAGAGCCTACCTTCGCCCCTTGGCACCCAATCGCAGCCCTCCAGTTCCTTCCGCCCTCCCACCAACAAGCCCTTTCCTCAACTCTGCAGAGCTCTGTCCCTGCCGGCTGCCCCTGCCCTCCCGCTATGCGCAGTGCTTCCCGCAGCCCCAACTTGCTTGTCTGAGGAAGAGCTGTAGGTCCATGGGCTGGCATCACTGAGCAGCTCCTCTTCGCTCTCATCTTCATCAACCCCCTCGTCTTCTCCTGGGGGCAGAAAGAACTCTGGTGGGGGTCTTATTCCCCTGTAGGAGCAAAGAAGGCAAGCCTGAGGTTCTGATCCTTCATCCCCATTGTCCACCGGTCTAGTTTGTCCCTCCCCCCAACCTCACCTGAGCAACCTCGTCTCCTGAGTCCTCTCCTCATGCTCAGATTCCAAACCTGTTGGCACAGGTGGAGTCAAAGGGGAAGAGATTTTGGGTGCAGGGATGAGGGCAGGTGGACTCTGAGGCCTGAATACGTCGGAGGACTCTTAGAAAGGAGGAGGAGGAAGGGGCAGAGACTACTAGAGTGGGAAAGGGTATTTTATTTTAAAGATGATACATTCACATGGTTCAAAAAAAATTACAAGTATAAAAAGGTACAATATGAAAAATCTCCTTTCCAATACTGTCCCCCAGTGGCCTACCTCTTCCCACAAGCAACCTGGTCCCAACTTGCCCTCCCAGAGATACTTCGTTCATTCAAAAGTACTTTCTCCCCTTTTTTCCCCACCAAAATACACATGAGGCATCCTATTTTGCATTTTGATATATTCTCTTGACAGCATGGTTTTTCCATCAAGAAAAGATCGATTTTAAAGAGTAGGGTCCTGAGGTCTAGAGATGGAAACCCTTTTCCTTTCCTATTTTCTACAACTCCTTTTCCCCAGCCTACCTGCAGGCTCCTGCCCACCCCTGGCCTCTGGGCACCAGCTTCTCTGGGAAGTGCTTGGAAGGAGGGCTGGCTTGGACTCCGCTGGAGGTGTGGGGCCTGAAGAGGGGCCCCAGGAGAAGGTGTGGCCTGCGGAGCACTCCCACACAAGCCCACCATCTTGGCCCCCAGGCCCCCGCAGCCCGGGCACCAGGCTGCACTCTTGGCTGTGGGCATGAGAGAGCAGAACCAGATACTGCAGACCTTTGGGGGGCAAAGGCTTGGAACCTAAAGGGGTGAAGGTGACAGTCAGGACAAGCTGGGCTGCCCCTTACTCTCACCCTTGAGAGCCATACCCAGACAGTCTTGCCCCTCAACATGCCCGGGCAACCGTGGTCCTGAGTCCAGTTTACCCCTCCTCAGAGCCCTGACCCTCAAGGTCCTCAGCAACTCCTCCCTTCCCCACAGGCTGCTCCCATCTAACTGCCTTGGGCTCCCCAACTCCTCTCCTCAAATTCGCTCGGGGTTCCCTCTGATCCAACCCCTTTGGAGAAGGCGTTCCTAGGTCACACCACTCGCTGCCCTCTGTGGCTCCTGAGCCCCTTCCGCTACCCATTAACTACCCACCTGCACAGAGCACACAGCCTGAAGAAGTGTACCTGCCAGAGAGACAAGAAGCAGGTCAGGTAGGGCCTAGCCGGACAAGTGCATTCATCTATAGGCACTCACACAGTTAAGGGGCAAGTCCTACAAGGGGTCCCTATTCGCCGGGGACCAGGAGGGGTGCGGCAGGACCCCGGCAGGCCGCAAAGCTCACAGGCCATACTGCTGAAGTGAGAAATGGGCCAGTAGATAGGAGTAGTGGGCCAGCACTTAGGGTGGGGGGCGCTGGGTAACACCCACCCCCGACCCCCGTCTGGCCCTAACCGGTCAAGCAGGAACTTGGCGAGCTGCGAGTGCAGGGAGAAGCCCAGACGCTCCTTGAGGAGGCACCACTGCTCCATGTGGCCGCCCAGACGGATGCGACACTTGCTGCGGCGCGCGTCGAGCTGCCGCCGCTTCTCCCGCCGCCTGCGGGACGCGTCCGCCGGGGAAGCAGCCATGGGCCCGGGGCCTGCCAGACGGAGGACGCGCGTGGGCCGACCTGACCCGCCCGGGCGGCCTCCGCGGGGGATGGGCAGGACCAAACTGTTACCATAGCACTCGCTGCGGATGAGGGGCAGGAGTGGCAGAAAGGGGCATGGGCCTTTCTTGGGGAACTCCTCCCGGGAGGGGAGCCGGGTGGGGAACAATGTAAACTGCAAGGATGCGTCTTCCGAGCTGGGGGCGTTCGGCATAGTCGGGTCATCGTAGCCGGGCCGGGGTTCTGCAGGGCGCCCTGCCCGGTCTCGGGCCGCAGCATGTAACGCGTACAGGGCGCGGACCGGACACTGCAAAGGCCCCCCACGGGCCGGCCCGAACGCGCGCCCGGCTTTGCCTTACCTGAGCCCCACCGCCTGCGCCGCCGCGGGCGGACAGCGGCGAGAGGATGGGGCCCACCTCCCGTGCGTCGCCGCCGTTTCCCCTTTAAGAGCAACCCGTCCCTCTGCGTGTCGTTGGCCCCCGCCCGGAACTGGAGTCCTGGCCTAGGAGGAAGAGGCGGGGGAGGAGTGTGACGCGCGCCTGCGCACTGTAGCTCCGCGCAACGACTGCCGGGAGCTGTGGGTTCCTACGCAGATCGCGCGCGCGGTGTACTGTAGTGCAAGGAGTGGCGGGAGTTGACGTCACCTTGGTGGCGCGCGCCTGGTGACCAAAGGCTTGGGGAAACGGTGCGCTGACCTGGGTAGTGAGTACCCAGTGTACTGAATGTACTGAGTGAGTGGTGATGCCTCCCCAGCTGTATTTCCCCGTAAATTCTGCCTTCCCCGTTAACACTGACAAACACGAGCTGGCGAATAAGCTGTCTTCAAAAGCAACTAGAGCCCTCGCTGCACCCCAAAGCCTCTACCAGCCATATCACGGATTCTCAGAAAAGTTGCCTCGATTCGCTAGGGATCCTTCTTCACTTGCCATACTTTCTGCAATAGACTAACGGAGCTTTCCTTGCCTTCTCAAGGCTGCTTGTGGTGCCCACGTTGCCAAAGGCAGTAGTCAGTTCTCTGCCTCTCCATCGTTAGAGAAACATGTGATGATGTAGATATTTCTCTCCACAGCCCCCTCGCTTCTGTGACTTCGCACCCTCCTGCGGAGGGTCCTCCTTTCCTTTGTTGGACCGTCCTCTATTGTCCCACTGAAACACAGATTGAAGGTCCCCTGATTCAGTCCTTGGACCAAGTCTTCTCTCTTCTTCGGTTATCGACTTGGCCTAATGGATTTAATTAACTACAACTAATAACTCCAAGATTTATATTTCCAACCTAGCCTTTTAGCTCCACAATCATATCTAATTGACTGCTGGACTCTCCACAGATAACTGAATTATGAACTTAGCAGCGATACATGCTACTTGATATTTTCTCAGACACGACTATTAATAATTCTTGCCCCCTCCCCCATCTCAGTAATGTTGCCATCAGCCACCCACTTGCACTGAACAAAAACCTGGAAATCATTCTGGGCTCTTCTATGATATCGCCACCTTATATACATCAGTTAGTGCTGTTGATGCTGTCTCCAAAAACAAATCTCGAATCCAATCACTTCTGGGCCTCTCTGCTGTTAAAAACCCTACTCCAAGCCACCCATATGTATTTTCTGTGGTTGCTGTAATAAATCACCAGAAACTTGGTGGCTGAAAACAAACTTCTTTTTTCACAGTTCCAGAGTCCAGAAATTTTAGTATCAGATGTCCATATTAGGGAGAATCCTTGTTTTCTTTTGGCCAGCATTCCCTGACTTGTGGCCACATCATTGAATCACTGTCTCCCTGGTCATGTTCTAAGAGTGAAGAATTTAACCCATCCACCATTCTTTTGACATTGTTTCTGTCAATATTGACTCTGATTAATATGTAGGTTATAGATACACAGCATGTTTGTATAAGAATCCTAGGAACTAACTTCAAAAGATAGAGACTTGGACCTTCAGTCACCTCAGATTGAGACATTTGCTAACCTTCAACTATACAGTGGGACAGCAGAAAATTCACCGATTTTGAGGTCCTTATTGGAATGAACTGTACTGGTCTGCACATAGAGAACTTTTTAACCCCTCCCCTTGATCTCTTTTTCTGCTTTCCCTCTCACTTCTTATAAACACTTGTGTCTGCACTGCAGTGTGAAGATGATCAAGAGTCCCCACCTTCTCAGAATGCTGGTATCTGAGTGAACCGCTTTCCTTTTTACCAGCACCTGTCTCATGTGTTTGGCTTTTTTTTTTGTGGCAGGTAGGCGAACCTGCATTCAGTTATGATACTGCCTTCTTTTCTTTTGTCTGTATCAAGAATGATGACATTTAGGGCACACCTGGATAATACAAATAATCTCCCCATCTCAGTATACTAAAACAATCACATCTACAAAGTATTTGCCAGATAAGGGAATACAGGCTCCAGGGATTATGAGATGGGCACCTTTTTTCCAGACCATACTTTTTATTATTGTATAGTTACAGTTGTCACCATTTATTCCCACATTGATCTCCCCCACCCCATCCAACCCCTGCTCCCAAAGACAATCCCCACACCATTGTCCTTCACCGTGGGTCTTTGAACATGTTCCTTGACTTGACCCACCCCCTTCTTTACCCTGTTATTCCCC
Organism: Pteronotus mesoamericanus; assembly: GCF_021234165.1. Lineage (NCBI taxonomy): Eukaryota > Metazoa > Chordata > Mammalia > Chiroptera > Mormoopidae > Pteronotus > Pteronotus mesoamericanus. The sequence goes on from NW_026555251.1 coordinate 1,352,000, forward strand.
TCTACCCTCCCCTCTGGTTACTGTCAGTTTGTTCTGTATTTCCATGTCTCCTGTTGTTTTTGCTTATTTGTTTGTTTTGTTGTTTAGGTTCCACTTATAGGTGAAATCACATGGTATTTGTCTTCTACTGCCTGGCTTATTTCCATCCATGCTCTCGCAAAGGATATGAGCTCCTTCTTCCTGCTGTGTAGTATTCAGTTGTGTAAATGAACCACAGTTTTTTTTATCCATTCATTTACTGGTGGACACTTAGGCTATTTCCAGCACTCGGTTATTGTAAATTATGCTGCTATGAACATTGGGGTGCATAGGTTCTTTTGAATTGGTATTTCAGGATTCTTAGGGTATAATCCCAGCAGTGGAATCGCTGGATCAAAAGGCAGTCCCATTTTTAGTTTTTTGAGGAAGTTCCATACTGTTGCCCACAGTGGCTGCACCAGTCTGCATTCCCACCAACAGTGCACTAGGGTTCCCTTCTCTCCGTAACCTTGCCAGCACTTGTTGGTTGATTTGTTAATGTTAGCCATTCGGACCAGTGTGGAGAGGTATCTCAGTGTGGTTTTAATTTGCTTCTTTCTGGGGGCTAGTGATGCTGAGCATCCTTTCATATGCATACAGGCCTTCTGTATGTCCCCCTTGGAGAAGTGTCTATTAAGATGTTTTGTCCATGTTTTAATTGGATTGTTTGTCTTCCTGTGTTGAGTTGTATGAGTTCTTTATATATTTTGGAGATCAAACCCTTGTCTGAGGTATCATTGGCAAATATGTTTTACTATATGGTTGGTTCCCTTTACATTTTGTTGATGTTTTCTTTACCTGCACAGGAGCTTCTTATTTTGATGAGGTCCCACTTGTTTATTCTTTCCTTTACATCCCTTGCCCTAGGGGATGTATTGGAGAAAATATTGCTTTGTGGGATCTGAGATTTTCCTGCCTAAGTTCTACACTAGGACTTTTATGGTGTCATGACTTATATTTAAGTCTTTTATCCATCTCAAATTTATTTTGATGTATGATGTTGCTGTGACCCGCGTGGAGTGGTGGTCCCTGAGGGGAGGCAATGGGAGATTGAGAAAAGGACAACGCAACACAAAGACACAACACAAGACAGTTTAGAGAAAAGCAGGGGCCGGGTGGGGCATTGTCCTCGGATGGAGAGACAATGACCCCGAGCATGGTCCCTGTGTTATTTTACGGGGGTTGGCTAGATGAAGTTCAAGGACATTTCTACAGCTGCAGGGAAAGATTATTCGTTTCCCAGGCTGCCTAAATGATAAAACTTTCTTCTGCCAAGGCTGTAGTCGCATTCGGCTGAAGCTCGCAGTTAACTATCCCAACCTTCACAGGCTCGGGCTGCTGCCTTGCAGATGCAAGCGGTCAAGCGTGGCCTTGCCAAGCAGTTAACCTGGGCTTTGACACCAGCCTTCACTGTCCTCTACATGGTGTAAATTGGAGGGCTAGTTTCATTCATTCATTCATTTATTTATTTGCATGGAGCTGTTCAGATCTCCTAACATCATTTATTGAAGAGGCTATCGTTACTCTATTTTATGCTCCTGCCCCCTTTGTCAATTATTGACCACAGAGACTTGGATTTATTTCTGGCCTCTCTATTCTGTTCTACTGATCTATGTGTCTGTTCTTATGTCAGTACCAGACTGTTTTGATTACAATGAACTTGTAATGTAGTTTGACATCAGATATTGTGATCCCTCCTACTTTGTTTTTCTTTCTCAAAATTGCTGAGGCTATTTGGGGTTGTTTATGGTTCTGTATAAATTTTTGAAATATTTGTTCTATATCTGTGAAATATGTCATTGGTATCTTGATAGGGATTGCATTGAATCTGTAAGTTGCATTGGGAAGTATGGACATTTTAATGATTTTAACCCTTCCATTCCATGAACCTGCTATGTGCTTCCATTTATTTGTGTCTTTCTAAATTTCTTCAGTGTTCTCAGTTTTCTGAGTACAGATCTTTTATCTCAATTAAGTTTATTTGTAGGTACTTTATTTTTCTTGTTGCTATAGCAAATGGGATTTCCCCCCCTGATTTCTGCTTCTGATATTTCATTTTTGGTGTACAAAAATGCCTTCGATTTCTGAATATTGACTTTGTATCCTGCTGTTTTGCCAAATTCACTTATAAGATTGAGTAGTTTTTTGGTGGAGTCTATAAGGTTTTCTATGTGCACTATCATGTCATCTGCAAACAATGACAGTTTACTTCCTCCTTTCCAATTTGGATCCCTTTTATATCTTTTTCTTGTCTGATTGCTGTGGCTAGGATTTCCAATACTATGTTGAATAGAAGTGGTAAAAGCAGACACCCTTGTCTTGTGCCTGATCTTCGAGGGAAAGCTTTTAGTTTTTGCCCGTTGAGTATGATGCTGGCTGTAGGTTTTTCATATATGGCCTTATTATGTTCAGGTATGCTCCCTCTAGTCCCACTTTGCTGAGTGTTTTTATCATAAATGGATGCTCTACTTTATCAAATGTTTTTCAATATCTGTTGATATGATCATGTGATTTTTGTTTTTCATTTTGTTTATGTGACATATTACATTTATTGATTCTCGAATATTGTACCATCCTTGCATACCTGCAATAAATCCCACTTGATCATGTATGAAATTTTTAATATATCACTGGATCTGGTTTGCCAATATTTTGTTGAGGATTTTCGCATCTATCTTCATCAGTGATAATGGCCTGTAGTTTTCTTTCTTTGTTGTGTCTTTATCTGGTTTTGGGATTAGGATGCTGGCCTCATAAAGAGTTTGGGAGACTTGCCTCTTCTTGGATTTTTTGGAATAGTTTGAGAAGGACAGGGGTTAGCTCTTCCCATAATGTTTTGTAAAATTCTCCTGTGAAACTCTCCTGTCCAGTACTTTTGTGTGCCAGGAGTCTTTTGATTACTGCTTCAATTTCACTGGCTGTTGTCGGTCTACTGAGACATCATGCTTCTTCTTGATTCAGTTTTGGAAGATTATATGTTTCTAGAAATTTGTCAACTTCACCCAGGTTTCATATTTCTTCAGACATAGTTGTTCATAGTACTTTCTTACAATCCTTTGTACTTCTGTGGAAGCAGTTGTTCCTTCTCCTCTTTTGTTTCTGATTTTATTTATTTGGGTCCTTTCTCTTTATTTCTTGAAGAGTCTGTTTAAAGGCTTGTCAATTTTGTTTATCTTTTCAAAGAACCAGTTCCTAGATTTATTGGTCCTTTAAATTGTTCTTTTAGTCTCTATGTCATTTAATTCTGCTCTGATTTGATTATTTCCTTCCTTCTACTTTCTCTGTGCTTTGTTTATTGTTGTTCCTCCACTTCTTCTAGTTGTAGAGTTAGGTTGTTTATTTGAAAATTTTCCATCTTTTGTAGGTAGGCCTGTATTATTATGTTGTTCCTCCACTTCTTCTAGTTGTAGAGTTAGGTTGTTTATTTGAAAATTTTCCATCTTTTGTAGGTAGGCCTGTATTATTATGAACTTTCCTCTCAGGACTGCCTTCACTGTGTTCCATAGTTTTGGGGCTGTTATGTGTTAATTTTCATTTGTTTCTAGAAACTTTTAGATTTCTTCCTTGATTTCATTGTTAACCCATTCATTATTTAATAGCATGTTATTCAATCTCCACGAATTTGAATGTTTTGGAGTTTTTTCCTTGAGGTTGGTTTCTAGTTTCAAGGCAGTGTGACCCAAGAAAATGCTCAATATGATTTCAATTTTGTTGTATTTGTTGAGGCTTCTTTTGTGGTCTACCTTTGAGAATGTTCCATATGTATTTGAAAAGAATGTATATTTTGCTTTTTTGGGGTGAAAGGTTCTGTATATATTAGTTAAATCCAGCTTGATCTTCCTTGGGCCAAACTTCTTTGGGACTCTCAGAGCTTCCTGGATCTCCTGGAAGTCTATTTCCTTGGCCAGATTGGGGAAGTTCTCCATTATTTTTTTCAAATAAGCTTCCAATTTCTTGATCCTCCTCTTTTCCTTCTGGCACCCTTATGATTCAGATGTTGGAACATTTAAAGTTGTCCCAGAGATTCCTAAGCCTCTCCTCATTTTTTTGAATTCGTGTTTCTTCATTCTGTTCTGGTCAAATGTTTATCTCTTCCTTCTGCTCCCAGTCATTGATTTGGAGTCTCGCTTTCCTTCCCTTTACTGTTGGTGCCCTGTATATTTTTCTTCATTTCACTTTGTATAGCCTTCACTTTTCCCTCCATTTTGAGACCAACCTCAACCAATGCAGTGAGCATCCAGATTCCAGTGTTTTGAATTGTGCATCGGATAGGTTTTCTGTCTGTGTATTCGCTTGGTTTTATTTTTGGAGCTTTGATCTGTTCTTTCATTTGGGCTATATTTCTGTGTCTCAGTGCACCTGTTGGGAGGGGTGGAGCCTTAGGTATTTGCCAGGGCAGGACAACCCAGGTTGCTGTGTTTGACAGTGTGTGTGTGGGACGGGTCCAAGAGGGAAAAATGCCGCTTGCTCAGCTCTTAGCCGGCTTTCAGTCACTTCCGCTGCTATCCACAAGCAAATATGGCTATTCTAGTGCTGATTCCAGGGTGAGTGGGTTTGTGTACATTCTAGGACCCCATGGGTCTCTCCAACAGACTCTCCTGTGAGGCTGGGAGTTTCTCCTACCACCGCAACCCCCACAGGTTTTTACCTCCAGAGGTTTTGAGGCTTTCTTTTCCTGCACTGGAACCCTGGCTTGTGTAGTCTGCATTGTTTCCCAGCTGTTCCTCCTGGTTTATCTGCACATGATTGTGGGACCTCCCCATCTGCCAGTTGCCACCTCACCCGCCTGGTCCTCCAATCGCCGCCTTGCCATGCATCCTCTCCAAGCTGGCTGTCCGTCTCTGCCACTCCTTGGGGTCTGGATGAATGTTTCTTCTTTGGCTCCTTTGTTGTCAGACTTCCATACAGTTTGATTTTCTGGAAGTTCTGGTTATTTTTTGTTTTTAAATTTGTTGTTGTCTTTTGGGTTGTATGAGGAGGCCAAGTGTAGCTACCTATGCCACCATCTTGTCTGCAAGTTCTGTTACTAAATGGAATCTATTTTTTTGATATAAGTATTGCTATGCCAGCTTCCCCCCCACCGCCCATTATTTGCTTGGAATATTTTTTCCACCCCTTGACTTTCAGTCTGTGTAGGTCTTTTGTTTTGAGGTGGTTCTTTTGTAGGCAGCATATATGCGGGTCTTGTTTTCTTATTCACTCAGGTACCCTATGTCTTTTGTTTGGAGCATTTAATCGATTTACATTTAGGATTATTATTGACGTGCACTTATTCATTGCCATTTTCCCTCTTTGTACCTGCATTCCTCTCTCTCTCTTTTTCTTCATCTTCGTAAAGCAGTCCCTTTAGCATCTTTCACAGTGCTGGTTTGGTGGAAGTGTAGTCTTTTAGCCTTCTTTTGCCTGGGAAACTTCTTGTTTCACCATCCATTTTAAATGAAAGCCTTGGTAGGTGGAGCAGTCTTGGTTGCAGGACTTTGATTTCCATTACTTGGAATATTTCTTACCACTCCCTTCTGGCTTGCAGTGTTTTCTTTGAGAAGTCAGGTGCTAGCCTTATTGGAACTCCCTTGTATGTTAGTACCTGTTTCTCCCTTGCTACCTTTAAGATTCTCTCTTTGTCTTTGATTTTTGCCATTTTAATTATGGTGTATCTTGGAATGGGCCTCATTGGGTTCCTCTTGAATGGGACCCTCAGTGATTTCTGGACTTGCATGACTTTTTCTCTCATCAAGTTGGGGAAGTTTTTTTTGTCATTAATTCTTCAAACAGGCTTTCTACTGTTTGCTCCTTTTCTTCTTCTGGTATCCCTATTATATGGATATTATTACTTTTCATGTTGTCCTGTTGCTCCCTTAACACTTCTTCATTTTTGGGGAGTCCTTTTTCATTTTTTTGTTTTGTCTGGGAATTTTTTTCTACCTTTTCCTCCAGCTCGCTGATTTGATCCTCTACTTCATCTAGCCTGCTTTTAATTCCTTCTACTGTGTTATTCATTTCAGAAATTGTATTGTTCATTTTCTCCAGTCTCTTATAGTTTCTATGTCCTTTTTCAGTTGGTGCAGTTCACAGTAAGTTCCTTGAAGCTCCTCTGGAGTTCTCTGAACTTTTCACTGAGCTACTTGAGCGTCCTTATAACCATTATAATGAACTTGATATCAGATAGTTTGGTTGCCTCAATTTCATTTGGCAGTCTTGCTGGGGAATCCTCCCTTCCTTTTGATTGGGGGTTGTTTCTTTGTATCCCCATTTTAGGTGCCTTTTCTTGTCTTTTTCTGCTTGTTAGATTTATCTGCTTTGACTCCCTGTCTTCATGGTGTGATCTTCTGTGGTAGGAGACCTGTGGCACTTAGTGGCGCATCTCCTTCATCACCTGCGCTTGATGCCCTTGCACGGCTCTTTATGCCTTTTATGTGGTTGTAATTGCATTTTGGTTGTTGTTGGGTCATTCTTCAGTGGGTTCTTCCCTCTGTTTGACTGACAGAGTTACTTCACCCTCTACATCTTGTATACTGTTGTACAGGTGCTGCTAGAACAGAAACCAAACAGCCCAGGAAACAGACCCGCACTCAGAAAGATACCCTGCACCCACACTTACACTATCAACAGCCAATGCACCAATATTAATAAAGGTGTAAAGAGATTAAGATGATATAAGAAAGGAAAAAATGAGTATGAGGTGATTAACTGAAAGAAAGGAGATTTTGCAAGGGTAGAGGGAGGGGTAATAATAAGAGTAGGGAATAGAGACAAGGCAAAGCAGGAAAGAAAATAAAATTTACTTCAGAACTAGAAAAAGGAGGAATGAAGGTGGAATGGAGTAAGAGAGGAGAAGCGTGTAGTATTAAGTTAAAACTGAAATTTAAAGTATATATCTGTGTGTGTGTGTGTGTGTATTTCTGCATACCTAGTGAGAGAAAAAATGGACAGCCACATCAAATTTATATTTTTATATATTATTATATCATATTACACACACACACACACACACACACACACACACTGGCCCTCATTGCAGAAAAATCACCACCACAGAGATATGAGCAAACAATTAGCTATAATTTATATAGGCGGAATAGGAATAAGAGGGCACAAAGAAAGAAACAAGGGCTAAGAGATGTCTAGAGAAAAGAGAAGTTATTTTGAGACGATAGGAGGAGAAGGAATAGTAAGAGTGCAGGATGAAAACCCAGCTAAGACAGGGAAAAATTAATGTTTAAAATGAAAAAAAGGAGGGGCAAGAGGAAGGCAAAATGGAGTAGGAGAGGGGAACAGTGATATTTGAGATTTGAAATACATAGTTATATCTAGAAATAAGATTGAAGAACTGTAACAGCAATCACCTTATCCAATACCTGTGAGTGAAGATTGATAAAGGTGGAGAGAGAACACAGGTATTTTTTTATTGTTCAAGTACAGTTGTCTCCATTCCACCCCCTCCACCCCCCGCCCACTGAACACAGGTATTTTAAGAGTGGGAAAAGGAATATGAGATAACCAATGACAAGAAAAATGGTTTTGAGAGGCCAGAGAGGGGAGAAATAGTAAGAGTGCAGAATGGAAACAAGTTAGAGCAAGAGAGAAAGCAAAATTTAAAATGAAAATAAGAAAGGAAAGGAGAAGGTGAAATGGGGTAAAAGAAGGGAGGAGCAAAATATGAAATTTGAAATAAACTATAATATAAAATCTAGTGACTTAATATGAACAAACTTGAAGGACAAGAGATGAATGTTAAAAAACTATGCAGGAGAGAAAATATTGCAAATCATGAATAAGACCATGGTGGTTTTCATCTTGGTAGTGTCTAGTAGTTACCATTGTTTTTTTTTTTTCTTTCTGGATCCACCTCTGGTGACGTCAGGTTGTGTCCCAGTCTGGTCTTAGGCAGTCTGTTCAAGACTACCTGGGATCTATATCCTCTGTGGCTGAATCCTTCAGTTGTTAATCTAGTCACTCTGCACTCAGCTGCCAGGAAGCATCACAGGGTGGGGCAGAGTATCTCCTGGGTGGGGCTATTGCTTCCCCTCAGACTAATGCCACTCAGTGGCGGGGTGGTGTGCCTGAGAGAGGTGGCTGCTACAGTGTGAAGGGTGACTCAGCACAGGGATCCTGGTGGCTGCTCTCTCAGTTCTCTCCCTGAAGCCACCGGCCCCAGTCTCTCCTCAGGTGTCTCTAGTCCACTCTGCCTTCCCTTTGCCAGAGCCCAGGGTAAGTGGCTGCAAATGAAAATTTATGTGTTGTCTCCTTAAAAGGCTCTCTGCATCTCTAGCTGTCTGTCTCTGGCAGAGAGAAACCCTACCACTTTTCTCAGATGGACTTTATACGAGTACTTTTCAGGCTCTGGTGCTGTAGTCTTTTTCCCAGCTTGGGGTTTAGACCCCACACTCCTCATTGGGGTCCTCCTGGCCGCTGAAATATTCCTCCAGCACTTCAGCTGCTGCCTGTGGGAGCCCAGCCAGCCCTCTCACATTCCTCTGTGCCAGTCATGTTGTGGTGAAGCTGTTTCTTCTGTCCGTCCATAGTTATAAAGCTTCTCTCCTGATACTGTTCAGTTGTTTATTCTGGATGATTTCTCTGCAATTTATTTATAATTCCCAATTGGTCCTGGGAGGAGGTTAGTGTAGCTTCTACTCAGTCCTCTGCCATCTTGGATCTATCCTCCAGACCACTTCTTTTAGACTACCAGACCACCATCATCTTTCTTCTGGTCTGTTGTCAGCTCCTCCTAACTGATCTGCCTGCTCCTTCCACTCAGCCTCACAAAGCAGGAAGGGTAACCTGAAAGAGAAAATTTCCTGCTTAAAACCTTTCAATATTTTCTAGTGCAATCCAAAACCCTTACATGGCCTCCAGGCCCTGTGAAATCTGGCCTTTGCCTGCTTCTCTGGACTCTTTCCTGTCTTCCCTTACTTGGTCTACTCTATCCTAGCTGCTTCCATCTTCTTGTTATTTCTCAAGTGTGCAAGTGTGGGGGAAGGAATTCCTTCACTCTGGAGTGCTCACCCCCCAAGCTCTTCATGTGGCTATTTCCTCCTTATGTAAATCTTAACTCCAAGATCACTCATTGATGAAGATCCTTTTTTGTTCTCTGCCCCACTGTACACTATTCCATCTCTTTCATGGCACTCCTCATTCTCTGAAATCTTGTTTATATGTTTGTTGTTGGTATATGATTTTTGGCTATCTCAGGCTTCTGCTTTGCAGCCTAAACAGCCCACATGATATGGTGTTTAATGATGTTATGCTTAGGATATGCCCAGTATGCCTTGCTCATACTGTCATCTTAATTTGTGGTACCAGTGATTCAATATTGCCAAGTATAAGGTAGCAGGGAAGATTACCCACCTTGTCCTCATGGTCCCTTAATAGACATCTGCAAAATCCTTTCTCCTCTGTCCTGTGGATGAATTCACAAACAGTTTCTATAATCTTGGTTACTCTTAGGTAAGTTCCTTTACTCGCTTTGAGACCCAAGACATTCTTGGTTTTCTCAGTATGGTACTGTTCAAAATAATAAAACTAACCTCCTTAATCCTCCAATACTCCTCTTCAAAGAAACCCCTTTCCCCTCTTATCTTCTCTTCAATGTCTTACATCATTGAAGTCAGGGATGAGCCAAGTCTCTCAAAACAGTCACCAGCCCCCTCCTTTGTAAGTCCTGAACACGAGCGCTAACTTCTTTGGCATGGAGGGGAGGGGAATTCTCCATATTTTTTCTCTGCCTCAGCCAAATCTGACTTAGAGAATTCCATTTTATCATGCCGTTACAAAGGCTAAGATTAAATTTGAGGTTTTTGCAGTTTTAACTGTTGAGTTACAGAGTTTACAGCTTTTTGAACCTGCCAGTTTCTTTTCACATGTGAAGTCGTTAGCATAGGCAGCTAGTTCGTTAAGGAAAGAAGCAAATGAAATCAGTATTAAGCCTAATAAACTAGGGAGCTGAGTTGAACATTAAGCCTGACTTACTAGGAAGCTATAACATTCACAGGCTCCCAAGGGGACTGCCTCATCCTCCTGAAAGGACTTAATTCCTGACCAACCCTCCAGTGGGCAGGAAGAAATCTCCCCAGGATACACCCCATTATTCCCCACAGATTGCAGGGGGAAGGGAAAAAGAAGGGCCAGTAAAGGGGAAGTTCCTTTGTTAGGGGCATGCAGAGTAAAAGCCAGCACGGCAATCATAAAGGGGAGGTGGCTAGCCTCAAAAAAGGATCGGATCTGATGAGGGACATAAAACCCAGGAAGATCCACACAAGGGATTGGTAAGGGGGAGGGACCAGCACAAGCCCACCAAAGAGCCAGGAAAGGGATTGTAGTTTGAAAGAAAGCCTGCCTTTCCCAAGCTGGAGAGAATATAGTCAAAGCTTAACAAAGGCACCTCTTGGTAGCACGCCACCTCTTTGCTTCTGCAGGTCCCTATCTGTAGCAGCGGTGTGGCTCCAAGCGCAGGCCCAAGGGTGGGCCAAGGTGCCACAGGGCAGCGCTCTGCACGCGCAGCTGGGAGCAGAGACGATGCTGGGCTCCCAGGGCCCAGGGTGATGGCATTTCAGTTCTGAATCCTGACCCTCCTGGTGGACACTTGTGCTCACCAGGCCCAGTACTTAATGCACAGCTAGACAGGGCTAAGCTACCTGGTTGGGGATAAGACACAAGGCACCGGGGGTAGTCTTTTATTTTTGCTCCAATAAATCTTACCACTACACCTCATCCTCCTACGTGTGGGTCGCTGAAATGCTTTCCTTGTGACTCTGGGCAAGAACCCTAGTTCCACCAGCAACAAAGTTGCTAAATTCCCTCACGAGGAACTAGCACTAACTTGGGGTGGGGGGATTCCTGTGGGTGACATTACACCCTCATGACACTTGTCTGTACTCGAGTGACACCTTTCTTATTTCCTTCCTTGGGATAAACCAAATCTAATAATATTGCTGTATCCTCTGGTTATCAGTATTTTCTCTCTGAATAGAAAAACCATCTTCTACCCCTGGCCCAAGATGTCGTCAGCTCACTGTTTTAAGACCCTGACAAGGCTCCCTTGCAGTTTTTGCCCTTTTGCCACACCCACAGCTTCGGTCCTGCTGCGGCCGCAGGCAGGATCGGCACCGGGGCTTCCCCGTAGTCTCACTCCTTGTCCAGGCAGCGGCGGTCCTTGTCTGTTTCCTACAGCGTCACCATCGCGGGGAACCTCAGTGGGCCAGGCCTGTATCGCGTGGCAGATTCCACCCAGGCGTGGCGTCATGGTCTGTGACAGCATGTGGTGAGGAGCGAGGCTGTGTATCAGGTGTATGCGCACGCTCTTCACTCTGCTCCTGGCTGGTTGCATCCCAGGCTGGGTTCAGGGAGGGGAGTCTGCACTGAGATTCGCCATCAGAAATGTTGCCACAGCAGGGGTGCTGCTTGCCCCTCCTCTTGTGTTTTACGTGCTGCATGTGGTAGAGCGGGACCTCTGGGACCCGACTGAGAGCGTGGTGACCCAGCTTAGGCAGGAGGGTGCGTGCCACGACCCCGTCACTCTTGCCATCCCTCTCCTCCCCAGGCTGCCCTTCGTGCCCGCATGTCCCTGTGCACCAGGATGGCCCGTCCTAGTGCGGCCATCCCGCCACCCGCCAACCTGCCCAGTGCTTGCAGACGATGTACGGGTGTATAACTTGGTTATCACCCGGGCCGGGGCAGAAATCCGTGCACCCGGGCCCTGAGTGTGTTGCCGAAGAAGTAAAGGTGTTTCCAGAATAAATGCACAGGGAAGGAAAAAAGGATCGAAGTCAGACAGGGAGGTCTTGGGCATTTGAAATCCAAGCTTCCGCGCCACTCCTACTCCTTACCCCCTTGTGAAGACGGAAACCTGATTTGGTCTTCGTAGAATCTGGCTTTTTGTGGAGTGGACGGGTGAGGAGAGCTCAAAGAGGGTGTTCCTGCGGTAGAGGAAGTGCCTTGCCCCCCAAGTCCCCCGCCCTCCCCCAGTACAGCATTTTCCCTCAGAGTCATTTCCGACCCCTGCACCAGGCCTTTGCACTGTTGCGCCTGTGCGCATTCACTGGACGTGATGAGAGAGAAGGAGGTCAGACCGGCAAGGACAAGGCGCTGGCAAAACACGAGTGCCCTCCCTAGGCCAGGCTTACTAGGGGCAAGAGCAGCCTGGACGGAGGGCCCTCCCCACCCCCACCCCCCACTGCGCCCCCTGCCTTTTCTCCTGCTCCCTCCTCCTGAGCTAGGACTCCAGCTGGAATTCCCTGCAGCCTTCCTCTCCTTCAGCTCCACTTCCTGTGCTTATTCTTTCCCTCTGATCTCTGTTCTCTCATTCCTGTTCTTTCCATTTACTGTCGTTTCTTCCATTTTGCGTCTAACTACGCATTTCTCTCCCTTCTGGCCCTCATTGCACACTCTTGCCCTCTTTTTCTTTCCTTCCTTGTGTCTTCCCTTTTCCTTGTCTCATTCTTTCATTCTTCTCCCTCGGTACGTAGAAAGTTTTATGTTTCAGCCCCAAATGGATCCGAGCTATCTTCTGCCATCTTCCAGCATCTACTACAGAACTTGTGAGCCACTGCCGTTCCAAGTTCTGTCTCCTAATTCTGTTCTTGGTGCATTCCCTTCCTGGTCCATTCAGTGCACTCAGCAAGCAGATCGTACCTGGGTGGTTTCCAAAATGACCATCTTTTCTTGCTTGTGTAACTGCGTGTGTCTCCCTGGCAACCAGGGCAAACTTGTGTGGGTGCAGCGAGGGATTCTGGGGGTTGCAGGAGGGGCGGGGCAGTTTGCACCGGAAGTCCCCAGAGGGAGGTTTTGGAGGGGATGGGGGAGCATGGGGGCGGTGAGTAAGCTGTCGCTGGGAGTAGGAGGGGGCTGGGTGGGGGAGGGGGGAGGGGGAGAAGGGGAAGGGGGGAGGGCGGAGGAGGAGCCAGTGTGGGGGTGGCATGGGCAGGCCCCAACCGACCAAGCCCTGAGCTTCCTGCGCAGTGTCTGCCCCTGGCAGCTGAGCGGGTAGTGGGGCAGGGGGAAATCGGCTAATGGGCAGACATCACCCCTGTTTCCTGCATGGGGGACACTTATCCAAACTGGGCAGCTGTACAGGCTCTCCTTAACATTTTGTTAACTGCAGATGGGGGATAGCTAGTTATAAATAAGGCAAATGAATAAGGCCCAACATTTCCACCAAGAGAATCCCAGTGGGACCCCTAACCCAGCTGAGGCAATTCCTTGGACAGAGCCTGACTGGAACCCAAATGTTTGGGGCCTAGCCTTCCTGACCTTTTCATAAAGTGCATACTGGAAGGGCTTAAAAGTGGGTGTCTGTACAAAAGAATATGAATATGATACAGGCCCTTAAAAAAAATAAAACCAAATGAAGACCATTCTGAATTTTTAGAAAGGATCTATCAGGCCTGTAGGAAGAACACTGATGCTGACCCACAGGCACCAGAGAATGTGAGGATGGTGAACATGACTGTTATTGGACAAAGTGCCCTGGATATTGGAAGGAAACTCCAGAAGTTAGACAGGGCATTGGGGATGGACCCATCTCAGCTGGTAGGCTTAGCCTTTAATCCAAACACCCAGGAAGCAAGGAAGATAAATCAGGCCATGGTGTTCTTAGAAGCAGGGTGGCGAGGCCAGAGGAAGAAATGGGACCCTAAAGGACAGAGAAGAGCACCCCCAGGCGCCAATCAATGTGCCTATTGCAAGGGGAGGGCCATGGGCGGAAGCAGTGCCAGAAATCCAAAAGGGGAAGTAAGGTGGACTCTGTCACCAAAAATGCTAGGAAGGCCGGGGAGTCTGGTGATGAATGAAGAGGCCCAGGGGCCCCCTTGGGCATCTCCCGGCCTATTACTATTTCTCCACACAACCCCTGCATACAGTTAACAGTGGGGAGCAAGTCAATTAATTTCCTTGTAGATAGTGGAGGTATTTAGCGTTAAATACAAAAGTAACCACGAAAAGCTCGATGCAGTAACAGTTGCTGGAGTGACTGGACGATCACAAAAACAGGCGTCCCTTCGACCCCTAGAATGCCGGCGCGGGGGCCAGAGGGCTGCCGCCTTCTCTGCCTGCCGGACTGTCCCCTTCCATTGCTGGGCAGAGACTCACTCTGCAAACTGCATGCCCAAATAACTTTTTCTCCTGAAAAGCAGCAACTAGGTATAGAGGTCCCACTGGAACATGCTCTCCAGCTCCAGGTGCTCCTGACTTGCACAGAAAGTCCTGGAGGTGAACTCTTCCCACCTGAAATCTATGAACAGGTCAATCAAACCATTTGCGCTGGTAGAACCCCAACTAAAATGGTTAATGTCCATCCCATAAAAGTGAACCTAAAAGAAGGGGCACGGATCCCATGGTAGAAACAGTACCCCCTGAAAAGGAGGCTTTAGGAGGGATTCGACCAATACTGCAGAAATTCTTAAAATTGGGACTAATTCGGTCATGCCAGTTTCCTTATAACACTCCCATTTTGCCAGTCAAAAAGCCTCACTCTAATGAATATCAATGGGTACAGTATCTTAGAGCGATAAATGACATTGTTCAGGACATTCATCCTACGGCGCCCAACCCCTGTACTCTGTTGACCATGGTGCCTGGCTATAGCAAATGGTTATCAGTGCTAGACTTGAAGGATGCCTTTTTCTGCATCCCAATAGATGAATAGGCTCAACTACTGTCTGCCTTTGAATGGCAGGACCCAGAAATTAAAGCCACGCCCCCAATACTGCCAGGCCATGCTGCCACAAGGATTGAAGAACTACCCATCTGTATTTGGTGAAGTATTAGCCAAGGACCTAAGGGGTATTCAGTTGAGATCAGGAGTTCTTCTGAAATAGGAGATGACACATTGATAACTAATAATACCTATGAAGACTGTTTGCTCAACACCGTCATGGTTCTAAGTCATTTGGCAAAAAGGGGTATAAGGTGTCACCTCATAAGGCCCATATTTGCAAACAGGAGGTGGCATACCCGGGATTTCAGTTGTATCAGGGCACTAGGAGTTTGATGACAGATAGAAAGCAAGCCATTGCTACAATAAAAATCCCAGAGAGCTGGAAATAGCTTTGTGGGTTCTTGGAGATTACAGGATTCTGCCAAATTTGGATTCTAAACTTTGGACTTATAGCAAAACCACTGTACAATTCCTTAAAAGGACTGGACTCTGAACCTTTCAAATGAACAAGGGTTGTCACGTAGCATTTGATACCTTGAAGGAAAAACTAGTTTTGGCTCCCACAGTAGGATTGCCCAATTTACAGAAGCCTTTTAAATTTTAGGTTCATGAAAAGCAGGGACTTGGAGTGGGTTTACTAACCCAGACTCTGGGAAACATTCCCTGACTCCTAGCCTATCTCTCAAAGAGGTTGCATCACATGAGGGAAGGATGGCCACCATGTCTCTGGGCAGTAGCAGCTACCTGTGACATATTACATGAAGCTGAGATGTTAACTTTGGGACAGTCAACTATAGTATTGGTAACATATCAGGCCCTAACTTTATTGGAAGAGAAAGGAGGGTATTGGCTTATGGCAGGGCACATGGTAAAATACCAGGCCATGCCCAAACTGCAAACTGCATGCCCAAATAACCCAAATTTCACCTTGCAGACTACTGCAACTTTGAATCCAGCCACTTTTCTCCTGGACATGGAAGGAGACTCCACCCTCCAGCATGATTGCTGGGAAGTCACTGACCAAGTTTATTCTAGCAGGCTGGATCTACTGGACCAACCACTGGCAACACCAGACTGGGAACTGTACACAGAGGGGAGCAGCTTCATGGAAAATGGTCAGTGATGAGCAGGGTATGCAGTAATCACCCTAGACAAGGTAATAGAAGCCCATGCCATTGTGCCTGGAACCTCAGCCCGAAAGGTGGAGTTAACAGCTCTCACAAGAACCTCTGTTGTCCCAGGGAAAGGTTAACATCTACATGGATTCCAAATATGCCTTCATGGTGGTCTATACCTATGGAGAAATATGGAAGGAGAGAGAACTCTTAACCTTGGGGAACAAGGATGTTAAATGTGCAGAGGAGATTTTACAATTGCCAGTGGCAATGAATCTACCAGACTAGGTTGCCATAATGCACAGCCCAGGATACCAAAGGGACAGCTACCAAATGAGCCAGAGAAACCAAACTGCTGATAAAGCAGCAAGACAGGCAGCCAGAGGGCCACTGCACTTAGGGTCTTTGTTTCCATTTGGACTTGTCAAAATTTAAACCCCACTACACAGAATGAGGTGAGGAATAGTCCCTTGAATGAGGATTCACTAACACTGACCCTAATTTTATATGGAAGTCGACACCCGTGGTATGTTCTTACTCCCTGGGGCTCCAGTGCATCCCATCCTCAGACACCTACATGAAGGGACGTATTATGGAATGGATGCTTTGATGGACTTTATTAGGCCACATCTGAAGGTCCCTCATTCTCAAAGGAGCATTCAGAGGATCACTGAAGCCTGTCAGATATGTGCCAAGAACAATCCTAAGACAGTGCATGCCCCAGTGGGAAAGGATGGGCAAGTGGATTTTATACAAATACCTAAAAGCAAAGGGGATTTTAAATTTCTATTACTTTCTGTAGACATTGTTTCTGGATGGCTAGAGTAGTACCCCACTAGAACTGAGAAGGCAACTGAAGTAGTGCAATTTTACTTAAAGAAGTTATTCCTAGGTTTGGATTTCCTCACAGTATTCAGAGAGAGAATGGACCATCATTCACTTTGGAGATCCCCCCCGACAAGACGTTTGGACAGGCACTGCAAATATGATCGAAGCTACATGCATCTTGGAGACCTGAATGTATGGGAAAGATAGAAAATGAATCACACAGTAAAACAGATCCTGGCAAAAATATGCCAGTAAATACATTTGAAATGGGTCCAGGCACTCCCTATTGCTTTGCTCCAAATTAGGGTGGCACCCAGATGTGGGCTTAAGTTAAGCCCTTTTGAAATAGTCTATGGGAGACCCTTCCAAATCTTTGTTTTAGGAATGCCCCCTTTAGATTTGGAGCACAAGTCAAAAATTAAGCAATATAGGCAACATTCAGGGCAAACACCAACCACTCTGCACAAGTTTTCTCATTGCAGGTCTGCCTACCCATCTGACAAGCCCTTACACCCATTCCAGCTGGGGGTCTGAGTCTTACCAAACACTCAGAAGACTCAAGACCCTGAACAGCAGTCAGCCAAGACATGGACTGGCCCCTCTGCCACCCTACTGACAAGCACTCTTCTCTAAAGCTCACAGGAGTTAGGCCTCGGATCCACCACACGTGGATAAAACGGGCACCGCCTGAGGATTGGAACCCTGCTGCTGTGGTCGATGCTTACAAGGACAGCTGGACCTGCCCTCCGGAAGGAGATTTGAAATCACTCTTTTGGAACAAGACAGCAACCCCCAATGCAAAGTGACAATGTTCCTTTCCTTTACTGTGTGTTTGCAGATCTAGGGACTTTTGGCTGCTTGATAATGAGTCAGGGTATGGTCCTTCCCATTGTTAAAAAGTACAAACATATTGAAAGAGAGTTATGTTTATTTCTAAATGAGTATAGAAAGTTGCGAAAATTTCAAACTTGAAGAGAAATCTTAGTTCTTGGTTATAGTTGTTTTTTGCTTACTTTCTGATCTTGGGGCAACTTGCTATTTTGTGCACATGAAGAATCCTCTGTCTCTATTAGGTCAGTGGATGAGAGAACACCTCTGCTATTTGGACCTAGGAAAGGTTGTCTGTTAGAGTTCGGCAGAGGTGAGAGAGTGTCTCTGCCATTGGGACTTCATGCCATTTGGGCCTTGGCAGGGACATCTGTGATACTGGTTGACATGAGATAATATCTCTGCCATTGGGGCTTTGTGCTAGTTGGGCCCTGGGAAAGGTTGTCTGTGTGACCAGTTAGTAAGACTGGTTGTTGTGGGATACGTCCCTAAAGCTACTTCTAGCCCTCTTCTTTTTTTCTTTCTGCTGTTTTGTTTCTTTTTTGAAAATAAATGTAGGTTTCCAAGGGTTAACACTTCATATTAAGTTAGAAAGTAAAGTACCTCTGCATCTGATAGCATCCCCAGAGGTATTTGATTTGTAGACATGAAGGATTTGTCAAATTGCCACGGCTTGATATCCTTCCGGCAAAGGGTGTGCAGCTGAACGTCTTCTCAAAAGAGAATCTAGCAGACCCCGAGATGGTGTAGGCCCCACTTAAGAAGCCCACCTGCATCACCGCCTCCTAAGACTCAGTTGTTTGGCTGGAGTAGATGGTCGAGTTGGTGAAGTATGGGGTGACCTATCGGCTTCATTTTGGAACTGGTTTTCTTTCCTGCCTTAATGGTTTAGATGGAAAAATTTAAAGGGGAGAATTGTGACAGTCCCTACGTTGGTTATTTAGTTGTTGTGGTTCTGATTATACCTTCTAACCCTCTTGCCAAATTTGTTGCCTCTAGAATACGACAAGGTTGCCAACCTGTCCAGCAATGCCATCCTTCGGACAACGTGCACACTGCTTTCCAGGGACAACCAACTCACCTGGACCTTGTAAGATCCTTCTCCCTTGTGTGACCATGCCAGACCACCTACTTCAGGAATCTCTGGACCAATGGATTGGTAGGATTTGGCCAGGAGGAAGTAGTTATAAAGGATGAGACCTTTGTCCATTTGTCCTCGTAAGATTACAAGCATCCAGAGTGTTAAAAGGGGGGATTGTAACGAGTGTGTTGCCCTGGCAACCAGGGTGACACATGTGGGTGCACAAAGGATTCTAGGGGTTGCAGGAGGGGCAGGGCAGGATGCACGGGAAGTCCCAGAAGAGTGGCTCCAAGAGGGGTTCTGGAGGGGTTTCCGAGCCCTGGGGGAAGAGTGGGCATTGGCTGGGAGGAGGAGGCACCTGGCGGTGGGAGGTGGGTGAGGAGTCTGAGGCGGAAGGGGTGCAGAGTGAGCGTGCAGGCGGGCACAGGAAGTCTCTGGGGCTGAGCCCAGAGTGGCCTGCATGGTATCCACGGTTGGCTGCTGAGGGTAGGGCAGGGCCGGGGGGATCCAGTGGTTGGGCGGCCATCTCTTCTGCTCCCTGGCTACCAAGTACAGCGGTTCCTGGGCCCCAGGCCTGGACGACCGTAGGAGGGAAGAAGAAAAGGCTAGGGAGATGGCCCCGCATGGACCTGTCGATGGCCGCAGCCCTGTGGACCTGTCGATGGCCAGAGGAAGAGACATATGATTGTTAAATAAAATATTCCTTTCTTTTCTAGCCCTGCTTTTCAGAAAATATACACTATGTCCTTTTAACATCTTAGTTGTTTTACAGATTTTTGTTCTTGTGTTATTTTCAGCTCTTGAATCTCTGTAGTAATTGTAATAACAAATATTTAAACAGCCATTTTGGCCAGATATTTTGCTAGTTAAATAAAAGATTCTTTTCCTTTCCACTGAACTCTGTCTCCGGAATTTTTGCCTGTTGGTGGTGAGTGGTGGGACCCTTACTGTTTGGGACCTGTAACATACCTCCCAGGGCTGGGGGCCTCTTGCCCTCCCCAGGCTGCGATTCAGCTGGAGAACTGACACCCTTTCCGCTGGTGAGGCCTGGGAAGCATGTCTGGAATTCCCTGCTTGTCAGTTTCTAGTTTACTGTCTCCAGGAGCACTTATAACAGCTTGTACGTAAACTTCCCATTTGGAGCCCTGTGTAGAAGCTGCAGTCTACTGGATCAGAGTGTTGGGCTGCGTGCCTCATCAGCCTTGACACCCTTTAGGCTGTCTCCTAAACTGACAGTGGCTAAGCATACTATCCCTTTTCTCTTAGATCAAAACTAATGAAAGATGCTCTGTCTTAAGGCTTAAATGGGCTGGACTTGATCACAAAGCATCTCTAAGAGTCCCAGAAGCTTGCGGTAGCTGTGCATAAAAATGTGTCCCTCCTATAGCCTTATTTAAGATGCCTAGAAAAGATATAACATGCTAACAGCCCCAGTAGTAAAATAAAGTGAGTAAAGTGTTTGGTAGGGATATGTGTTGGAAAGAACTTTTGTTCCAAGGCCCACCATTGGCTATGCCAACCTTCTCCCTGTGCTGTGAAGATGCCCTTCATGATGCCCAAAGACAAATGCCTTCCCCTCAGCCTTCTCCACTAGGAAAATGCAAGACTGGCTACTGAGTATATTGACATGACTGCCCTACTCAATATTTCAAATTTGTTAACAGAAGTCTTGATATTCTGAAGGCAGTAATTTCAGAATAGAGAAGGACTGAGATCGGGATGGACACTTAGAGGAGGTGGGATCTGGTAACTGCTTGGTAACAAGTAGTAGATGGTGTTAAAGTGAGGGGGTTCATATCTTCACTGAGACTCAAAAATGAGTCTGTATTTCCTTCGAGGGCTTTACGGTGAAGGCACTCGTGTGAACAATGACATGGGGGTGGCCGTGGGGAGTGGCTGGGCTTTCCCACCGCATGCGCCGCGGCGGTCCCCTGCGGAGGGAGGGAGTATGGCAGAGCGCCGGGGGAGGCACTTCAGGGGTGACTATAAGATCCTCATTTTGTAACTGGAGCACATAAACCTGAGTCCTCCACTCCCCTGCTCACACCCTATGCTGGGGCTGAGGAGGCGGTAGGTGTGATGCTATGTGAGTATGTCCAAGACCACCACTGGCGGAGGGTCTGGGTCTTGCTGACTTATCAAAGTTCAGTTTATCTTGGGAGATTTTTGTTTTGGGGGAGGGGGGAAGGTCAAAGAGCAGAAAAACACCTGGGACACTTGAGGAAGGACCCTGGGGCACTAAGGAGACAGGGGGCAAAAGGTTTGAGAGCAGGAACAAAGGGCCTCCTCTGGACGCACATTAAATGGCCCTGTCCAAACTCTCCCTGTTCATTACCGTTTCACCCTCCACCCCGCAACCCCTACCCTGCTCTTGCCTGGTGCCCCTTCTTCATCCCGTCCACGCTTCTTGCCCTGCTCCTCCTCTCCCCTCAGCCCACTCCCTACAAAGTAAAAAGTCCGCCTGACAAGTCCACAGGTATAGTTACCTCAAATGTGTGTAACTACTCCCAGAAGGTGAAACTGCAAGTGGGCGGCCCAGCAGAACTAGAACTAGAGCCAGGGCCAAAGCCCCCATATATATATAATATGTATGTATTTTATATACATATATATGTCTTTACATATATATATATATAAAATTCTTTATATATTTTATATACACATATGTATATATATAAAACTTATATATACACACACACACATAAAATATATGTAAAACAAGTCAGTGTGTTTTTTATTACCACCATAACCTGTCAATCATAAATAATGTCTGATAAAACACTTCTCTCGGGTAAAATTGTCCAGTGGCCTAAGTTCTAAAAAAACTGCTGAATAACAGTTTAGTTAGTCTATCTCAAGATCCTTATACTTACGTTAGCACATTATCATTTATCCTTTTTATTTTTTAAAGATTTTGTTTGTTTATTTTTATACAGAGGGGAAGGGAAGGAGAAAGAGAGGGAGAGAAACATCCATGTGCGGTTGCCTCTCGCACGCCCCCCACTGGGGACCCGGCCTGCAGCCCAGGCAAGTGCCTGACTGGGAATCAGACCAGCGGCCCTTTGGTTTGTAGGCTGGCACTCCATCCATTGAGTGGCACCGGGCATGGCCCATTTACCCTTTGCTAAGCATTATAGTCTATGTGCAAGTTAATTTGGAAAATTCTTATCATTGAGTCAGCTCTGGACACAGGCCCATTCAACTACACACGTTCACTTCTAAAGTTACTTTCTAACAGTTTGGTTGGAGCCATTTGAGCTCATGTGGACATCGACTGAAGGTACCACATGTGCCTGAGTTTAAACGGTGTGAAATAAACCATAGCACAGTGCTGGTGAAGATGGAAGATCAACTTGGGTTGGACAATGCTGTCATTCTTCATAGCCATTTGCTTGGAAGCCAAACAGTGAAACAGAGAGTGAGCTGCAAAGTACAATATGTTTGGTGAGTACAAATTTTAGTATATATGTGAAAAGTTTTAGGGAACTTAAACATTTTTAACACTGAAAAATGTACAGTGAATGAATCTAGGAAATAAAGCATTCCATCAGCAGTACAATTTAGTCCAATGTCATCTTTAAAGCATTTTCCCAGTCCTGCTTAGACTGTACTAAAAGCTGGTCTTCTTGAAACCTGGGAACTTTTCAAAAGCATCTTTATGTCCCAAACCACCTGTCTTTCTAGTATACTCCTTCTGGTCCACACCTGACCTCACGGAAACTCCAGCCTGTCTCCTTGTCACTGTCCCCCCTCCCCGCCTCACCCACCTTCCTGTCCAGGTTCTACCACAGTAGTCACTCTGCTGGCATGTACCCTTAATGCCTTTGTCCCCTCTCACTAAATCTTAATCTTTTGGCAAGAAGCCTTTGCTACTGTCCCTAGAGCACTCAGGTGGCCAAACATATACTGGGCACAACAGCATCCTCCTTCCTCAGGCCTTTGCCCCAGCCATGTCCATCTTTTCAATAATCAATTTTCTCTTCACTTCAGGGGCTTTTAACCTGGGATTCCAGCGGATAGAACTCAGGGACCCATGAATTTGGATGGAAACAATGTAAGTCTTTATCTTCAATAACCTATAGCTGAGTATCTCCTTCCATTAATAATCTAGACTGTAAGGGCTTCTGATCAAGATGGAGGCACAGGTAAACATGCTTTGCCTCCTCTGGCAACCACAAAAAGAATTCCAGATAGACTTCAAAACAAATAATACCCAGAACCATCAGAAAACTGAGCTGTATTTAAGTCTGACAACCAAGGATTTAAAGAAGCCACATCATCCAGACAGGTAGGGGGGCAGAGACAAGGAGACGGACGGAGAGGTGCAGAGACACAGTGTGACAGCAGAACGGGCGGTCCCGCGTTCATGTGCGGCAGATAAAAATTAGGAGGGACACCTTGGGAGCAAGCAGTCCCAGCCCCAGGCCACACCGCAGCGCCCAAAATTCCAGTACCAGCAAGATAAATCCCCATAACTTCTGGTTATTAAAACCAGTGGGGGTTAGGGTGGTGGAAAAAACTGCCAGATTTTCAGGAGACTCTGCTTAAAGGGCTCACACAGAATTAGAATGTATGCAAACCTACCCCCTCTAGGGTTCAGCACCAGGGCACCCACTGGAAGGGCGCCCATCACAGCTGGGGAGTAACCGAAGAGACGGGAAACGGTGAGTGCTGGGCGAACCTCCAGGAGCCAGGCAGTGGCGGGGCCCCTCTCCAAGCCATGCACCCCCCACAGAGCCACAACGTGGGAAGCGGGTTGCCCTGCCCTGGTGATTACCTGAGGTTCTGCCCCACACAATTTACAGGTGCCTTTTCTGCAATAGGCCACACTACTAACATGGAGTCAAAGCAGCTCTATCTGATCCACACAAACAAACAAACAAACACAGGGAGGCTGAAAAATTGAGGAAGCAAAGAAATATGGCCCAAATGAAAGAACGGAACAAAACTTATAAAAAGAACTAAAAAAAATAGAGATAATTAACTTATCAGATGCAGGAGTCAAAACACGGGTGACCAGGATGCTCAAAGAACTCACTGTAAAAAAGACCCAGGCAGAAATCAAGGCTACACTAAGTGAAATAAAGAAAAATCTACAGGGAACCAACAGAGGAGAGGAGGAAGCTGGGATTCAAATCAATGATTTGGAATGTAAGGAAGAAACAAACATCCAACCAGAACAGCAAGAAGAAAAAAAATAAAAAAAAAAATAAAGATAGTATAAGGAGCCTCTGGGACATCTCCAAATGTACCAACATCTAAGTCATGGGGATGCCAGAAGGACAGAGGAAGAGCAAGAAATTGAAAACTTACTTGAAAGAATATTTCCCTCATTTGGTGAAGGAAATAGACATACAAGTCCAGGAAGCACAGAGACTCGCAAACAAGTTGGACCCAAAGAGGACCACATGAAGACACATCATAATTAAAACGCCAAAGGTTAAAGATAAAGAGAGAATCTTAAAAGCAACAAGAGAAAAGCAGAGAGTTACCTGCGAAGGAGTTCCTATAAGACTATGAGCTGATTTCTCTAAACAAACGTTGCAGGCAATAATGGGCTGGAAAGAAGTATTTGAAGTGAAGAGGAAAACCTACAACCTAGATCACTCCATCCAGCAAAAATATTATTTAGAATTGATGGGTAGATAAAGTGCTTCCCAGACAAGGTAAAGCTAAAGGAGTTCATCATCACCAAGCCCTTCTTACATGAAATGTTAAAGAGACTTATCTAAGAAATAAAAGAAGATAAAAAACTATTGACATTAAAATGGTAACAAATTCACAACTACCAACAACTGAATCTGAAAAAGACTAAGCAAACAAGCAGAACAGGAACAGAATCATAGATATGTAGATCACTTAAAGGGTTATCAGCTGGGTTGGGGAAGACGGAGAATGGGGAAAAGATATAGGGATTAAGGAGCATAAATGGTATATACAAAATAGTTGGGGGGATGTTAAGAATAGCTTAGGAAATGAACAAGACAAAGAACTTATATGCACAACCCATGGACATGAACTAAGGCGGGGAGATTGCTGGAGGGACTGGAGGTATTGGACAGAGGGGGGCAAAGGAGGAAAAATTGGGACAACTGTAATAGCATGATCAATAAAATATATTTAAAAAATAATCAAGACAGCAAACCAGAGAAGTATTAGCGGGACCTACTGTCAGGAATTAACATCTTAGTTTTTTAAAATCACATTACAGTCATAAACATTTCACATCATTTATATTTACCACTAATTCAAATGCTACTATAGCTTATTTAATGTGTTAATAAATAAGTACACATATTACAATATCACAAATTAATTTTAGTATTTTGATAACAGAATTTTAACATAATTAGTTTCCTTTGTAAGCCTATAAATTTTGTCTCATTCATTTAGAAACATTGAAGAAGCCTCCTTAACATGATAAAGGGCATGCATAAAAAACATAGAGCTAACATCAGAATCCATGTGCAAGGATTAAAAGCTTTCTCTTTAGGATCAGAAACAAGACAAAGGTGTCCACTTTCATCACTGTTATTCAGTACTGTACTAAGAAGTTCTAGCCAATACAATTAGGCAAGAAAAAGGAATAGAGACATCCAAATTGGAAAGGAAAAAGTAAGATATTCTTTAGTGCAGATGACATGCTCATCCTGTATATAAAGAGTCCCAAAGAATCCACAAAAAATCTACTATAGTTAATACACAAGTTTAGCAAAGTTTCAGGACATGAGGTGAAAACAAAAAAATTCAGTAGTTTCTATGCACCAGTAATTCTATTTACAATAGAAAACAATTAAATTTAGAATAGCCTCAAAAGAATAAAGTACTCATACATTTAATCTAGAAGGTAAAAGACTTGTACATTGAAAACTATAAAGCATTGTTGAAATAAATTAAAGACCTAAATAAATGGACTGGAATACAATGTTGTTAAGAGTCAATACTACGTAAAGGTATGTGCAGACTCAGTGCAATCTTTAACACAATTCCAGTGGATTTTTTTTCAGAAGTGGAAGAGCTAATCCTTAAAGGCATCTGGAATTGCTAGGGGCCCCAAATAACCGGAACACTCTTGAAGAAAAAGAAGTTGGAGGAAAAGTTGGAGGACTCACACTACCTGATTTCAAAACTTACTACATAAACGACAACAGAAGCAATCAAAACAGAATGGTACTGGCATAGTAATAGGCACATAGGCCACTGGAATAGAATTGAGAGTCCAGAAGTAAACCCGTGTTATCTACGGTCAACCGTTTCTGAGCAACTGAGGAAAATAGCTCCTCTCACAAATGGTGTCAGCACAACTGGCAAACAATGCAAAGAATGAAATTGGACACCTAACTCATACTATGTACAAAAATTAACTCGAAATTTACCAACAACCTATACATGAGAGCTAAAATCATAAAACTATTAGGAAAAAATAGAAGTAAATTTTCATGGCCTTGGATTTGGCAATGCATTCTTAGATATAACAAAAGGAAAGTAGATAAATTACACTTAATTAAAGTTAAAAACTTATGTGCATCAAGGACATTATGAAGAAAGTGAAAAGACAACCTGCAGAATGGGAGAAAAATTGCAAGTCATATAGATAACAAAGGTGTAGTCTCCAGAATATGTAAAGAATAAAAAGACAAACAACTCAATTTGAAAAATGGACAGACAAGAAGAAGAAACAATAGGCATTCAAATTGAAAAGGAAGAAGTAAATTTTTAATAATTTGTAGATGACATAGTACTGTATATAGAGAATACTAAATATGCCACCAAAAAACTACTAGAACTGATAAATGAATTCAGTAAAATAGCAGGATACAAAATAAACCTCCAGAAATCTAGTGTATAAAAATATAAACAATCCCATTTACAACTGCATAAAAAAAATGAAATACCTGGTAATAAATTTAATCAAAGAGGTAAAAGACTTGTACTTGGAAAATAGTAAGATACTGAAGAAATTGAAGAAGAAACAAATAAATGATAGCATATGCTGTGCTCAAGGATAGGAGGAATTAATATTATTAAATGCCCATACTACCCAAAGCAATCTATAGATTCAATGCATTTCCTATGAAAGTACCAATAGCATATTTCACAGACCTAGAATAAATAATCCAAAAATTTGTATGGAACCACAAAAGAGCCTTAATAGCCACAGGAATCTTGAGAAAGAAGAACAAAGTTGATGGTAACAGGCTACCTGATACCAAACTATTCTACAAGATCATAGTAATCAAAACAGCATTGTATTGGCATAAAAACAGACATATAGATAAATGGAACAGACTAGAGAACCCAGAAATAAACCTGTGCCTATATAGTCAATTGATATGTGACAAAGGCAGCAGGAACATACAAGGAAGTAAAGAAAGTCTATTCAATAAATAGTGTTGAGAAAATTGGACAGATGAGTGAGAAAAAATGAAATTAGACCACTTTCTTATATCATATAAAAGAATAAACTCAAAATATATTAAAGACTTAAATGTAAGATTTGAAACCATAAAAAAATCCTAAAAGAAAATATAGACAATAAAATCTCAGACATTTCTCTTACTCTGATATATCTTCTCAGGCAAGAAAAACAAAAGAAAAAATAAACAAATGTAACTAACTACAAGCTAAAAAGTATTTAAACAGCAAAGGAAACCATCAACAAAATGAAAATATACCCACTGAATAGGAGAACATATTCGCCAGTGATACATCTGATAAAGGGTTAACATCCAAAATTTATAAGGGACTTAACACCACTCAACACCAGGAAGACAAACAATCCAATTAAAAAATGAGCAAAGGACCTGAATAGACTCTTCAAAGAGGGCGTACAGATGGCCAAGACACATATGAAATGACGCTCAATGTCACTAATTATCAGAGAAGTGCAAATTAAAACCACAATGAGATATTGCCTCATGCCTGTCAGAGTGGCCATCATCAATAAATCAACAAACAAGTGCTGGCGAGGCTGTGGAGAAAAGGGAACTCTCGCGCACCGCTGGTGGGACTGCAGACTAGCGCAGCCACTGTGGAGAGCAGTGTGGAGGTTCCTCAAATATTACAGATAGATCTGCCTTATGACCCAGCAATTTCTTTTCTGGGACTATATCTGAAGAAACCTAAATCACTAATTTGAAGAACATATGCATACCCATGTTCATTGCAGAATTATTTACCATAGCCAAGCTATGGAAGCAACCCAGTGCCTATCAATAGAAAAGTGAGAAAATAAAGCTGTGTTACATATATATGGTAGAATATTTCTCCAATACAGAAAAAAGAACAAAATCTTAACCATTCACGGTAGTGTGCATGGACCTAGAGGGTGTTTATTATGCACAGTGCAATAAGTCATTCTGAGAAAAACAAATACTAAATAACTTCATTTATGTGTATCTAAAGAACAATATAAACAAAACAGAAACAGATTTATAGATACAAAGAACAGACTGATGGTCGGCAAAGGGGTGATGGGTTGGGGGGCTGGGTGAAAAAGATGAAGGGCTGAAGTACAGATTAGTAGTTGTAAAACGGCCAGGGGGATGTAAAGTACAGCATAGGAAGTATAGTCAATGATCTTGTAATAACTATGTGTTTCCAGTTCAGTGCTTGAAATATCAGAGGGAACACTTTGTAAAGTATATGGTTGTCTTAGCAAAATAATTTTTAATATAAATTGTAATTAAAAAATTTAAAATAAATAGATGGACAAAGAGACATTTCTCTAAAGGAGACATGAAATTTGCCAATGAGCACATGAAAAGATATTAATTTTGAGGGAAATGCAAATGAAAATCATAATGAGGTACCATTGTGATGGCAGGAGGAGGAAGGAAGGAGGGAGGAGGGAGGAGGGAGGAGGGAAGAGGGAGGAGGGAGGAGCAGGCCTGGCTGGTGTGGCGCAGTGGATTGCGTGCTGGCCTGTGACCCAAACGGTCGCTGGTTTGATTCCCAGTCGGGGCACACGCCTGGGATGCAGGCCAGGTCCCCAGCGACAGGTGCCTGAAATGCAACCACACTGATGTTTCTTTCCCTGTCTTTCTCCCTCCCTTCCCCTCTCTAAAAATAAATAAATAAAATCTTAAAAAAAAAACAACAATGAAAATAGGAGTCCTTATACTTTCCTAGTGAGCTGTAAAATGGTGCAGCCACTGTGGAAAAGTCTGCATTTGATGTTGTTAATAGGTTTTGTGACTTTAAGTGAAAGTACATGAAATGAAACCAATTTTTGCCACAGGCTAATTGATATAAACAATAGTTAGGTTCCTAGGCATCTCATTAACACTTTAAGGAAATGACATTGAGCTAAACGACGTTATTTGAGGACCTGTTGTAGTCTGCTGGTTCCTCAAAATGTTTCATATAGAATTACTATTGACAGCAATGTGTTCCTAGAATTGAAAACAGGTACTTTAACACATTTACATATATGTCCATAGGAACACTATTTATAATAACTTAAGTTGCCCAGATGTCTATCCATGTACAGATGGTGGTATGCCCATACAATGGAATATTATTCAGCCCTAAAAAGGAATAAAGTACTGATTAATGCTATTGTACAATATGGATGAACACTTAGGGCGTATGCTAAGTAAAAGTAATCCCACATAAGAGGTCATATCATATGCTGTGTGACTCCATTTACATGAAATATCCAGAATAGATAAATTCATAGACATAAAAAGCAAATTCGTGATTGCCAGGAGCTAAGGGAAGGGAGGAATGGGAAGTACTACGGACTTGTGCCCCATCCCCCAAATTTACATATTGAAGTCCTAACCTCCACAGAATGCGGCTCAGCAAAATTTTATGATGGAGCCTTTGGGAAGTAGATTTAGAGGCAATCATGAGGACAGCGTCCTGAAAACTGTGAGAAAATAAATTTCTATTAATTAAGTCACCCAGTTTATAGTATTTTGTTCCAGTAGCCCAAGTTGCTTGTAAGACAGCGAGTAACTGCTTAATAGGTACAACGTGTCCTTTTGGCATAATGAAAATATTCTGGAACTTAAATAGAGATGGAGGTAGACAGCGCTGTGAATGTATTAAATACTACCTTGAATGGTTACTTTTATGTCACTTTCACCTGTTTTTAAAAACAATCAAAAGACATGAGAAACTTTCTGTGCGAGCTTCACCACAGAGCCAGACGGGTTCAAGAATGTTGACAAGGCCAGCAACCCGGAATCATTATTCTCATCAGCACGGCACACCCAGTAATACCTGTTTTTAAAACAAACCTGAATCCTTCCTTAGTCTTACGGTCTCCTGCAGTTGGCATTCCATTTTGCTGGTTCCCTTTACAGGAGACCTCCTCCCAAAGGACATTCACAGGTGCTGCCACCATCTCGCTTGTCCTCCCTCCTCCGCAGAGCCCTGCTCCACCGGGTCCTCAACTTCCTCCCTCTCTGCAGCACTGGACCTTCCGTGTCCACACTCCTCCACGCGGCCTCCGCAACAGCACGCTGCCCTGTGTCGTTCCTCCTCACTGGGCACTCTTTCCCAGCCTTCCATAATGCTTCCTCTCCTTTCTCAAAGTCTCCGAGTGTCCTAGGGCTCAGTCCCTGTCCTTTACACGCACTTTCTTGGTGAGCTCACCAGGTTTCGTGGCCTTGACACCAGCGATTGGCTGACAACTTTCAAATTTACGCCTCCCACTGGCGCTGCACCGGTAGGGAACTGCTGCTCGATTCCTCGGATGGTGTGTTGAACTCCAAAGGCTCGTCCCCAGCGGCTCTGAGCCGCTTGCACCCTGTACCCTCCTTCCTGCGTTCTTCGCAGAGCTCCTCGTTGCCAGCACCTTAATTGCCTATTTCACTCTGCTCTGCGGGACCACGGGCTCCTGTAGCGAATTTTGTCTCCCCTTCCTCTGGGGGCGCGGGGCCTCCGCGGCGCACAGAAGTCGTGCGGGCCGGAAGTCCGAGGCCGGCTGGACCGCCAAAAGAGTTGCGTTCCCTCTGCCCTCCCAGTACCCAAGACCTCCTTTGCAGCCAGGGGTCCAAGGCGATGAGACACGGAGGGGATCAGTAGTGCGCTGTTGCCTGGCGTCCTGTCGGCCCCAGATGCTGGACCTCTGCTTGTACAGCGTCTGGCTCTCCCGAGCAGAAAGGCCCCCAGGTTTCTGGGGCGGTCGGGCCAGGAGAAATCCAGCAGCCTCTGTAGTAGGCCTAGTACGGGTAGTAGGCTGCTTTCGGGCTTGCTGAGAGCGGTGTCAGGATGGCCGAGTGGTCTAAGGCGCCAGACTCAAGGTAGTTCCTTGCCTGCGGGCTTTCTGGTCTCCGAATGGAGGCGTGGGTTCGAATCCCACTTCTGACACATGCTTTTTCACTTTTCCCCCGCCCCTCCAGGGGAACCCCTTCCTATTTTCCTCCAGTCCCTCGTGTCTTCTCATCTTTCGAGACCTCCACCGTCGGGCGCCCCGCCAACTGCCGCTGTCTATCAGATGTTTACCCGAGGCTGCCAGGGGCGGAGAAAGAGGCGGTCTAGGCATCCGAATTTCATCCAATCACAACTACAGCCACGAGTTACTTCCCGTATTAGAAACTTAGTATAGTTTATTAGAAGGCAGGTTGCTGTGTCGTCCCTGGTGGTCTAGTGGTTAGGATTCGGCGCTCTCACCGCCGCGGCCCGGGTTCGATTCCCGGTCAGGGAAGAGACATTTTTTGTTGTTTGTTTGGTTTTTTTCCGTTGTTGTTTATTCTGTACTTTTCTCTTTCCGAAGAAAGCTGTTACCATGACTGAGTGTTATTGTGGTTAACGAGCTTCGCCTGCGTGTAGAACGTTATTCTACTTCTACAATATGTTAACTAGGAAGGAAAGAAAGATGACGGCAACTCTAAATGATCCAAGAAGTTTACCCTGAGACTGCCACAAGCGCCTGGTCTTCCAATAGTGGGATCGAACAGTCTCCGGGGAGCACTGGAGATCCTGCTGACTGGTATGTCATCAGTTCGGATCAAATAAATTCTTATAAAATAATTTTTTTAAAGTCTCCACAAGTGTCCAGAAGGCCATTAGAATGGCACATGTCACCTACCGGGCGATTTAGGAAGGCTTTATCTCCCAACAACGGCCCAGGCAATTGTCGTTATGGAAAGAAGTCAATTCTCCCCACCTCCACATCTACTTTTTAACTTGAACATACATTTACATAGTAAAAATAATGACACAACGAACACTGGTGTTTTCTCTACCTACATACAACATTGGTTAATATTTTTGCCACATTGCTGCCTCTCTTGCTCAATTGGCAGGCAAATAGATAGACGATAGATAAGTGATAGTTTTCCCAGCCTCCCACCTATTTAAAAGCTGCAGACATCGTTCTACTACCTCATGCTACATCTAAGAAAATCAACATTAACCTGTCGTTATATGCCAGTCCACATTCAAAAACTTTTAGAAAATTTTTATTTTAGGAATTTTCATTGCTGATTTTTCTATTGTGACGCCTTTGGAACATTATTGTGTTTTAATAATGAAACCATTTGAATCATATTTAGGCTCTATATTCTTAACATTAGTATAATATTCTGAGCCTCTGTGCCTAATTTGTTGTTCTTCAAAGTATTCATTTTTTCCCTGGGCACCTTTTCCAGGTCAGGGCTGTGTCAAGATACACTCTACGTTCTTGTGGCTTGTAGCCTGTCCTCTGCTTCACTGCGCCCTACTGACTGACAGTCTTTGTTTTAAGCCAGCCTAGTGTGGAGCTGAGCGCCAGGGGTGCTGGCCGGGTGGGCAGCCAGGCAGGGCTGAGGTCAGTGGCTGGCTGGGCCTTTCTAGCTGAACACACGTTTATCTTCTCTAAGCCGTAGTTTTCTTACCTGAAAAACTGGTCGATGGAAGGAAGAAAAAGAATAAAATTCCAGCTAATCTTTAATTTTCTTTTTGAAATCTTTCCTCATCTTCAAAAGTAATGGAAAGGAATCTAAACATATAGGGGTGAGGGCAAAAGTAGGTTTACACTGTGAGTAAGTGAAACACAGAGTTCATTCTTTTATTTTTATTTGTTAATCATTATATTATTTTTCATATGATTAACTCCAAACCTACTTTTGCCCCACCCTGTATATAAGAACAAAAGGAAAAAGGAAAGAAAGCAAGAAGGACAAACACTCAAATGCACCTGTGATTTTTGGTAAGTGGTAGGATTATGTAATTAAAAATTTTTTTTTGTTGTACTTTCATGCATATGTTGATTTTTCTACCATGGGTATATAAAATTTATTAGATAAATTAAAAATGCTCACATCTTACATAAAAATCAAGTCAAAATGAATCATAGATCAAACGTAACAAATAAAACTATAAAACTTTTTAAAAATGTAGGAGAAAACTTTCAGGACCTAGGGCTTAGTGAAGAGTTTTTTAGGAATGGCAACAAAAGCATGATCCATAAAAGGAAACATCATTCTATCAGACCTCATCAAAATTAAAAGCTCATTCTGCAAAAGGCCTTGTTAAGAGGATGAAAAAACAAACCACAGGCAGGAAAAAATTGCAAACTACATATTTGGCAAAAGACTCATGTCTCAGATATATAGAGAATTCTCAAAACTCAATGGTAAAAAACAAATAATTCAATTAGAAAATGAACCAAAGACATGAAAGGAGATTGATGTTCAATATTGTTGAAGTGCAAATTAAAATCACAATGAGACATCACGACATATTTTTAAAAATGGCTAAAATAAAAAGTAGTGACAACGTCAAATGCTAGCAAGATTAAAGAGGAACTGCATCACTCATTGCTGGTGGGAATATAAAATGTTCTAGCCACTCTTGGAATGAGTCTGGACATTTTTTATGAAACTAAACAAGAATTTACCCTACAACCCAACAATGACATTTTTAGGCATTTATCCCCCCAAAATGAAAACAAGTTCACACACAAAAAAACCTGTACACAAATGTTCGTAGCACCTTTATCTGTAACAGCCCCCAAACAGGAAACAGCTAAATTGCCCTTAGGAGGTGAATGGTTAAATCAATTGTGGCACCCACAGCACAGAATGCTGCTCAGCAATAAAAGCAAATGAATTATTGACACAGACAATAACTGGATAGAGCTCAGGGAATTACACAGAATGAGAAATCAATCTCAAAAGGCCACATAAAATATGATTCCATTTACATAACATTCTAGAAAAACAGATTAGTAGTTTCCAGGGGTCGGGAATGTTGGGAGATACAGAGTGGAGTGGGGGTGACCGACTGTCAGCGGCTGGCAGAAGAGATGTCTTGTGGTGATGGGATGGCTCTGTGTGCTTGCAGTGGTGGGGGTATTAGAATCTGAACATACATATGAGTGCGCCAATGTTCAATTTCTGATGTTGGTAGTATATTACAAATATGTAAAATGTAACCATTGGCACAAATTGGGTGAAAGGTACATTGGGACCTCTTTGTCCTCTCTTTGCAACTTCCTGTGAATCTATAATTATTTTTTTAAAAATTACTTCCTCTCTACATAGTCGATGGCACCAACCTCCAGAATATATAATCCAGGAAAAAGCCAACCTCTGTACGCAACCACCGTCAGTCAGCTGTTGCATTTCCTTGGATGTAGTCATGGTCCCTGCTATGGACTAAACATTTGTTTCCTCCCCCAATTCATGTTGAGACCTAATCCCCAATGTGATGGTGTTTGGAGATGGGAACCTTTGGAAGATGATGAGGTGATGAGGGTGGAGCCCTCATAAATTGCATTAGTACCCTTATAAAAAAGACCCTAAAGAGTACTCTTGCCCCTGCTGCCATGGTAGGACATAGCAAGAAATTCGCAGTCTATGAACCAGTAAGGGGACCCAAATCTACCAGACCTGCAGGCATGTTGATGTTGGACATCCCAGTCTCCAGAATTGTGAGAAGTAAATTTCTGTCATTTGTAAGCCCTCCATCTGTGGTATTTTTGTTATAACAGCCAGAATGGACTAAGACAGTCCCTAAGCTTCTCTTCAGGTTCACCTAGGGCAGAGCTTGGGTCTGATGCAGCAGGTTTCAGAGCTGCTACAAAGCGGTTGTTTAAAGCACGTGAACTTCAGGTGTGCAGTGAGAGAGGGGGACTCAGTGAAACTGTGGCCCCTGTGGAGCTGGGCTCCAAGTGAGGAAGGTGACAGATAGCCACTGTCGCCTGGAGCTGAGTGGGCTCTAGACGAGTCGGTGCTGGGAGAGCACTCTGACGTGGCCTGCCTGCACTTTCCTGCTGGGAGTGCTCAGGATGCAAGGCCCGCACCGCTCTTTGCCTGGGCTGTTTCGCAGAGGTGTATTTTAGCAGGGAATCTTGAGGGATGAGGTGCTCCCCCAACCTCCAAAATAAGAGTGACCTTTCTATAGAATTGGTATATTCTCTGAGCTCAATGTTCCTCAGCTGCAATGGAAGCCCACTGCATGCACAGTATCCACCTGGGTCCTTCTGCACTGCCCCCTTGGGACTTGAGAGCTTGGGGTGCTCATGCTGCTTACAGTGCCATGGGTAAAAAAACCCTTTGTCTCTAAGCCATGAATCTAGTGTCTTCTGCCAACATTCATGAAATGGTGGCAGGAGAACTTACTAGCCTACACGTAGGATAAAATCGCAGACCCTGTAGAAGGGCAGAATGGCGCTGTCTCAGCTGGCTCTGAAGGCCTTCCTAAAGGCCCCTTGTTGTTTTGGTGATGAACTGGCCTTTTACCTCCTAGCTACCTGGGCACTTCCTGTGGCCCTCTGGGCATTTACTTATACCCCCAAGAAGTCCCTTAGAGATAAAATTCAGATGAGGTCACTGCGAAAAGGTAGGCCTTCTTAGGTCTCATGTCTGAAAGGCCTCATTAGTATTGACTCCATCTATTTGCCCCCTCATCCCTCAGTGCTTCCAGGCAAAGAAAAACCAGGGAAATGGGAAAGGAATGAGAAGAGACCATGCGGCCTTGACCTGTGTACTCTGAGAACTTCATTTATTCAAACATTCAACATATTTGTCCTGAATGTTTCCAAAGTGAATCACTGTTGCAGGAACATAAGAGTAAGATGAAGCTGCTGAGCACAGAAGAAGCAGGAAGACTTGAGGTTAGATATCTTAGGTTTTGACCCCCTAGACTAGCATTTGTGACCTCAGCCAAGTTACTGAATGTCTTAGAAAATCAGTTTTCCTCTTCTATAAAATGAAGCAACATTAGAACATGTATGTCAGGGTGGCTTCAGTTACATGGAAAAGCACTGAGCATGTTGCTTGCCACAGTTGCCTTTATCTAAGGACCTAAGTTCCAAGCATGTCTTGGAGTTTACAGTTGTAGAGGCGGAGAACTGGAGATGGGGAGAGGAGCTGGGGCTCAACTCAGAATAAGGGGATACGAGAGGGGCCAAGGACACGAGAGGAGGCCCGTGTGGAGCCAAGCCTCTTGTTGTTTTAATGCCCCTAGTATTTTTGGCAGCTAGAACTAAGTAATTAAATTCTTAATTAGGATGTAAGTATAGAGATATAGTCTTTAACAAAATGATTCAATTGCTTTGGTTGTCATGTCACTTATAGTCCAGGAATCTTTTTTTTAATGTGTCCTAGGCATGAAACCGCTCTGGCCACCAACACAGGTGTCAAACTAGGATGAACTAAGGACTGTAGTTTGCTTTGCCTTTGACCGATATAAGAGAAACACCAATCAGGTATCTCCTTGTCCATTGTCAGGGGGCTTATAGTCCAAGATTAAGAAAATATGTCAGTCATATTGTGAAGGATCTCCCGCAGAGCAAGCTCCAGGAGAAATGTTTAAAAGTACGCTTTGTCCCAGGTAATAGGATAATGAAGCCAATTAAGTGCAAAACAACAATAACTTAAACAATGTGATAGTTACATAATGTCTAGTTTCTGCTTTTTGCTTTTCAGATGTCACTGACGCACAATTGTGAGATAGTTGGCAGAATCCTGGCTGTTCAACCCAAGCGCCCCTTCTCTCACAATACAATTTTGTGTTGCTCATGTGCTATTTCTTTGTCAAGCTGGAGATAACTCCAGGGCCACAAGGATCCTGTTACAAAAAAAGCGGTGTTTTGTTTTTTTTGTGACTAAAGAAAATGGACTTCTCTCTCTGTTTCCTGAAGCTTCCCCTGTCCCACTGGCTTAGTCCTTAGCCACACAAAAAACTCCCTGTGTTGCTTTTTGGGAGAGACGGATTTGGGACATCTTGCTCTCTGTCCTCTCACTTCTGTCAAATCAAAGAAAACTTTCTCTGTCTCCAAAGGCTGGTGTTTCAATGTTTTGGCTAACTAGTTTATTGGGCACATGAACCTGAATTTTGAGAGGTGACTGCAACAATTGGAAGTCAAAGGTCTCAGCACTCAAGTTTAGAATTATTTTGATGCCACCCAGAATGTGGATGAAACACTGGGTAAGAGCCTTAACCTCAATGAATGCTTTATTGTTTTAATCATATATCACATGCTGTTGTGGAGACATCACTACTAAATCCGTTACAGGCACTAGATTCCTGAGCCTTATGTGGCACCTCTTGGTCTGGCGTCTTTGGGAGACGGTGGAGATAAAGTGAGAAGGTGGGCTTTGAGCCTTTTCCTGGTGGACCACGGTGACTGGAATTGCCCCAGTTCCTGGGTGTCCTGAAGTTGGCTACAGCCTGCTTTTGGAGCGGGACTGTTGGGGCCCCGGGGCCCTTTGTCAGAGCCAAGCTGGTGACCTCTTGGACCGGCACATGGTCCCATCCCAGGATTTGACAGCGGTGCTGATCGCCCGTGGGCGGGGACTGTGCTTCCTTGCAAGCCGACGCATCCCTCTGGCCCGCAGGCCTCCTGGGTGCCGTCCACAAACTGGTAGGGAGGGAATGCAGGATAGCTGCCCACGGCATGGGAGTCCGGACTCCAGCGCCTGGCTGTGGGTAAGGAGCACCAGGCCTGCCGCTGCTCCCTGGGCGTCTGTGTACCACGGCCGGGCGGTCCAGGACCGCATGCACCGTGCGCGGTCCACTGCAGTGAAGAGGGCGCAGTGGTCGTCCACTGTGGAGGAGGCCAGGATGAGGCCTGTGTTGCCGGGGAAGATGTGGTTCGACTAGTGGATGGCGGCAAAGGCCAGTGGTGCTGGACCTGACCCTAGAGATGCCTTCGTGATCCCAAAGTGCTGCCTGCAGGCCAGGACCACCTTGGCGGAGTCGCTGTAGCAGAGTGATCGCAGGGCATCTTGCATGTCAGGGGGGAGAGGTTGCTGGAACGGGAGCGGCAGGGCAGCCTGGGCCGTGCTGGCCAGGATCACAGAATTGGTGGCCGCGCGAGCCCTGGGCAGAAGAGGGTGGGGGATAGGGGAGGTGATGTGGTCTCCAGACGACTCTGCCTCTCCCTCTGATGAGTGGAGCCAGCTGTCCGGGGCAGCTGGGCAGCTGGGCAGGAGGGCAGCTTTCACAGCGCAGGGTAGCTGGGGGAAGCCCCTGGTGATTTCATTGAACTTGAGCGCCAGCAGGCAAAGGAGGAAAGGGAAGCTGGCTAATGAGCAAGGCTGTGCAGAGGATGGGTGGTTCTGACTGGCCGGAGGCTGAGCCCTGCTTCAACCCGGAGGGCAGGCACTTAGCTCCTGGCAACTAGATGAAGGTGTCACATTTGGACTGACAAATCAGAAAAATTTGTCCCCTTTGGGCAGATGGAGCCCCTTGCCAGAGCTCCAGGTGTGATGCACAGTGTGTCTGGCTCTCAGGGGTCACCTATACACAGGACTGCTGGACCCAGTGCTCTCACAGGTCCTCTCAGCCCCTTCCGTAATGTCCTCAGGGAGAACCCAGCATGGGGTGACCTCAGCATAGCACCATTAAGATCCCCCTGCTAGACTTGCCTTAAGAACCCACTCGTCCTTACATTCTCCCTTTAAGTTGGTCCTTGGCTTGGTCCTTCCTTCACTTTGCCCTCCAGCTGAGGCCCCGCGGCTCCACCCGGAGCAGGCCGAGCAGCGGCCATGGTCCCTCTCAGGAGACAACTATTTCCCGCAGCCACACTCTGGCCACCTACAGATAGAGCTTCCCGGCTAATGTGTATCCCTCCATCATATGCTGCTAACCTTGGCAAAGCTGCCAGAGATATTTTCAACAAAGGATTTGGCTTTGGGTTGGTGAGACTGGACTTGAAAACAAAGTAATGCAGTGGCCTGGAGTTCTCAATATCTATTACAGACACTGGTAAAGTTACTGGTACCTTGGACACCAAATATAAATGGTGTGAGTGTGGTGTGACCTTCACAGAGAAGTGGAACACTGATGACACTCCGGGCACAGAAATTGCAATTGAAGACCAGGTTTGTCAAGGTCTGAAACCGACGTTTGATACCACCTTTTCCCCATACAGAGGAAAGAAAAATGGTAAAATCAAGTCTTTTTATAAGAGGGCATCTATAAACCTTGGTTGTGATGTTGACTTTGATTTTGCTGGACCTGCAATCCATAGTTCAACTGTCTTTGGTTAGGAGGGCTGGCTTGCTGGATACCAGATGAACTTTGAGAGTGCCAGATCAAAGCTGACAAGGAATAACTTTGCAGAAAGCTATAGTACTGGAGACTACCAGTACACACTAATGTCAATGATGGGGCAGAATTTGGAGGCTCAACTTATTAGAAAGTATGTGAAGATCAAGAATCAAGATGGCAGAGGAGTGAGTGGAAGTCACACTGACCTCTCCCAGGACCAACCTGGAATTACAACTGAACTGTGGAGAAATCACCTGGAACAAACAACAGAACAATAGCGAGAGAGGAGCCTTGTAATCTCAGAGACAGAAGAATTGGCTTTAGCACAACCTAACTGGTAAGGAGGGAAGTACAGACTCCAGAAGGCGGGCGGGGCACCCATGGGCGGCAGCACCAGAAGGATATTGAAACGGCCAGTTGGATCCCCCTGAGAAGAGTGGGGTCTAAACCAAAAGCGGGGATCTCTAGCCCACAGCACCAGAGCCCAAAAACCACACACGAAACAGCCAGGTGCGAAAGCGGCAGGGTTGCTTTCTGACAGAGACAGGCGGTTGGAGACACAAAGAACCTTCTAAAGGGCCAACGTAAAACTTTTATTTGCAGCTACTTACCCTGGTCTTCAGCAAAGGCAGGAGCAGAGTGGGCTAGAGATGACTGAGGAGAGGCTGGGGAAGGAGGCTTTGGGGAGAGAACTGAGAGAGTAACCGGCAGGGTCTCTGTGCTGACTCATCCCCCATGCGGCAGCAGCCATCTTGCTCAGGCAGAGACCACGCCCCTGAGTGGCACCAGCATCAAAGGACCCAATAGCCCCGCCCCAAGTTAGATTCCAACCCACCCTGCTCTGTCTAAGCCTCCTGCTGAGTGCAGAGTGGCAGCCACAGACAGCAGATCCCTGGCTAAAGGGGGTGCAGAGAGGTCTGGAGACACTTGATGAGAGACTGGGGATGGAGGCTTTGGGGAGAGAATGAAGAGAGTGGTCAGTGGGATCCCAGGGCAGACTCCTCCCCGATAGGAGAGCAGCGTGAGAGGACACAATAACCCCGCCCCCAGGAGGGACTCGGCCCCGCCCTGAGCTGTCTAAGGCCGCCTGCTGAGTGCAGAGAGAATAGATAAACAGCTGAAGGAGACAGCCACAGACAGTAGATTACTGGAAGTCTCAAACAGACTGCCTAAGGTCAGACAGGGTCAACATCTGACATCATCAGAGGCAGATCCAGAAAGTTAAAACAGCGGTCTCCAACCATAGAAGTTCACACCACAAAGTCAGGAAATCAAGACAGATCAACTTAAGAATCAGAAGCAAAAGAGAAGAGTCTCACAAATAATGGGAAGACAATGAAATTCACCTCACTCGAAGGGAAAGGAGGAATCCCCAAAAACAGAACTAAATGAAACAGAGGCAAGTAAACTATCAGATACTGAGTTCCGAACAACGGTTCTAAGAAAGCTCAATGAACTCAGTGACCTCAGAGAGAATTACAAAAAAACTACAGGGAAACTACAAGGAACTTACTGCAAACTATATCAGCATGAAAAAGGACATGGAAACTATCAATAAGAGACAAGAGGAAATGAAGAATACAATTTCTGAATTGAAGAACATAGTAGTCTAGATGCAGCTGAGGACCGAATCAGGGAGCTGGAGGACAAGGTAGAAAAAGCTCCCAGAAAGAACAAGAAAATGAAAAAAGACTCAAAAAGAATGGAGAGGCATTGAGGGAAATGCAAGACAACCTGAAACGTAATAATATCCGTATAATAGGGATACCAGAAAGAGAAGAGGAGGCGGAAGGGATAGAGAACCTGTTTGAAAAAGTCATGATGGAAAACTTCCCTAGCTGGAGGAGAGAAAAAGGTACAGAAGTCCAGGAAGCACAGAGAGTCCCATGCAAGAGGAACTCAATGAGGCCCACTCCAAGGCACATCATCATTACAATGGCAAATGGCAAAGACAAACAGAGAATCCTAAGGGCAGCAAGGAAGAAACAAGCAGTAACATATAAGGGAGCCCCAGTACGGCAAGGAGCTGACTTCTCAACAGAAACACTGCAAGCTAGAAGGGATTGGCAAGAAATATTCCAGGTAATGAAAAGCAAAGACCTGCAACCAAGACTGCTCTACCTAGCAAGGCTCTCAATTAAAATGGAAGGCGAAATAAGGAGTTTCTCAGCCAAAAGAAGGCTAAAAGAATACACCTCCACCAAACCAGCACTGCAAAATATGTTGAAGGGACTGCTTTAAGATGAAGAAAGTTTCTATGAATAGCTAGTTCATTTCACAGTTGCCAGTGCTTGATATTACCAATATTTCTAATACTCATTAATCTGATTGTGTCAATGACGTATTATTTTAATTGTTCCTTTACTATCTGTTGAAACTAAACCTGTTTTAGCATATTTCTTGCCTATTTCTATTTTTTAAAAAAAGCTTTAAATGACTTTTTGGTATTTTTTATCCATTTTTTGATTAAAGATTTGTAGAACTTTTTTCCCTAAAAACAAAAACAAGAACAAAAAACCTATTAACCGTGTTTTAGATGTGTTGCAAATACTTTTCTATCTGTTCCTTGTCCTTTAACTTTTTTATATGTATATTACTATATAGTTAAATTTTTAATATAGTCATATTGTCAATATTTATTTATAGCTTCTGGGTTTGAATATTTTACTTCAGGTCATGAAAAATATTAGTTCTATTTTCTTCTAAAACTCCTTAGATTCTACATATTGATTTTTACAAATACTCACCTGAATATTTCTTGTATAATATGTGAAATAGGGCCCTATATTTGTTTTATTTCAAGTAATTGTGGTCCATGCACCTTATTTGTTGAATAAGCCTTATTTTACCTATTGATTTGAAATATCAACTTAATCATATATTGTTCGACAGATACATACATTTTTCTCTAGAATACTCATTATATTTCATCGATCTACTTGATTATTTCTGTGCTGGTGTCATGTTGGCTTAATTGCTGAGACTTTATAATGGTTTAAAATTTTTAAAATATTTTATAATTAACTTTGACATTTAAAAAAATAAGTAAAATCAATCTGCATTTAAGAAAGAAAGAAAGAGAGAGAGAGATGGAACTCCTAACTTTTGCGACAACATGGATGGAACTGGAGGATGTTAAGCTAAGTGATATAAGCCAGTTGATGAAAGACAAATACTATATGATTTCACCTATAAGTGGACTCTATTCAACAAAATAAACTAACAAACAAAATAAACCACAGGCTTGGAAACATGAGCAGACTGAAAGTGAATAGAGGGGATGGGGAAAGAGGATAATGGAGGAAAGAAGGGGAAGGGACTAGGCTAATAACATGTATGAATGACCCAGGGACATGGACAACAGAGTGGGAATTGACTGTGGGAGCTGGGGGGAGGGGTGGGATGGGTGAGGGGGGTAAAGGGGTAAAAATTGAGACCACTGTAATAGGAAAAACATGATTTATAAATTAAAAAAATAATAAAAAAGAAAAAAGAAAAGAAAGGTTGTGAAGATCTTGACACTTCAGTAAACCTTGCTTCGACATCAGGTACTAATCACACTTGCTTTGGCATTGCAGCTGAATATCAGTTGTATCTCACTGCTTCCATTTCTGCAAAAGTCAACCACTTTAGTTTAATCGGAGCGGGCTGCACTCAGACTCTTAGGCCTAGAGTGAAGCTTACTCTGTCTTCTCTGGTGGATGAGAAGAGCATTAATGCTGGAGGCCACCATCTTGGGCTTGCCCTGGAGCTGGAGGCTTAATCCAGTGGAAAAAACAAACTCTCTAGGGATGGATATCAGAAGATTTGGCTTTATATTTCTAGTGTGACTAGAAGATGTTTTCCCTCTGAAAAGGCGAACAAAACAAAGGATGAGCTAAATAAGAGCTGGGCTGTAAATACTCAGACAGTTACTTGTCAGCTGAATTCCGGGTGGACTGGGTGTCTGGCTCTGTCTCGTCACCCATGCTGCTGTTGTGCAGCCACCCACCCATTATTTAAATGCATTTAACTTTTAAATGCGCCACCCACCAGGAATGAAATAGGCCTTTATGAAAACTGTGGGGGGAAAAGACAGTCTTTGGCCTGAATTTAAATGGATTTACACTGAATAAAAATTCTGGGAGGAAGGAAAATATGCTGCTGGGAAAGAAGAGGCCTGGATGCTCAAATAACGGCAGCGCCCTCAGCCAATGAGGGCCTGCAGGACTCATTGTGCCCTGGTAACTACGTGCGGCCTGTTTTGTCAGCGTTAGGTCACAGGACCCTGAGAAGAGTGAGTCCCTGTCTGTTCTGTCTTTGCAGCCGCAGGCTGCTCAGATGGTGGCCGCGGGCCTGGGGGCTGAGGTGGGGAGTTAGGTCTGCTGATACATCTTCCTGGGCTAAGGACCCTCATCTGTGTAATAGGAGAGCAGCTGAGGCCCAGAGCAAAGCAGGTATGTAACCAGAGGTCCTCAAAGTCGGGTTCCCATTCCCAAAGCAGCAGCAGCAGCTTTGGGAACACGTCAGAAATGCCTGCTGTCAGGCCCCAGCCCAGCCCCGACCCAGCTGCTGACTCAAGGGAGGTGCAGCCGTCTGTGTTTACCAAGCTGCCCAGGGATTCGAAGGCTGCCTGACGCTTGAATCCATTGCGTTCCCCACCTACTTTATTTCTTTTGGATTTTCCACCTGATTTATCTCATCTTTCTTTCTACCACTGTCCTGATTAGTAACTGGCCCACCCACACTCATTTTCCCAGCTCCCCACCCCACTTCCCACTGGGGCTATTGGAAGAACACCATGTCACAAGGGGGCTCCAGAAAGGTCTTACAGTAGCCAGCATTTGTTTTCAGCTAGTTCCCAATCATCTGCATGGCCCAGTGGCCCAGGTTCTCCACCTTGATCAGGTATTCCTGTGGCCAACTGACAACCATGTGCGGGGAGAAAAGGCAGGGGAGTCAGGTTGTCCGGGGGCCCATGCAAGAGCCCTTGCTTCTCATCCAGAGGCAGTAGGGAACAGAGTTGGACAAGGCAGAATGGCAGGTGCACACTCAGCTGGGTCCCCAGTGCTGCCTGGCACACTGGGCTCTGAGAGCGCTACATTGCTCTCTTGAATCCTTACCATGGAGAAATAGCTAACACTCAGTGCTATATACACACACTCTTCTGAGTCCTTCTTTTGTATAATTCCAATATATAACCCTAAAAAGTTACTTATGACCCCTATTTTAGGTGGAGAAACTGAGTCCCAGTCTTCATGTCCACTTGTAAGTATGTTGGGCTTAGCCTGGATTTGCTGACCTGCACTGGGCCCTTACACTGACCTGGGAGGAATCTGGTACCTAATA
Source organism: Pteronotus mesoamericanus (assembly GCF_021234165.1). Taxonomy (NCBI): domain Eukaryota; kingdom Metazoa; phylum Chordata; class Mammalia; order Chiroptera; family Mormoopidae; genus Pteronotus; species Pteronotus mesoamericanus. Next base: position 1,396,284 of record NW_026555251.1, read on the forward strand.
TTTTTTCTCACCCTGCCCTCACCAGCATCTCATGCCACAGTCCTGGCCAGCCCCCCAGGAGGTGGCCCTGAGGTTCTACTTCTGTGTGTCCGTCACAGAAGATGGTGCCTTGAGCTTCGTTGGTTCCCTTCTCCCAGGCAAGGCCAGAGTGTGTACAACAGAGGTGTTTGGGAGGGGTTCGCCAGTTAGGGTGTCAGCTGTCTGTCTTGCGCAGGGCTGAAGGGTGTCCACGGCCAAGTTCATATCTTTGTCATCATTGCAGGCAGCCTTGAATGCTGGACATTCAGGGAGCAGGTCTGGCAGGGGACTGTACTTGGAGATAGGGCCTTTGAAGAGGTATAAATTTAAAATGAGGCTGGTTAGGGTGGGCCCTATGCTATCTGACTGGTGTTCCTATAAGAAGGGTTAATTTGAACTAACAGAGAGCCACCAGGGATGTGGGCACAGAGACCAGACCACATGAGGACAGGAGGAGAAGGTGGCCATGTAGAAGTCAAGGAGGGAGGCTGCAGAAACCCAGCCTGCCAATACCTAGATCCTGGACTCCCAGCCTCCAAGACTGTGAGAAATAAATTCCTGTTGCTTAAGCCTCTCAGGCTATGCTATTTTGTTACGGCAGCTTGAGCTGACTAATGTAATCTGCTCACTGCATTTCCTTCTGCATTGTCCCCCAGTGGAGGAGAGAAGAACTGGCTGTGGCCCCTTGCTCTTGGGTCAGACTTCCCCCACCCACATTTTAAAAATGTGTCTTCACGTTTTATGTGTATCCACACAGGCATTACAGATGTACTCTTGATTCCAACCTTAGGATGTATGTTTAATTCTGGCCACCTTTCCCCCTTCATATAGTGGCATTTGGAAAAAGAAAATGCAGAGGGAGAAATAATTTGCATGCCTCCTGTCTCACCCTCCCTCCCCAGAAACAGTTTGCTTCCATCCCTTCGACTCTTACATGGTGAGATGTAAGATGTTTGCTCAGTCTCCTGTCTGCTTCATTTTAGACCAGAAGTCAATCCCTCTGCACAGAGCCTGGCTAATAGTGGTATGGACGGATGGACGGACAAATGGATGGAAAAATAGGCAGACAAATAAATACGTGGATGGACGAGCAGAGGTAAGACAGGATGCAGGAAAGGGCATTGCAGGGCCTCTGTGTGCCTGCCTCAGGGCTCTGCATGTGGTAGAGCGTCTGGGCTTGGGAGCAGTTCCCAGCCCAGACACTTCCTTTCAGGCCTTGTGTCTGCTCTCGCCCTGTCTCTGGCCACTCTTCTGAGAACCTCCTATGCTTCTCTCATCTCCCTCTGAAAATCTGTTTGTCTGGCTTTCTAATTTGTTTTACTCTAAGTACCTACATTTTAAATTCAGCCATTATCCATCCTTTTAATTCACCTATTTCTTCTTTCTTCAAGGAAGGGGGGTGGGCTTATTCTTCCCTTCCTGAAAGCAAGGAAGTGCAGTCTGACTCATCTTGAAGTCACAAATCTCTGTCCCCTGTGATGCTTGTATTTTAACCTCAGAGATGTTTTGTTGAAAAACTGAAGTCATAAGCAGTGTAGCCTGTTGCTTAGCCCTTAAAGAAACCAGAAGGTGCACAGCTGGGCCTTCCAGGAAACACAAGGGCTTGGAGTGGAGGAGGTTTGCAAGGATTTAGTCATACTCGGACATCTACTGTCCAGCCCTGGAGAGTCAGCCCTTCCGGCAGAGGGCTCCCTCCTAGCTGGACACGAAAGCAGAACAAAGTGCCTCCTAGCTGGGGGAGCTGTCACAACTAGAGTAGTCTTTGATATCACACAGAAGAAAGCAGACCCAGGGAGCTTAAGTTGGCCTGGTTCCACACAAATATTCATTATTTGCAAAGCTACGATATTTGCACAAACTCACAGCCTTGTGCCCTTCCATACACCCATTACTCCCCTGAGATAATGACCCACTACCTTGAAAAGCCATTCATCAGGTCTCTGAGGTGGGGGCATTGCTGAGCATCTCAGATGCCTGCCCTGCAAGCCAGGGACTGGGTCTGCTTTGCCCACCTTGGTTTGGCCCATGCGCGGCACAGATGCAATTCCACTGTGCACTTAGTGACTATTTGCTGGATAAATGAATAAGTGGACAAATGAATAGGGAGTAGATATTAAAGGCACACATTCTAAATCTTCAACTTTAAGACATTCTATCCTTTGTCCCCTCCAAAATATACATGTCAGATGACATGTCACCACCCTAGGCTCAGAAGCAGGGCAGTGGCAGAGGTTGGCCCGGAGCTTGGGCCTGGCAGGTGACCTGTGGGTTCTCACACATGGTTCTTGGGCCCTCAGGAGAGAGCTTGCTCCCACAGGCTGGTTCTGCTGGGCTCTGAGGTCTGTCTGAGAGACGTGGGCAGAGTCAGGCGATGTGTTCTCTTCTGCCTCTAAACTTCACAGCTTGCACACTTTTAATTACTCCCTGATCTGGGGGCCTGCTAGGGAGAAGGCCCAGGAGAGGGGTGGCGGTGGGGTAAGCAGGCGGAGCTCAGCGCTCTCCTTTTCTCCACCTGTTGCCACACCTGCTGCTCCTTGCCTCTCCACAAGAGTGGAGTGGACCCTTGCCTTGCTCATTTCCTTGGCTGGAAACCCTGAAGGACATTTGAGTCTTCTCCTATGGCTCAAGGTTTCCAACCCCTTCTTCTCTGCCTCTCCAGGGTCTCTCATACAGCCCCTACCCCTTCTGCTCTAAGGGTCCTTCCCTCTCCTGGCCCAGGTGCCTCCTCCCCCTCCCCCTCAATGGTCTCTGCCTCTGGCCTCACACTGCTGTACCCCTCTCTCCCTTCGCTTCTGCCAGAATGACTCTAAACACAAATCAGATTATGGCAGCCCCTACCTTAGCTACTGGCATGTTTTTGCCCTCTTCTCTGCTAAAGCTCTATTTTTACATATTATGTCTTCATCTAGTCTGTGAGCTGTGAACGGCATGATACCACGATATGAGAGCACTTGTTTCTTTACCTGGGATGCCTCATAGAGTGCCGGCAATGCAGTGGTGATCCATCAATGAATGCAGGAGTGAGGCATGGGGCTGTGTGCCCCTCTTGGTCAGTAGGGAGGACAGAAGACTATGACACTTGCTTCTCTGAATTCAGGCAGTGTTCTTGATCTCCCCTTTGTGTTTTCTTAGGACTTGGATCCTATCACAGGCCCCCTCTCTCCTTTTCCTCCTGTGCTTCAGGGAAGTTCAGGGCACATTTATCCATCTGGGGTTTTACTCTGGGTGTGAGCCCACAATTTCTGCTCTTCTGGCTTCCATGTGCACTTTTGTTCTCTGTGCATACATTCATCTCCCAGAGCTTAAGTCTGCTGTACTTCCTATAGCCCTCCGATTCTAAGAACTGCCACCTTCCTTTGTCCTACCATTTGCTTGGGGGTGAGGGTTTAGGATTTCCTAAGGGAGGTAGGGTAGCATGGAATTCAGGTACAGGCCGGGCTGGAGAGAAGGTGCAGGGTTTGCCTGGTTATAAAATACAGGTTATGCCCTAGCCTGGTGGCTCAGTTGGCTAGAGCATCATCCTGTGCAATAAAAGGTTGCAGGTTTGATTCCAGGTCAGGGCACATACAGGAGGCAGCCAATCAATGTTCCTCTCACATAGATGTTTCTTCTCTTTTTCTTTCTCTCTCCTTTCCTCTCTCTTAAAAATCATTGAACATATCATCATGGGGGAATTTTAAAAAGTATCCCTGACTGTTGTAGTTCAATGTGTTGGACATCATCCTGCAAACCAAAAGGTCGCTGGTACAATACCCAGTCAGGGCACATGCCTGGGTTGTGTGCCAGGTCCCCAATTGGGATGCCTAAGAGGCAACCGATTGATGTTTCTCACACTGATGTCTTTCTCCCTCCCTCCCCTTCTTGCTAAAAATAAATAAAATATATTTTTTTTAAAAGTGGAGGTTTGTGAGCAAGAGTAAATGCCTCAATATGTTAGCATTGCTCTTGGCTTAACAGCTTCACTGTCTGCTCTTTGAAGTGCAGAGCCACGAAGGGGTGTTTCAAGGCTGGTGGCATTCAGCAATCATGTCTCAGACCTTTCTAATCACCTCCTGAAGTGCTCACCTGCACCCCCACCGTCATGAACAGCAACCAGGGGAAACAGAGCTTCAAAGCACTGGAGACCTTTGCAGGTAGTCTAGAGGCGAGTCCGTCCCACCAATTGATCGTTCAGCTGGATCCAGCCATAACAGAGACTGCTTCCAATAAATCCCCTCACAGCCTGTCTCAGCAGCCCCTCTCCTGTGCCCCAGGCAAGTGTGTAAGCTGTTTTGCCCTTATCTAGGGCGGGTCACACCCCAGTACCCCTATCTGTCCTGCCCTATTTAATGTAAGCCTTTAGCCCCTGCCGTGGGGTGTGGGGGATATTCATGTTGTGTTGCTGATGCCCAAGAGGAGCTGCATATAAAAATTCTCTTAAACTCTGATAATGATAGTGTCTTCTGCCTCTTTTGTAGGTCTCTTGGCCCCAAGAAATTTTATAAACAGAGAGTGAAACTGGAGAAGTCAGCATTCATGATGTCTGTCATTACCAGAACCAGAATAAGTAGAGACAAGGGTTGAATCTTTATGGGCACTTTATTAAGATGCCAGGGACCTGAGACTGTGGCAGGTTAGGTACCCTAAAAACTATTTCAACATCTCATCTTAAACTGACATTTTGATAAGAAAAGTGTAGGTAAGGGTTTGGAAAAAAGGTTAATCAGATAAGAGTTTCAGCCTCTTTCCTATATATCTTTATCTGTTCAACAACAATTCTTGATCTGGGTTTGCCCCTGGAACACAATGGCTCAGATGCCACCCTGGTCACTTGCAGACCCCCTGGGGCACAAAAGTGGACTTGCCTGTGGACCTCCTGGGGTCACGCAGGTCATGTATTCCAGTTCCTGGAACAACAGCTTTCCACCTGCGTTAGTCATGTAAGCCTATCAACTGTAACTACAGCTAAAATCTTTAACTCTTGAGTTCCTCTGTTGTTACTGAACAGTAAGTGGGGTTCTGCTCCCTGCTGCCACCCTCTGGGCAAAATTCCAGAGGCACAGGTTTGGTGAAAAAGGAAAGGAGTCTTTATTCAAAAGCTACACAATTTTGGAATAACAGCTTTCCACAAGAATTAGTCTGTTAGGCCTAGCAACTGAGGCTGAAATTTTTAACTCTTGAGTTCTAGCTTTAATCAACTAAAGCGTATCAATTAAGGCTAAAATTTTAACTTTTAAGTTCTCCATCATCCCCCTTGCTAGTTTTTAATTATTTTTGTAAAATTAGTTTACAAACTAAAAAACATAAGATACAAAAGCTACACAATTTTGGAACAGTGGCAGTCTTCTGCCTGAGAGCTCGTCCCTTCTAGAACACGCTAAGAAAAACAATTCCACCACCCTCTGCCAGGCCAGACCAATCCCAGGCTGTGCCCAGAGTTTCTTCTCCTATTTAAAACACTGTCCTTTGGGAAATGTAGGCAGCTATAGCACAATCATCCAGGTATCCTTGAGGAAAAGAAAGAAAGCAAGCCAGTCTCTGCTTTCCTTCAGTTCAACCTTCCAGTCCATAATTCAACGCACACCAGAGGCATTTAGCCAATCCCATCCTAGATGGGCAGATCTGTACTTCTCCCTGCTGTGGCTCTGCCAGAGGGTAGGGAGATTTGTCACTTGTTTGTTTACTATCACCTCAGGCAACTTCCTCTTTTGTCCCTCCCTAATTCCTCCCAGGTGCTCTGATCAGATTGTTCTGTATCTCTATCATTAGGTATAGTGCCAGCCAGGATGAGGTTAAGTCTAGCCATTTCTTATTCTGATAGACCTTGTTCATTTGTTTATTAATTATTCATTTATTCTGTACATGTTTGCTCAACACCTTATATGGACCAGGCACTGCTCCAGGTGGTTGGAATCCCTTAGAGAATCAAACACAGAACTTCCATAAGAGGATATGCACATGGACTGGCAACATTATTAGTTCTCAGAGAAATGCAGATTAAAATCCCAGTGAGATTCCTCTTGTGAACAAAAAGGGGCCTCTGTAATATATCTGGAAAGCTCAGTGAGCGAAAGTAACCCCACAGGGTTATAAATTCCTAACTAATCATAAATTTCTAACTGGGCAGGTCATGATAGGCAGTTGTGTCTGAGGCCCATGATTTTCTTAGTAAAACGTTTATCTTTGCCTTAAGTGAGCCCTGTTCATTGTTCTAGTTCATTTAGGTTAACACAACTTTGAAATATTAGAGTGACCCTCTTTTCCAGACATCTCAAGGGAGCACACGATCTTGTTGTCTGTATACCATCCTTATTTACTCTAAATATTAAATATTGTATCTTTCAATTTCCTTTTATTTGATCATAGAGATTCCCTGCCTTGCTTTCTCCAGCCTTCTTAACCTATCACCAATGGATTATATGTAATCTTCTTATATTTATTCCTTTAATTCCATTTGCATAAGAAGAACTACAAAATTGCTATTCTCAGCAGCATTTTCTCAGTCCCTTAAGATGAGATCTCTCTTCCAGGTATGTCCTCAATTTGTCTCAAAGTAACTACAAAATGTTCTATGTATGTGGATGTTCTTACATCAACACACTTCACACCCATTAAAGAGTGACTAAAATTAAAATAATGGTAGTGTAAGAAACATCAAAACCTGTAGAGAATTTTTATGAGTTTATTTGAACCAAACTGATGACAATTGCCGGAAGTAAGATCTAAAATGCTCTGGAAAATGGCAATTTGCAGTTTCTTTTATGAATTTGGAATTCAGAAGGGAACCTAAGGAAGATTACAGAAGGTGGGAGAAAGCAAGGCAGGGATTGTATTACAGGACAGTTAAAATCATGTGCTCCCTTGAGGGGTCTGAAAAATAGGATCATTCTGGCATTTCAGGGTGTGTTCACCTAGATGCACTAGAACAATGCACAGGGCTTGCTTAAGGCAAAGATAAATCTTGTACTAATGAAGTCATAGGCCTGGGGTGTGGCTGCCTCCCATGACCTGCTCAGTTAAGAATTTATGATCAGATCACCCTGTGAGGTTACTTTCAGATAGATTTATTGCAGCTCATTTTTATCCATAGTGGGCAGTGGTGGCTAGCGTGTGGAGCAACTGGAACTTCCATACAGTGTTGGTGGATGTGTGACTTGGTATACTCACTTTGGAAAATTGCCCCTATCTACCAATATTAGCATATGAATACTTCAGGATGTGGAAATTCTACTCCTTAGTGTATATCCACAAATGAGTACATATGCCACCAAGAACATGGACAGGAATGCTCCTATTGGCTCTAAACTTGAACCCACATGGAAACTATATATACATATATAGTTTATATATATTATATATTCATACAATACTGCCTAGCAAAAGAAAAGCAATTAAACAAAGGAAACATACTAAACCTGACTAGTCCCAGGAAGGCTTGCATGGTGGGTCTAACAAACTCAGAGACCCAAAATAACAACACAGGGTGGTCTGGATATAAAAATTCCTAACTAAAAATGAGTCAGAGTGGGCAGTCACATCCTAGGCTGGTAGCTTCCTTGAGCAAAGCCAATCTTTATCTTTGAAATTATCTATTGTCTTTCTGCATCTGATGTAACACACCTTTAAAATGTCAGCGTAATCTTCTTTTCCCGCGGCAGGTACAGCTGCAGAGACCATGTTGTTACCTTGGTGCCCACACACCATCGCTATGTGCTATAAATGTTAACTATCCTGTGCCCACTAACATAAAAGGAGTACATGCCTCTCCATTTTGTTTTTATTCAATCTCAGAGATTTCTTTGCTTTGCTTCCTCCTGCCTCCCTAATCTACCACGAATGGATTTCATGTAATCCTCCTTACATCTCTTCCTTTTATTCTAATGTATAAAATAAGGTGCAAAACTGCCATTCTCTGGAGAATTTTTTTAATCCATTGAAATTTTTCTTTCTTACAATTGTCATCAGTTTGGTTTAAATAAATGCTTATAAAGCTTCAGGTCAGGATGGCAGAGTAGGTAAACATTGTGCTCACCTCCTCCCACAACCACATCAAAATTACAACTAAATTATAGAACCACTACCTTGAGAACCACCTGAAGGTGAACTGAACAGAACTCTTATAACTATGGCTATAAGGAAGAAACCAAGTTGAAACTGGTGGGAGGGATGGAGGTATGAAATGGGCAGGTCTGACACCCATGGTGTTGTGGGGAAAAATCAGGAGGGATATGACAGCTGCAGAGGGCCTCTGGTGGGGAGCAAGAGGTCCAAACTCCACACCAGCCCCCAGCCTGGATCACCAGTGTGGGGAAGACAAACCCCCACAACATCTGTCTATGAAAATCAGTGGAGATTTTGTCCTGGTGAGATGAAGTCCGGCTGGAGACACATGAAACTCAGGTGGCATCACCATCATCATTATTGTCAACTTCTACTTTTTTTTAATAGAGGAATTTTATTTAGAAAGTCACAGAGGTAGAAGTGAGGCATAGAATAAACTGGCTCAGGCCCTGACTGGTGTGGCTCCGTTGGTTGGGCATTGTCCTATAAAGGGAAAAGTCTCTAGTTCAATTTCCAGTCATGGTACATGCCTGGGTTGCAGGTTCAGTCTCCCATTGAGTGAGGGCATGTGTATGAGCAGCAACCAATTGATGTTTCTCTCCCTCTCTTTCTCTTTCCCTCCACCTCTCTAAAATTAAGTAAAAATAAAATAAAATCTTTAAAAAATACCTACTACTCTCTGCCAAGACCAGGACATATAATAGATCTACCTAATATATAGAAACAAATAAAAGGAGGTAGCCAAAATACGGAGACAAAGAGACATATCCCAAATGAAAGAACAGGACAAAACTCCAGAAAAAGAACTAAAATGGAGACAAGCAATCTATCAAATGCAGAGTTCAAAACACTGGTTACAAAGCTGGTCAATAATCTTAGAACTTCAACAATGAGATAGAAAACATAAAAAAATAACCAGTCAGAAATGAAGAATACAATAATTGAAATAAAGACTCAAGAACCGATTAGATGAAGAGTAGATTAGATGAATCAGTGATTTGGAAGACAGAGTAGTAGAGAACACCCAGTCAGAACAGTAAAAAGAAAAAAGAATTAAAAAATGAAGATTGTTTAAGGGGCCACTAGGGCAACATCAAGCATCCCAGCATTCGCGTCATAGGGGTAACAGAAGGACAAGAGAGAGAGAAAGGCATTGAAAACCTATTTAAAGAAATAATGACTGAAAACTTCTCTAACCTGGTGAAGAAACTAGATATACAACTTCAAGAAGCACAGAGAGGCCCAAGCAAAATGAATCCAAAGAGGCCCTCACCAAGACACATCATAATTAAAATGGCAAAGGTTAAAGACAAAGAGGATCTTAAAAGCTGCAAGAGAAAAGCAGTTAGTTACCTACAAGGGAGCTCCAATACAACTGTTTGCTCATTTCTCAACAGAAACTTTGCAGGCCAGAAGGAACTGGTATGAAATATTCAAAGTGATGAAAAGCAAGGACCTATAACCAAGATTACTCCACCCAGCAAGGCTGTCCTTTAGAATTGAAGGGTAGATAAAGAGCTTCCCAGAAAAGATAAAGGTGAAGGAGTTCATCACCACCAAATCAGTATTATAAGATATGTTAAAGGGACTTTCTTAAGAAGAAGAAGAAAAATATATAAATATGAATAATATCTCAAAATTTTCACAGACAAAGGCAAACATAATAAAAGCAGTGGATAAATCAACTCTAAAACGAGTACAAAAGTCAAAAGGCAAAAGTAGAAGGATCATGTGTAAAGTCAATCGATGGTCATTGGCACCAATTCAATGCCAACAGGAATCCCAAATTTAGAGTGTGGTGAGAAAGGAAACTTTTTCAGTGCAAAACAGCTCAATTGCAGTACAGTACAGCTGTGAAAACAGCATGACTGTGAGGCAGCCCTGGGGCCAGCCTCCCTTCAGGCCAAACAGCTCTGTTCTTCATTGGTCTGTTCTGCTCTGGTGAGATATCTTTGGTGTTCCAGCTCAGCCTGGGAAACTCAGTCTTCAATCTTTGATAGAAAGGGAAAGCGTGCTCTCAGAGTCAGAAAGTTGACTTATATGGACAGAATTCCCTATTCCTGGTCCTTGGGTGGTTTGTCCTCATGCAAATGAGGACTCCACATTCTCACAGTTTGACTGGTTCTAATAGCACTGTCCTGACTGGTCAGAATTCAGTTGCTCTGCTTGGTTGAAGCTGGGCAGCTCTGATTGTATGGGGAAAGCCATAGTTCTATTGGCTAAAATAGGATTCCAGGAGCTCCTTTACAAGGGCTGGCTCAGGCGACAGAAACACAATGCAGGTGGGCAGCACAGCGTAGGCTTCTCCCTTCTCCCTGAAGTGCAGTTTGTGTGACAGGCTCCTGTGTAGGAATGGCTGCCAGGCTCTGTTTGTTTTTTTTTAACTTGAACCTAGTTGGCCACCAGGAGCCCTTCTTAGTATCTTTGTTCTCAGAGTCCACAGTAATTACAACAATAAATTAAGGGTTACTCATAAAACACACAAAATAAGCAAAAAACAATGACAAAAACATAAATGTGGTAGAAGTAAGTAAAAATTATAGTGATTTTAGAATGATTTCAAAATTAAGTGATTATTCACTTAAAATAGACTGCTATAAACATAGCTTGGTAAATATGAAGCACATTGCAATCACAAACTAAAAATCTCGAAGATATACAGGAAATAAAGAGAAAGGAATCTAAAAACAACACTACAGAATGTCATTAGCATGCAAGAGAAGTGAGCAAGAAAGGGACAGTGAAGAGCTACAAAAACAATCACAGAAATCAATAAAATGGCAATAACTGTATACATATCAATCATTACTTTAAATATAAATGGTTAAATGCTCCAATCAATTGATGACTAGATAAGAAGTGGTATTGAAGCCAGGAAAATTGGCATTTATGTTGCCTGTCACTTAAGAACCAATAAGTAGAGACAGGGATTGAAGCTTTATGGGTGCTTTATTCAGATGTCAGGGATCTCAGAAGATGGCAGTTTGTGTACCCTAAAAACCATCTTCACATCTCATCTCAAGCCAACTTTTTATAAAGAGAATAAAGAAGTATGTAAAGGGTTTGGGGAAAAAAGTTAATCAGATAAGCACGGCAGTCTGGGGTGATTTTCCTATATATGCTTATCTGCTGAACAACAATTCTTGATTTCGGTTCGCTCTCAGAACAAAATGGCTCAGATGCCACTCTGGTCACTTGCAGACCCCCTGGAGCACAAAGGTTGACTTGCTTGTGGACCTTCTGGGGTCACGCAGGTCATGTGTACCAGTTCTTGGAATAACAGCTTTCCACATACGTTTATCACTTAAGCCTATCAACTGTAACTACAGCTAAACATCTTTGTGAGTTCCCCATCATTTCCCAGTGTTAGTTTTTAATTATCTCATTTCTTTTTTTATCTTTTGTTATTCTATTACAGTTGTCCTAATCTTTCCTCCTTTGCCCTCCTCTGTCCACCCCACTCCTCACTCATACAGTCAATTCCCACATTGTTGTCCATGTCCGTGGGTCATTCATACATGCTCTTTGACTAGTCCTTTCTCCTCCTTCACACCATAATCCCCATCCCCCTGCCCTTCTGGTTATTGTCAGTCTGTTTCATATTTCCATGCCTGTGGTTCTGTTTTGTTCATTAGTTTATTTTGTTCATTTGATTCCTCTCATAGGTGATATTATAGATAATTCTCTTTCATTGAGTGGCTTATTTCACTTATGATAATACTCTCCAATTCTACCCATGCTGTCACGAAGGGTAGGAGTTCCTTCTTTCTTTCTGCTGTGTAGTATTCCATTGTATAAATGTACCACAGTTTTTTGATCCACTTATTTATTGATGGGCACTTAGGCTATTTTCAGTACTTGACTAATGTTAATAGCACTGCTAAGAACATTGGGGTGCACAGGTTCTTTTGAGTTGGTGATTAGGGATTCTTAGGGTATAATCCCAGCACGAGAATTGCTGAGTCAAAAGGCAGTTCCATTTTTAGTTTTTTTGAGGAAATTCCATACTGTATTTCACAGTGGCTGCACCAGTCTGCATTCCCATCAACAGTGCAGTAGGGCTCCCCTTTCTCCACATCCTCACCAGCACTTGTTTATTGACTTAGTAATGACGGCAACTCCGATTGGTGGGAGGTGATATCTCACTGTGGTTTATATTTGCATCTCTCTAATGGCTAGTGATGTTGAGCATCCTTTCATTTGTCTATGGGCCCTGTGTGTGTCCTCGTCAGAGAAGTGTCTATTCAAATCCTTTGTCTATTTTTTAATTGGATTTTTTTTGGTCTTCCTGGTGTGTGAGTTCTTTATTTTGGAGATCAAACCCCTGTCCAAGGTATCATTGGAAAATATGTTCTCTCATACAGTCAGTTCCCTTTTCATTTTGATGATGGTTTCTTTAGCCATGCAGAAGCAAGATCAGGAACAAGACAAGGGTGTCTGCTTTCACCACTCTTATTCAACATAGTACTGGAAGTTCTAGCCACAGTGATCAGACAAGAAAAAGAAATAAAAGCATGCAGATTGGCAAGGAGGAAGTAAAACCATCATTGTTTGCAGACGACAGGGTAATATACACAGGAAACCCTGTAGTCTCCACCAAAAACCTACTCTACCTAGTAAGTGAATTTTGAAAAATAGCAGGATACAAAGTCAATATTCAAAAATCGATGAGATTTTTGTACAACAGCAATGAAATATCAGAAACAGAAACTAGGAAAAAGAATCCTATTTACTATAGCAACAAGAAAAATAAAGTATCTAGGCATAAATTTAACCAAGGAGGTAAAAATCCTGTACTCAGAAAACTACAGAACACTGAAGAAATTAAGGAAGATACAAATAAATGGAAGCATATAACATGCTTATGGATTGGAATAATTATCTCATTTCTGTGAGATTAATTTCATAGAAAAGTAATCATTTTGTTGTTGAATAAACAGTCCTTCCACATGTTAGATATTATCTTGCTGGCATTTTGATGTGACTAAAGGCATAGGATACGTTAGTGGTGATGTTTCAATTCATCTCTACATCTGCTGAAAGCCTAAAGCTGTTGTTAGTACAATTGACAGAAGTTGTACACTATGCAGTTGGGGCTTTTAGCGATTTTTAAAGAAAACATTTTCCCGACCTTTAGAGTTACCATAGGACCCCAATTATGAATATTGGACATCCCAAGGTCAAGTCCATTTTCTTCTAGTTGGCTTTCTCGAGATCCTGTCTTCCAAATCTTGAGTAACACCTTATCTCCACGCTCAAAGGAATTTGGTGAACCTGTGGGGGAGAGGCTTCGATACAAGCAAGGTCATTAATTGCAGCTAAAGTCTTAGATGTTGTACATAGTTCTTTAGTTTCACTTCTTGATCTATGTACACTTCTTCAACCCCAGTCATAGACTGAAATGGTCACCCATACACAACCTCATAAGGACTCAATTGAATCCTTCGAGGAGGAATCCTTGTCCTGAGCAGAGCAATAGGTAAAACCTGATCTCAATGGAAGATGAGTTTCTTGACACAGTTTGGTACTTTTTTTTTTTCAAGGTGTGTTTCATCTTCTCTACTTTCCCAGAAGTCTCGTGTCTCCATGATATGTGGAGTCTCCACTTGATTCCTAAAAATTTACTAAATTTCCACATAATTTCAGAAACAAAATCAGAGACATTACCTCTCTGGATGTTACCAGGTAGGCCAAAGAGAGGAACTATTTCCTTCAGTAGGGCTTTCGCTACCTCTGAGAATTTCACAGTTCTAATAGTAGAATAGGCCTCTACCCTTCCTGAAAATGTATCAACAAAGACCAATAAATATTTCCATCCTCAGACTCTTGGCATCTGGGTAAAGTCTATTTGCCAGGCCTCAAACAGGCACTGACCTTGGTATTGTTTCTCTTCTTTTTTTCTGATGGGGATCTGTCTTAGGGTTTTCTTTCTGGCACATGTGGCTTTAGAAATTCCAGGACCTGTGAGCCATGGTTGAATATAGGTGGTTCAAAAACCCAGTTCTTAACTTTCTCAGTATCTGCAGTCAAATATTCAAGGTTGAATTGTGACAAGTCTAGAGAAGGTACCAAAGGCATTATAAATGTCCCTTTATAAAAAGCAGCCTGGCACTGCTCAATTGGCCAGATTGTTCCCTGTAGTCACTTTAGTGTCCTGTTTTTGATTCCTGGGGGCGTACATAATTGTCCCCTGTAAAGATGCCCAAACAGCCTCTAATAAATCACAATTACTGTGGCATGCTTAATTTCCTTTTTATTGGAAGTTAATAGTCCTCTTTCCTTCCAGATACACATTTTCTCTTTTAAGTCAATTCTACTAGAATAAACTTTATCTATTATTTCAGCACGGCCATGCATTAGCATGGCCAAGGCAGGCTCCAGGAAAAGGGAAGCAGGACTTAAGTTACAGGTTTAATTTCTTGATAACTGCCCATTCTTCCTGCAATGAACCACAAATTTCCTTTTTGCTCCAGAAGGCTCGACACTTGGTGGGTGCATAAATGGTGATAAGCTGTCCCAAGAAAACCTCTTCAGTGTCCTATAAAAGGCTGCAGGTGGCTGTCAAAGCTCTCACGCAGGTTAGGACTCCTGGACAGCGTGATTCAGTTTCTTTGACAAGCCCAAGGAAACTCCTTTTGCCAGTTCAAGCAGGAATCCAAAAAACCTTACTGCTTGTTGGCAAATTTGGGCCATCTGTACTGATACTTTATATCCACAAGATGCCAAATTGTTCAAGATAGCTATAGTATTAGTTAAATGATGCATCTACATATTGTAATGGAGTTCTTCCTTCTAGTTTTAGATCTTTTACGTCCTGGATCAGGGGACCCCCTAAAATCACAGGGGTGTTCTTGAACACTTGTGGTAAGACTGTCCAGAAGTACTGGGTCTGGACCCAAGATTCAGGGTTCTGTCAGTCAAAAGTAAACAATGGTCAACCAGAATGCAAAAGAAAGCATCTTTTAAGTCCAATTCTGAATACCAGAGGCCATCCCTGGGTATACTGTTCTGTACAATGTCATTTCTGGCCCTTAAATCTTGTATTGTATGGGGAGTGGCAGGGCTGAATAAGTCCATATTCCTGAAATTTCTGAAATATTGACTGTATTCCTTCTAGGGTCTCTTTTGCAAAGGATACTGCCTCTTGGGAGTCTCCACCCCAGGTTTGAAGTCAATTTTAACAGGGTAGACTCACCTATCCCTCCATGATCTTTCAGTAGCCCACATAATGGAGTTTACCTGATTCTCAATGTCTTCTGGCCAGGGTCACTTGTCTTCTTTTTCCCATGGTTTCATAAGAAATTGCCAGTTGTGCTCTGGAGGGACCTGCAGGTGGAGATGTTGTTCTTCTGGAAAGAAAGTAATTTGAGCAAGAGCATAAATCCTTTCCAGGAAGAGGAAAACCATATCCCCCACCGCACATTCTAATTGCTTCAAGGCAAAAATGGCTATCAGGACTTCCAGAAATTCCAGTTACAGTTCAGTGAGAGGTCTATTGACCATCGACTATGCCACTCCAGCATTAATCAAAAAGTCTACAATTTCCCCCTCACTGTTAGTTTTATCCAAGGTTCTTGGGGGTCACTTTAATAGGTTGTTGTAATCATTGAACCTCTGGGCCCTGTCATTTATTGGCAGAGTCATTTTCTTTTCCCAGCATAAATCTCAAGTTCTCAGAATCTGCCTACTTTTCCCTCCCGTGGGGCCCTCACTTTTCCAGGGCCCCTTTCCCTTGCAATATGAATGCCCTGCCCCAGTAGGAGCTTGTCCTCCAGTGAATTTGGTTTCTGATGGGTTCATGATGAAGAGGCCAGTTCAGGATCATCTCTTTCAGCTCCCTCAGACAAGCAAGCGGGGGGATCCTCCAGGCCGGGGGCAGGGCATGGAAATCCTGACCATGCTTGCAGCAGCCATCCTGATCTCCCTGGACCCTCTCTTCTGAGCTTCTGCTATCTGCCACAGGAAAATTCCCTCTTTTGGGGACCTTATAGTTCTTCATATTTATTATGTGAAGTCATAAAAGCTCATACATAAGGTATTTCATCCAATTTCCCTGAACTTTGACAAAACAACTCTAATTGCAGTATTGTATAGTAGTTAAAGACCCATTCAGTGGCCAATGTTCTCCTGAGTCCAGATTAAACCAAGCAGTATTACAGTAAAAATCCATTTTCTTAGGTTCATAAGCATAGATAGACCAATAAGCCAAAATTCACCCCAAAGGGCTGTTTCCCAGAATGGAGGCTCTGCCACCCATTCTACCAGAGAGAACTCTGTAATGTCACACAAACCAGAAGACACCTTAATTCCTGACGACCATTTTAAATCATAACCCAGGAGTGCAATTCTGAACCAGAAAGTACAGTGATTCAATTGAAAGTGAAGGCAACAGGGGGTGGCAAGAATCAGAGGAGAGTCCCCAAATGAAATCACTTGGAAGCTGCTGGGAGTCTCCAAGTGCACACCCTGAGGGCCCCACCCCCCAGTTCAGGCTGCTAATGGGACGCCCCACAAAATACCCAGGCTTCCTGGAAAGTTCCAAAGGTGTCCCTCCAGAGTTGCCAGAAAATGAAACCAGAAAAGTCAGTGTTTACACTCTTTGTCACTACCAGGACCAATAAGTAGAGACAAGGATTGAATCTTTATGGGACCTTTATTCAGATGCCAGCAATCTGAGAAGATGGCAGGTTCTGTACCCTAAAAACCATCTTCACATCTCATCTCAAATCAATCTTTTTATAAGGAGAAGAAAAAGATAGGTAAGGGGTTTGGAAAAAAATTTTAATCAGATAAGAGCTGCAGTCCAGCAGTGGTTTTCCTGATATTTATTTGCTGCTCAACAGTTCTTTATCTGCGTCATGGAACATTTTGTCCCTGGGACACAATGGCTCAGAAACCATCTTCAATGCTTGCAGACCCCTTGGGGCGCATAAGTTGACTTGTGTGGGGACCTCCTGGAATCATGTAGGTCAGGTGTTCCAGTTCCTGGATCAACAGCTTCCCACATGCATTAATCACTTAAGCCTAAAAATACAGCTAAAATCTTTAACACTTGAATTCCTCTATAAGCATATAATGCAATAGAATATGACTCAGTCACAAAAAAAAAAAAAATGAAATCTTACCACTTGCAACAGCATGGAGAGATGGAGAGGGTATTATGCTAAGTGAAATAAGTCAGATAGAGAAAGACAAGTACCATGTGATCTTATTTACCTGTTGAATCCCAAAACCAAAACAGACTGATGGTTACCACATGTGAGGGGGTTGAGGGATCGGTGAAAAAGGTGAAGGGATTAAGAAGTACAAATTTGTAGTTACAAAAACCATCACAGGATGTGGCCTAAAGCATTGGGGATATAGCCAATAATATGGTGCCAGGTGGGTACTAGACTTATTGGGGGAATCCATTTGTAAGTTACATAAATCCCTAACTACTATGCTGTACACCTGAAACTAATATAATATTGTATGCCAACCATAATTTAAAAATTATTTAAAAAACCTCTTAAAAATTTTTTTAGGCTGGGCCATCTTTTGTCAACACCACTGATGTACACCACAACATGGATGAATGTCACAAACATAACATTGAGCAAAAAAAATAATCAAAGAATACATACTTTATTATTTTATTTACATGACAATTTAAAAATTAGTCAGTGGCATTAAAGGTGACAACACGGACTATATCTTGAGGGTATTGCCTGGAAAGGAGCATAGGAGAACTATCTGGGTTGATGAAAATGTTTTATATTTTCATCTTGGTGGTGGTCAATAAGGGGTATGAATACATACAACTTTATTGATGAAGATGTCCCTGCACTGTCCCTGGCTGGTGTGGCTCAGCTGGTGGGGCATCATCCTGTAGGGCAAGGGATTGTTGGTTTGGTTCCTGATCAGCACATACTTGGGTTTCTGGATCCAGATCCTCCTGCGGATCCAGACTCATGGGAGAGGCACCTGATGTTTCTTTCTCACATCAACGTTTCTCTCCCTCTTTCTCCCTCCCTTCCCCTGTCTCTAGAAACAAATAAATAAAATCTTTAAAAAAAGATATCAGAACTGTAAATATACTAATTATACCATAGTAAAGATTTAAAAACAAATTCTAAATGATAGAAAGGAACCTCGTGCTGAAATTAAAATGGCTTTTTTTTTCCAGATAAAAGAAAGAGGAGGGAGGGAGATAACAGTGGAGGAGAGAGAAAATAAAGTAACCACATAGCATGTCAGATGACAAAAGGGGTCTTGTGAAGGAGAAGTAGTCACAGGGCACAGGGCACAGGGGCAGCCAGGAGGGGAGGGGCTGGAACCCAGAGGAAATGGAGAGACAAGCGAGGTGTGAGGCTTAAGGGGTTTCAGGTGACATCTCCTGTGGCCTCCTTGTCCTGTATATTGCCTGCATTGCTTCTAGGACTTAATGAAGGCCACACAAGCTATGACAAATGAAATTCTCAGTAAAACATTGTGAAACTCCAGCAGAAGATCTAACAACATTGTGATTTTCATGTTTTAAAAATATCCACCATTGAATTGTTGGGGAGCCCTCACCCTCTTTGGATAGTGCCCTGTGTAGCCAGGATGAAAGCTGTTGGTTTTGGCATCACTCTTAACCAAGCTGTGCTCTTTTGGTCCCTCCTCATCCATGTTCCTGGAAGCAGTTACTCTTATCACTGCTTCTTTCCTGCTGAGGAAACCAAGCCTGGAGGAAAGGAGGTTGGGACTCATTAAACAGACTTGTCTGAGCTGATGTTGAATCCAGCTCTGCTGGCTTCTGAGCATGCATTGAGCGTTGCCTCTTAGGAGGAAGTCCATCAGGGCCACAGCCCAGAAGAAATGTGAGAACGTTTGGCTCTAGCCCTGGTTTTGCATCGATGATACAGGTGTGCACACAGACACCACACAGGCGCACACTGGAGGTCCAGCAAGCATATCAGCTCTCTAGAGTGGGCTGTGGGGCTGCCACGGCAGCATTGTCCCAGAATCCCAGGCTGCATAGATGAATTACTTTTTAAAAAGTATATTATATTGATTATGCTATTACAGTTGTCCCATTTTTCTTTCCCCTTTATTTCCCTCTGCACAATACCCCCATTTACTCCAGCATTCCCCCCCGCTTAGTTCATGTCCATGGGTCATACACATAAGTTCTTTGGCTTCTCTATTTCCTGTACTGTTCTTAACCTCCCCCTGTCTACTTTATACTTACTATTTATGCTTCTTATTCCCTGTCCTCCCCCCCATTCCTCCTCCATCCTCTCTATTGATAATCCTCCATGTGATCTCCATTTCTGTGATTCTGTTCCTGTTATAATTGTTTGCTTCATTTTTTTTTTAAGGTTCAGTTGTTGATAATTGTGAGTTTGTTGTCATTTTACTGTTCTTAGTTTTGATCTTCTTTTTCTTAGATAGTTCCTTTAACATTTCATATAATAACGTCTTGGTGATGATGAACTCCTTTAGCTTTACCTTATCTGGGAAGCACTTTATCTGCCCTTCCCTTCTAAATGATAGCTTTGCTGGATAGAGTAATCTTAGATGTAGGTCCTTTCTTTTCATGACTTTGAATACTTCTTTCCAGCCCCTTCTTGCCTGCAAGATTTCTTTTGAGAAATCAGCTGACAGTCTTATGGGAACTCCTTTGTAGGTAACTCTCTCCTGTTCTCTTGCTGCTTTTAGGATTCTCTCCTTATCTTTGACAATTTAATTACGATGTGTCTTGGTGTGTTCCTTTTTGGGTCCCACTTGTTTGGCAGTCTCTGAGCTTCCTGGACTTGTATGTCTATTTCCTTTGCCAGATTGGGGAAGTTTTCCTTCATTACTTTTTCAAATAAGTTTTCAATTTCTTGGTCTTCCTCCTCTCCTTCTGGCACTGCTATGATTCCAATGTTGAACGTTTAAAGTTGTCCCAGAGATTCCTAAGACTCTCCTTAATTTGTTCAAATCTTGTTTCTTCATTCTGTTCCAGCTGAATGTTTATTTCTTCCATTTTTTCCAAATTGTTGTTTTGAGTCCCGATTTTCTTCCCTTCACTGTTGGTTCCCTGTATATTTTTCTTTATTTCACTTTGTATAGGCTTCATTTCATCCTTTATTTTGCACCTGTGCTCAATCATTTCTGTGAGCATCCAGATTACTAGTGTTTTGAACTCTGCATCTGATAGGTTGGCTATTTCCTTGTTGCTTAGTTCTTTTTCTGGAGTTTTAATCTGTTCTTTCATTTGGGCCATGTTTCTTTGTCTTGGCGCAACTGTTACATCATAGGGTGCAGAGCCTTGGGTATTCACCAGGGCAGGGCAACCCACTTTGCTGTTTTGTGGCACTGTATGTGGGGGAGGGGCCAGAGAGGGGACAATGCCACTGGCTTGGCCCTCACCTTGCTTTCTGTCACTTCCCCCACACAAATTGCACACTTTCAGGTGCTGCCCTGGTCCTGACTCCGAGTTAGGTAGGATTGTGTACATTCTAGGGTCTTCTGGGCCCCTCCTATGGACTCTCCTGAGAGACTAGAAGTTTCTCCCACCACCACAACCCCCACATGTTTTTACAGACAGAAGTTTTGATGCTTCATATCCCAGTTCTGGAACTCTGGGCTGTGCAGTCTGTCTCGCTCCCCAGTTGTTCCTCCTGGTTTATCTGCACGTGAATGTGGGACCAGTCAGTCTACCAGCAGCCATCTCGCCTGCCTGACCTGCCAGCTGCCACCTTGTGCACCCAGTCTGTCAGCCCACATCTTGCTGCACATCCTCCCCACTGCCCCAGCAACTGGTCTCCTCCCCTCCTACCAGTCTGGGTGAATGTTTCTTCTTTAACTCCTTGGTTGTCAGACTTCCATACTGTTCAATTTTCTAGCAGTTCTGGTGTTTTTTGTTTTTAAGTTGGTTGTTATCCTTCTTTTGGTTGTGCGAGGAAACAAAGAATATCTACCTACATCTCCATCTTGGCCAGAAGGCCCCAGATGAACAGCCTCTTAAGATGGGTAGTGACAAAGCAGACCAGGGCCTGGGACCTGACTACGTGGCTATGGCTAACAGCCTCCAAGGAACTTGTCCCTTTGTTAGGTAGAAGTTAGAAAATTAGGAGCAGTGGGAGAGGGTCCATTGTTCTTAGCAGGAAAGCAGGCCAAAATAATTTTGAATAACTGCCTCTGGTCATGTAGCTGTTTCACAATGGATGAGCAGATGTTGCCTGGAGTGAAAGATAAAGACACTGGGAACAGACTCTTATCTATGCCTATGTTTAGGTGGTCACATCCTCTGTGGGAAAGCATGCATGGTCAGCACCATCAGTGTCTGCCAAGAAATATGTAACTTCCACAGTCTAACATCATACCAGTCTTCACCCCACCTCACAAATTATATACAATTGTATACCTCAGGCCTCTCTCATCAACATCAGCGAAACCTGTTCTCTTCCCTGAGAATGTATTACTAATAAATTCTGCTTCCATACTAATTGACTTGCTGATCAGTGATTCTTTACTGCTTCAGCAAGAACTGAGTTTCTGACGTTTCCAATGCCATGACTCAGATCGCAGATACCTGCTTACCCTTTGTCCCCAGCCATCTGAAACACTTTGAGTATGGTCCCACCAGCAATGTTTTCTTGACTTTTTCACCTTTGAGGTCAAAGGGGAGATGGAGCACTCTGGGGGAGGGTTATTCAAACATGCTAGGCCTGTGTTTGGAGAAAGAAACAAGGATAAAATCTAAAATGAGTGCTCAGGCTTGCTTGGACTGTGAAGATTGAAGAGGAACTTCCTCTTGTTCAAATTCTTGGGCATCCTTATGTGAGAGGGAATCTTGTGTAGGTGCCTGGGGTTTAACCCCTAAGCTGCATAGGGGTCTTGTAGGGACCTCCCATCACTGCAATCTAACTCTGGCTTGTCCAGGGACCTGCAAAACAGGGGTTGGTCACCCAGCACTCTGAACCCCCCTGGCTGTTTTAGAGAGCCTGGGGAGAAAGACTGAGGCACGTAAGAGAGCTGGGGATGACGAAAGGTGTAACGGCCTTTGGGAGCCCCACTCACAAGCAGCATACTTAGATCTACTAGATAAATCCCCTAGTCCTTTCTGCCTGTAAAACATGGCCAAGGAAAAAAATAAGTTTAAAATCGTCAGTCTTGCTGCAACTCTGCTCCATGTAGCTTTTGGCACTCTATTTGCATCTGCATTAAATCATTGGCTAGTTGTAAGTTTGCTACACCTCTCCAGCCCAGGTGGCTTCAGGAAACTCTATTTGCATCTGCTTTCCCCTCATAAGAGCTGTAGAGAGGGGCAATGTTGTGTGTGCCAGGCAGCATATCTTGCTTTCTCCCTCTGGAGGAATAGCCACACCCTGCGGGCACAGGTGAAGCATTTAAAAGCCACAAGGGCACTCCTTGCTAGAAGATGCCTGTGACAGAATGAGCAAGTTATGGACTGGGGGAAAGATGCTAGGTTCCCCACCAGCCACAAGTAAATGTCCATGCAACAAGGCACATTGTAAAAGCAACCATACTCTCACCCCTGTAGTGCATCCTCTACGCAGGTTTAATTCTCGAGAGGAGGAGGCAAGATTTTAACCTTCTGCAGAAAATCCTGGACTTTTCACCCTCTTTTGTCTGACCATACCTTCCTGTTCAATATGTGTTGCACATAAATCTTCAGCTATTGTTTTAAATATAGCTTTTCCCACAGTTTTTATGGCCATTTTATTTACATTTCTGCCCTCCGCTGTGTTTATGATGGGGGGCTCAAATGTTGGAAAAATTTTAGTTTCAGGTAATAGCTAATAACCTTCGTAATCAAAGTATGCAAAAAGCGATTCTTTCAGGAACTGAAGGTATGACCCACCTTGACTCCGGGAGACGGTAAGCAGTCCCACCTTGGTGACCCAGGAGGACTGCAGGCAGTGAAGATGGCATCTGAGCCCCTGTGCCCGAGGGAGAGGCCCACCGCCTGGGGCACGGATACAGACCACTGCCCGGGGCACGGGTGAAAGAACGCTGCAGCTTTTATCTGATTCGGTTTTTCCCTGAATGCCAAACCCCTTTTCTATGCTTTCCTTCTCCTTATAAAAAGGGTCAGTTTAAAGTGGAATGTAAGATGGTCTGTTAGGGTACAAACCCGCCGTCTTCTCAGATTGCTGACCACCTGAATAAAGCGCCCACAAAGACTCAGTCCCTCTCTCTGTTTATTGGGTTTGGTAGGTGACAGGGAGCATGAACACCAACTTTTCCACTTTTCCAGTTCCATTTATCCTGCTGACAGAATAATGATTGTATTTCTTTTCAAGGTCATGCTATTTTAATTGCTATTACTTAACAGGGGGTCATGTTGTCCCTCCCCTCTCTTGCATCTATGAACACTGCTTGCATTGCCACTGGCCAGAGGCTATCAATAGACAAATCCTAATACTTTGTGGCTAATTATGGTTCCCCCTAAATTTGGGCCATCATATTGAATCTAAGATTCTTAGATTTAGCTGCCCAATCCAAGCCCTGCATTCCACTCCGGTTTTGAATTGGGCTTGGCCTTGCTGTACGCACATCAAATGGGAACAAGGGACTTTTTGCATGTACCTTCTCAGGGGTCTCTTGTGCACTTTTTCAAATCAATTTTGCTTTCTCAAGTATCTTGAAAGGGCAGACAAATTATAAACCTGTCCTTTATATGCTTTTGAGGGAGAGAGGGGGAAAAGTAGGGTTTGCAGTCTATCTCTCTGGTTCTCTACTGAGATGAGGGTCTCCCTCCTTAAACATCTCCTTTATTTCAGGCCCAAGGACCCATGAGACTGAGTCATTGATTCTGGAGAGTGTTTTCTAATTCTGAAACTCATTGTTACTGGGTCAGTCAATGTAGTTTAGGCCTATAATCTTAACAGAACATGTGATTAATGACTCACTCAGATCCAGTGATACAGTTTCTGGCAAGAATCTGGCTTGTAAACCCCTTCCAGCAAGCCGACCAGATTCAAAGGGACTGGAGCTTTTGCCTCTGCCATACCCATATCTAAGCTCTGCATGACTCCACTCTTCCTATTTTCCCATTTAGCCTTCTATAATTTCCTCCTCAACCCCTGGTCCAGCCTTTTTGTTCCTACCTCTGGTCAACTATTTTTGGCTCCCAGGAGAATGTGAGAACTACCGAGACTCTTCCTACAATTGGTGAGCAACCCTCAGAAAAGGAGAGGAGTAGTCTTGTGCCTGCCTCCAACAACCCCCCGGAGGAGCAGGCTCACCTCTGCCGCCAACAGCCCCCCGGAGGAGCAGGCTCAGCTCTGCCTCCAGCAGCCTCCCTGAAAGGCAAAAGAAAGCTCTCATTAGACCAACTAGCCTAGATCTACAGTCTTATGAGGGACAAGTAATATCAAAAGACAAAGTTTTAACCCAATAGATTTCTGAGATCAGGATAAAATTACAAAAACTTTTCCAGGGACCTGGGGTTTCCTTGGATGAAATGCTGACCACAGCCAATGCAGACTTTTACAACCATGACCGGGAGAGGGAGGCCAGGGCTCAGGAGAGGGAAAAGTGGGTGGAGACCGGGGACATCCAACTTTTAGCCATGCTGGGGGACATTCCCAGTCACATGCTACAGGCCCTGAATGGTTTGCTCCACATGACACTAAGTGTAGCTTGTGCCAAAAGGCAGGGCATTGGGCAAAGGAGCGTCCTAAACATAATAAGCTTCCTCAAATGTCCTGCTACACATGTAAGGCTGCAAGACATTGAGAAGCTCTCTGTCCTTTGGGCTGAGGGGCCCCTGGGCCTGAGGCCATGACTACCCAACAGATGGTAACCTGGGAATGAAGCTGCCCGCCCCAGTCAGCCCCACCTCAAGAGGTCAGCAGTACTGGACCAGAGCCCAGGGTACACATGGCTGTGGCAGGTAGAACAATAAGCTTGTTAAATACTGTGGACACCTACTCTGTTCTTATCACCTTCTTCAGACCGCTTTTCTTTCAAACTGACACTCTCCTGGGTTTGGCAGGAAAGCCCACCACTAAAAACTTCACCTTTCTTTAGGTTGTCTCTGTGATGGGTATTACTTCATTCATTATTTTCTCTAATTCCCAGAGTGCCCGACTCCTCTACCCTCCTTCAGTAAAAGTGAGAGCTCTCTAGCTGGTGTTGCTCAGTGGGTTGAGCATGGCCTGAGAACCAAAGGGTCGCTGGTTCAATTCCCAGTGTAGGGCACATGCTTGGGTTGCAGGCCAGGTCCCTAGCAGATGTGTGAAATGCAACCACACATTGATGTTTCCCTCTCTCTCTCCCTCCCTTCCCCTCTCTAAAAATAAGTAAATAAACTTTTTTTTAAAAAAATTAAAAAAAAAAATAAAGCAAGAGTATGTTTGCCAGCAGAGAAAGCTATGTCCCTAAAAGTTGTGAAATGTATTCATAAAAGTCAACCTGAGGAATGCTGGGTTGCTTGATTTCTGCTTATCATTGGTTTCTAAGAGTTAAAAGTTCAAGTTAAGTTGGAAAGAAATTGAATGGTTTTGGTAATAGAGGGCGTAAGTCATAGAATTGCAATTTTGAAGGACTAGGATTAAAAGTGAGTTATTCTAAAGATGGTTATTTCTGAATGGATAAGAAAGTTGCAGACAGGTTTGAGAAGGTTATAAAAGTTTGTAGAAGTTTTAAATTTATGAAGAAAAATTACTCAGGAAATTTCTCTCAACTGGAAGGAGGCTATACCAATTACCTTACTCTGGACTAGAGCAGCCCTTAAGGCTTGGCTAACATTCAGCTCTTTGAGGCCTTATGTGGCCAACCCTTCCTATATTCAGAATCCCTAATAGACACAGAGACTTCCTCCCTAGAAGCCTACACATAAATGGTAACTCAGTTTCACACCACCTTCAGGGAATTTGGCCTGCAGCAAAAACCTGGCTATGACTCAGCTACCTTATTATATCCTCTGGGAAACCAGGTTTTAATAAAAGTTTGGAAGAACAGTTCCCCTAATTCTCAACTACAACCCTCATGGAAAGACCCCTCCCTGTTCTTATGTCTTCCCTGACTGCCATCAAGGTCCCTGGCATCTCCAGCTGGCTACCTGAACCTTCAGGACATGCAAACAGCAGGACAATGCTATGTACCCCTATGAGCCAGTGGAGGACCTCAGGTTCCTTTTTTGGAGGACTACTCTTGAGTTTGAAGAAACAGACACCGTGTCACTCTCTTCTATAATTTCAAAGTAACTATACACTTTGGGTCCAGAAGAGGTTCCATCTTTCCTCAATTCATAAACAACGCTAAATTTCACTACACTGTTATTGACCCTCTGGTAGCAGCTTCTTTAGTGGTCCCAGGGGTACAGTAGTGGGAAACCAGAGACAAATATCTGATGGTTAGTGAATGGCAAATATACCAATAAGGGCTCACCTGTCAAACTCATTGATATCTCCCTGGCAGCAGAACTACCTTCCCAACAGCAGTATACTGGATTTGCAGGTCTAAGGCATACTGGACCTTCCCTCTACAATGGAGAGGAATTTGCTCTTTCAGGTATATTCTTCCTGATGTTTCCATAGTGTGGGGAAATGCCACCCTCCCATTCCCACTATGAGGACAAGGGCTAGTCCTCTCATTCCTTTAATATCACTTATTGGTATTCTCTCTCTTATGGGAACAGTGATAGGGGTGCCTCTTTAGGAACCCACCACTGCCTATGTCAGGAAACAACTGACTCATTAACTAAAACAGGGGAAATGCTTGTGGTACTCCAAGAACAACTGGATTCATTAATTGGTGTTGCCCTCCAAATATGCAGGGGATTACACCTCCTTACAGCCTCAGAAGGGGAAACATGCCTCTGCTTTACGAAATAGTGCTGCTTCCATGTTAACAAATTAGGAAAAGTCCAACAGAACATCCAGAGCAGAGAGTGAGTGAGAGCAGGCACGAGTGAGTTTGTATGTGGCTGAGTGTGCCGTCATGTGTGCGGGTGGGCTCTGCCTGCAGAGAGCTTGGCAGGGCCGCTCTGGCTCTCCTAGGGGTGCAGCTTCCACTGCCACTGCCCACCTGGCACTGTTGGCTCTGCAGATTTGGGGTGGGAGCCATTTTGAGGGACTTAAAATATCCTCAGCAAGAAGCCTCCTGAATGCCCACCCCTCGGTGCCCAGATGTGTCTTTGTGCCCCTCCATCCCAGGCAGGGCCATGCACCCACTGCCACCAGGAGCCAGGATCTGGGAACTGTGGCACATACTGGGGAAGGGGCTGTTGGCTCCCTGACCCCAGGTGTCACAGGAACTGTGAATGGGACAGAATCTGACTGAGGAGGCTGCAAATCAGCTCAGGATCCATGAGCTTTGGGGACAGAGAAAGATGGTTGGGGCAGTGCTGGCTGCAGAAACAGCATGGTGGGAGCAGGCCCACCCAAGGCCGAGGGTCACCGGAGGGGGTGGCAAGAGCACCTGGCCACCACTCCATGTTATATATCGCTGCAGGACTCTTCCCAGTACCACCTGAGAGAGATCTGCAGAGAAACTTTATCTAAAACTGTTGGGGGCTCTGGCAGGTTGAGGTCAGCCTTGACCAAGAGAGACTTTGTGCTTTTTTAGGAGGGGAGCACATGGAGAACGGGCCCCCCAAAATTCAGTGCTGCAGTGTGGGGGCCACACAGAAACTCTTTTGAAAGAGGAGCTGAGGCATGTGCAGTGGCTCTGACAATAAAGGACTCAGAGTGATAGTGTCACGCTGAAGGGACTGTAGGACCTGGCCCAGCATGACTAGCAAGAAAGGGACTGTGCAGAGTGAGAGTCCAGGCCTGAATCTCCTGTGAGAGTGGCAGGCTGGGGACAGGACAGCCAGGAGACAAACACCTGCGAGTTGCAGCAGCCAGTCAAGTCCCTTCACAGGCAGGTATGCCCAACCCCCATCTGTGGGATTACAGGCTCTGCAGATCGGTAAGGCCAGGTTCAGCAAGACCAGGCTCAGGAGCCCCCTGCTGGGCACATATCCACAGGGGAAAGAAGGAAAAGCTCTGACAGGGCCTTTTCTTCCAGACATTATGAGCTACATTGTTCCTTGAGCCCTGATCCATTAAAACCAGCAGAAGACAGAGATTAGAGGCAGGCACAGAAAGGTATGTTCAGGTTCCCACCCAGCTTTGGTGTCAGCTGTATGCACCAAGCAGAAAAGAGCTGCCTCTTTTACACAGATTGGCCCCTCACAGGAAATGGACAGCTAATTCACCATAAACCATACATTATTAGAAAGAATCTGGGATGGACCAAGATGCATGGCAAGGGGGCAGGGGAACACTCCTACAATCTTCCTTGAAGACTGAACAGCAACCCTTCCACCAGGGGTGACCCAGGGTTCCCACCCTCCAATCCCACCAGAAGCCCCCCTCTGGAGGCAGGTGGAGAAGGTACTAGCAGTCTTCTTGGGTAATTAAGTGAACCACTCCTGGGCACTGTGCTGATGGAAAGTTGGCAGAGCAGAATAATGAGGACCAGCCACGCCTGAAGTAGACAGCCACAGACTGGGGATCGCTAGTCTCAACCAGGCTGCCTAGGGCCAGACCAGAACCCCATCTGACATCACCAGGGGTGGATCCTGAAAGAGAAGACAGTGGTAAACACTGGTTTCTACTGAGATGAATTCCACCACAGTCTTCATCATTATTTGTATTATTTTCTGCAGAGCTTAACATTCATATCTTCAAGTTTGATCCTATCATTTCACTGGTTTATTTTAACTTATTTCAAATCTCATATTTTTCTCCTCCCTTCTCTTACTCCATTTTGCCTTCTTCCTTCCTCTTCTTATTCTTGTTTAAATTTGTCTTTTTCACTTGCTATGACTTGTTTATATTCTGCACTCTTACTATTTCCTCCTTCCAACCTCTCAAAA
Source organism: Pteronotus mesoamericanus (assembly GCF_021234165.1). Classification (NCBI taxonomy): domain Eukaryota; kingdom Metazoa; phylum Chordata; class Mammalia; order Chiroptera; family Mormoopidae; genus Pteronotus; species Pteronotus mesoamericanus. The sequence goes on from NW_026555251.1 coordinate 1,425,190, forward strand.
CCATTTTTTTTACATTAGTCATCTCACATTATTTTTCCCATTCTTAAAATAACCTGATTCTCTCTCCACCTTTATTAATCTTTGCTCATTGGTTGTCGATATGGTAGTTGTTGTTGTGTTTCTTCAATTTTATTCCTAGGTCTTCACTATTTTTGTGTTTCAAATCTCAAATTTTACCGTTCCTCTCTCCTACTCCACATTGTCTTCTTCCTGCTCTTCCTTTTTCACTTGTTTTAAATTTTACTTTTTTCCTGTATTAGCCTGGTTTTCATTCCTCACTGTTAGTATTTCTTCTTCTCCCATCCTCTCAAAATCACTTTTCTTTCTTCTAGACATTTCATAAGTTTTTTTCTTTCCCTTTTCCTTCTTATTCCCATCCCACCTGTATTAATCTCTGCTCATTTGTTCTTCATATTGCTGTTGTGGATCTTTTTCTCCAATTTGTTTCTTATTTTTTCACTTTTGTTTTTAATTTTTTTAGTAACTTCATACTATACTCTTCTCTTACTCCATTTTACCTTCTCCTCCCTTTTTAAATTACAATGTAAAAATTCTATTTTTTCTTTCTTCACCTGTTTCAATTCCCTACTCTTATTATTTCTCTGCTTTCTACCCTCTCAAAATAATTTTTCTTTCAGTTAGTCATTTAATATTTGTTTTTTCTTGCTTATAATATTCTTAATCTCTTTATACTTTTATTAATATTTACTAATTTGCTATTGATAGTGTGGCTGTGTGTAGGAGCTATTACTGCCAGTATGAGTATTGTTTCTGGGTTGTTTTGTATTGTTCTGGAAGTACCTGTACAACAGCAATCTAGATGTGGTGGGTAGTATGACTAACAGTCAGCCAGCCAGTAGGAAGAACCCACCACAGAAGGACCCAACAACAACCAAAACCCAATTACAACAAGAGAATCCACAAAAATGGCCTAAAGGGCATCCCAAGAGCATCTGGGTCAGATCAAAGAGACTGCACCACTGAGTTCCACAGGACGCCTACCACAGAAGTCCATGGTACAAAGACAGGGAGTCAAAGCAGATAATCTAAGAAGTAAAAAAAAAAAAAGAACAAGAAGAGTCACCTAAAATGGGAGACAAAGAAACAACCCCCAATCAAAAGGAAAAGCAGAATATCCAGAAAGAGTGCTAAATTAAATTGAGGCAATCTATCAGACATTGAGTTCAAAATAATAGTTATAATTATGTTCAAGGAGCTCAGTAAGAACTACAAGGAATTCTATGGAAGTGACAAGAAATTTCCTGGGAACTACATAAGCATGAAAAAGGACACAGAAGCTACCAATAAGAGCCAGAAAGAATTGAAGATTACAATATCTGAGAAGAAGAATGCACTGTAAAGAATTAAAAACAGGCCAGATGAAGCAGATGATTGAATCAGGATGCTGGAGGACAAAGTAGAAGAAAACACACTATCAGAGCAACAAATAAAAAAAGATTAAAAAATAACAAAAAGAAAGTTCAGGAGAGCTTCAGGAAAAAATGAAACATAACAATGCTGACATTATAGGGATACCAGGAGGAGTTGACAGGGAGCAATGGATAGAAAAGCTGTTTGAAAAAATAATAACAGAAAACTCCCCTAACTTAGTGAGGGAAAAGTGTCACACAAGTTCAGGCAGCACAGAGGATCCCAATCAAAATGAACTCATAGAGGTCCACTCTAAGACACATTAAATTAAAATGGAAAAATTTAAATACAAAGAGAGAATCTTAAAGGCAGCAACAGAAAAACAACTAGTAATGCACAAGGGAACTCCAATGAGGCTATCAACTGATTTCCCAACAGAAATACTACACACCAGAAGGGAATGGCAAGAAGTATTCCAAGAAAAACAAAGACCTGCAACCAAAACTACTCTACCTAGCAAGGCTCTCATTTAAATGGAAGGTGAAATAAGGAGTTTCCCAGACACACACACACACAAAAGCTAAAAATATGTATCTCCAACAAACCAGCAATGTAAGAGATGTTAAAGGGGCTGCTTTAAGAAGATCGATAGATAGGAACACAGATACAAAGAGAAAAAATGGTAATGAATAAATATTTATCAATAATAACTTTAAATGTAAATGGAATAAATGCTCCAATCAAAAGACATAGGATAGCTAAATGGATAAGAAAACATGACTTGCATATATACTTTCTACAAGAGACCCACCTCAGAATATTAGATATACGCAGACTTAAAGTGAAGGGATGGAAAAAATATTCCATCAAATGGACATAAAAAAAGCTGGGGTAGCAATGTTTATATCAGACAAAATAGACTTCAAAACAAAAGCCATAAAAAAGAGACACAGAAGAACACTTCATAGTACTCAAGGGAAGAATCCATCAAGAAGATATGAACATTGTAAACATCTATGCACCCAACATAGGAACACCCAAATATAGAAGGAAAATCTTGGAGGACTTCAAGAAAGATATAGACAGCAACACACTTATAGTAGGGGGTTTTAACACTCCATTGTCAACAATGGAAAGATATTCCAAACAAAGAATCTGCAAGGACATTGTGACACTGAACCACACTCTAGACCAAGTGGACTTAACTGATATGTACAGAAAGTTTCACTCCAAAGAAGAAAAATATACATTCTTTTCAAATGCACTTTGGACATTTTCAAAGATAGACCACATACATGGTAGGACACCAAAAAAGCCTCAGCAAATTCAAGAAAATTGAAATCATATCAAGCATCTTTTTAGATCACAATGGCTTGAAACTTGAAACCAATCCTAAGGAAAAAACTCAAAAACATTGCAATACATGGAGACTGAATAATATGCTATTAAATAATGAATGGGTTAGAAAGGGAGAAATCAAAATTATCTGGATGCAAATGAAAGTGAGCACACAACAGCTCAAAACCTATAGGACACAGCAAAGGCCTTACTGAGAGGGAAGTATAAAGCAATACAGGCCTACCTAAAAAATCAGAAAAATCTCACAAAAACAACCTCACCCTACAACTACAAGAACTAGAAGGACAACAATAAAGAAAGCCCAGAGCAAGTAGAAGGAAGGAAATAGATCAGAACAGAAATAAATGACCTAGAGACAAAAAAAAAAAATTAAAGAATCAATAAATACAGGAGCTGGTTCTTTGAAAAGATAAACAAAATCGACAAGCCTTTAACCAGACTCATCAAGAAAGAAAGGGAAGGGGACTGAAATAAATGAAATCAGAAATGAAAGAAGAGAAGTTACAACTGATACCACAGAAATATGAAGGATTGTAAAAAATTACTATGAACAACTATGTCCCCCCAAATTCAACATCCTGGGCAAAATTTCTAGATACATACAATCTTCCAAAATTGAATCAGGATGAAGCATAAAACCTGAATATACTGATAACAACTAGCACTATTGCAGCAGTAATCAAAAAACTACCAACTCACAAAAGCCCTGAAGCAGATAGATTTGCAGGCAAATTTTACCAAACATTCAAAGAAGAACTAACTCCTATCCTTCTAAAACTATTCCAAAAAAATTCAAGAGGAGGGGAGACTCCCAAACTCTTTTTTACAAGGCCAGTATTATCCTAATTCCAAAAGCAGGTAAAGACTCAACTAAGAAAGTATACTACAGGTGAATATCTCTAGTGAACATAGATGCTAAAATCCTCAACAAAATATTGGCAATCCGGATCGAGCTATACATTTAGAAAATCATACATCATGATCAAGTGGGATTCATCCCAGTGATGCAAGGATGGTACAATATGCACAAATGAAGAAATGTAATACACCGTGTAAACAAAATGAAAGACAAAAATCACATGATTATATCAATAGATGCTGAAAAAGCATTGATAAAGTATGGCACCCATTTATGATAAACACACTCAGCAAAGTGGGAACAGAGGGAGCATACCTCAACATAATAAAGGCCATATATGAGAAACCTACAGCCAGCCTCATACTCAATGGGAAAAAAGTAAAATCTTTCCCCTTAAGATCGGGAACAAGACAAGGGTGTCTGCTTTCATCACTTTTATTCAACATAGTATTGGAATTTCTAGCCACAATGATCAGATAAGAAATAGAAATATAAGGCATTTGAATTGGAAAGGAGAAAGTAAAACTGTCATTATTTGCAGTTGACATGATTATGTACATAGAAAACCCTATAGTCTCCACCAAACAACCTAATAAATAAATCTGGCAAAATAGCAGGATATGAAGTCAATGGCATTCTTGTACACTAACAATGAAATATCAGAAGCAGAAACTAGAAAAAAAATCCTAACTAGTATAGCAACAAGAAAAATAAAGTACCTAAGAATAAATGTAACCAAGGAGGTAAAATACTCTTAATTAGAAAACTACAGAACACTGAAGAAATTAAGGAAGATACAAATAAATGGGAGCATACACCTTGTTCTTGGATTGGAAGAATATTAACATAATTGAAATGTCCATACTACCCAAAACAATCTATAGATTCAACGCAATCACTATTAAAATACCAATGACATATTTCGCAGATCTAGAACAAATATTTCAAAATTTATATGGAATGAAAAAGACCCCAGATAGCCTTAGCACTATTCAGAATGAACAACAAAGTAGGAGGGAATCACAATATTTGACATCAAACTCTCATGCAAGGCTACTGTAATCAAAACAGTGTGGTATTGGCATACAAACAGACACATAGAACATGGAACAGAATAGAGAGCCCAGAAATAAACCCATGTCTCTATGGCCAGTTGATATTTGACCAAACAACCTAATAAATAAATAAATAAATGAAAAGCTATATCCCCCCAAATTCAACATCCTGGGCAAAATTTCTAGATACATACAATCTTCCAAAATTGAATCAGGATGAAGCATAAAACCTGAATATACTGATAACAACTAGCACTATTGCAGCAGTAATATGAGGGGGCATGAACATACAATGGAGTTAAAAGAGTCCCTTCAAAATGGTGTTTTGCCTGTACAGGTACATGCAGAAAAAAAAAAAAGAAAAAAAAGAAAAGAAAAAAGAAACTACACCACCAAATTATACCATACACCAGAATAAACTGAAGACTGGTAAAAGCCTTAAACATAAGTCATGACACTATGAAAGACCTAGAGGAAAACATAAGCAGTAAAATTTCAGATGTCTTATGCAGCTGTATTTTTGCTGGTATATCTCCTAAGATAAGGGTAATAAAGGGAAAAAAACAGATGGGACTACATCAAATTAAAATCTTCTGCATCCCTAAAGAAACTGTTATCAAAATGAAAAGAGAACTGAGCATATGGGAAAACTAATACCAATGATACCTCAGATTAGGGTTTGATGTCCAAAATATGTAAATAATTCATATGATTCAATATGAGGAAGATAGGCAATCCGATTAAAAATGGGCAAAGGACCTGAATAGACACCTCTCCAAGGAGAACATGCAGATGGTCCATAGACATATGAAAAAATGCTCAACATCACTAGCCATAAGAGAGATGCAAATTAAAACCACAATGAGATATTATCTCACACTGGTCAGAGTGGCCATCATTAATAGGTCAACAAATAATAAATGCTGGTTAAGATGTGGAGAAAAGTGGATCCTCATGCACTGTTGGTGGTAATTCAGACCTGTGCAGCCACTGTGTAAAACAGTATGGAATTCTTTAAAAAACTAAAAATGGAACTGTCTTTTGACCCAGTGATTCCATTGCTGGAATTAACCCTAAGAATCCTGAAACACCAACTCGATAAAACTTATGCACCCTATATTCATTGCAGCGCTACTTATAATAGCCAAATGCTGGAAACAGCCTAAGTGCCTATCAGTAAATGAATGGATAAAAATACTGGGGTACATTTACACAATGGAATATGGCAGAAAGAAGAAAGGAAATCCTATCTTTCATGAGAGCATGGATGGAACTGGAGAGTATTGTGCTAAGTGAAATAAGCCCATCGGTGAAAGACAAATACTATATGATCTCACCTATAAGAGGAAATCAATGAACAAAACAAGTGAGCTAAATAGAACCAGATGCATGGAAGCAAGAAACAGACTGACACTGACCAGAGTAAATAGGAGAATGGAATAAAGGTGGAAAGAAGGGACTAGTCAAGGATCGTGCATGAATGGATGTTCATGTATGAATGGATGAACATGGATGTAGACAACAGTGTTGGAATGACTGTGGGAACAGGAGGTGGGCTAGGCAGAGGAGGGCAAAGTAAGAAAATTTGGATAACTGTAATAGAACAATAGAAAAAAAAGAACAACCAGTGCATCCTTGAGTATGCATCTAGAATCAAAACTTCAACTTCTGGGAGTAAAAATTATGGGTCATTACTTCTTTCCTTTGCAGTTACATTACTAATCATACTAATGCTATTACCATTTGTACCAATGATCACCAAGTTACACTAGGTTTTTATCTTCTAGAATAGAGTCTATAAAGCTACAGATTGTCATGAATGACGATTGAACTTTGGGACCACAGGCTCCAGACACCTATCATGGGCTGATGGATGGACCCTTTCATCCACCTCCTCTGACAGATAGCTGGCAAACAGAAAGAAGTATCAACATCCCTATACAGCAGTAAGTACACAGAGTTGTCACCACCCTGATGTTCCCAAAGTTTTGGGTTCCTAATGCTTGAGGGGGGAAATATTAGGTAGGAGTTAAAAAATTAGGAGGAAGAGGGGTGAGACAGTGTCCATTGTTCTTAACAGAAAAGCAACCCAAAATAATTTTGAATAACTGCCTCTGTTCATGTAGCTGTTTCACAATCGATGTCCAGATGTCACCTGGAGCAAAAAACAAGGACCCTGGAACAGACCCCTGCCCAAGCCTATGTTTAGGTGTTGTGTCCTCCATGAGAAAGCATGCATGGTCAGCACCACAACTCCCTGCCAATAAATATGTAACTCCCATCTTCTAACATCATAGCATCCTTCATCCCACCTCACAAATCATGTATAAGTCTTTAGGACATGGGACCTGAGGCCTCTTTCATCAACATTGGCAAGGCCCGTTCTCTTCCCCAAGAATGTATTACTAATAAATTCTTTCATATTAATTAACTTTCTGATCAGTAATTCTTTACTGTGTCATCAGGAAAAACCAAGTTTCTGACAACACCTCGGTGGGCAGTGAGCCCTGCTGGGCAAGCATCCTGGACATGTCTTTCAATCTATCAGAGCAAGGAAAGAAAAGGTCCTAATGCTGCATGAATGTGGGGACATTGGCAAAAGGATGGTTTTGAAGACCTCAGGTTGTTCTGTAGGAGCCTGTGCTAGGAAGGCATGTCCTGGTGCAAACAGCAGCCCTGGCCCTCAGTGGGTCTGTCTAGGGCCAGTGGTAGTGTATGGGTTCTTGGCTTTGTGTAGGAAACATTTCACAACACAAGTCTAGGTGACTATGAGGATGCATTTATTAAAGGTGGAGACAGTAAAAAAAGGAAGGGCTTAGCATAGAAGAAACAACAGAAGAGCCTAGGCTGGGCTGCCTTAGCTCGCTGGGAAGTCAGAGAAAATGAGACTTTGGGGGTCAGGTTCAGGGGACTAACCTGGCAAATCTTTCAGCTGCCCATTGCCTTAGAGCTTAGTGCCTAGAGCTTTTCACAGTGCCTGTGAAAAGAAATGAGGGGCAGGGAATGGTGCAGCGGCTCCCCAGAGGGAGAGTGCATGCCGGGTCCTTTGTCTTGAAGCTTTTATCTCTTTCTAGCAGGTAGAAATCTAGGGGAGGTCTCAGGGGATGGTTTCAGCAGAATATTCATCAGTTTTCCAGGTGCGTCCTTTTAAGATTGTGGTCTTGGTTTCTGGTCAAGATGGTGATGTAGGTAGACATGGCTTGCCTCTTCACACAACCATATCAAAATTACAACACAATATAGAACAACCATCACTCAGGAATGTCAGAAATCAAGTTGAATGGAAGTCTGACAACCACAGAACTGAAAAAAAACACATCCATCCAGACTGGAGGATGGGCAAGGATGTGGAATGGACAGGTCCCACACCAATATGGATAAAAATTTGGGAGGGATATCTCAGGAGCAAGGAGTCTTATACACACACCAGGCCTTCCAGCCCAGGATTCCAGTGCCAGGAAAGTAAGTCCCCACAACTTCTGGCTGAGAAAACCAGCACGGATTGTGTGGGGGAGGCTGCTGGAGCCTTAAGCAGTTCTTCTTGGGAAATGCACACAGACTTACTACACAGACTCGCTCCCTCTGAGCTCCAGCACCAGGTGGCAGCTTGAGGGACACCAGTGGTGTACAGTGGTATATCGAGTTGGTGTACAGGGAGAGACTGAAGTGCTTGGCATCAGGGAGAGCAGAGGCCATTGTCCCTTTGTTAAGCCCTCTCCCCACAGAGCCCATAGGCTGGTGCCATATTTGAGACTCCATTGGCCTGGCTAACACTGTGAGACCCAGCTTAGAGATCCACAGAGGCTCTACCCTACCCAACTTACAGGCCCACCCAAGCTGCTTTTCCATGAGAATGGCTGGTCTTGGCTCTTAAATCCTATCAAACAAGCAACAGCTGGCTTCAGTGAGCCCTAGCAGCAGCCATATTAGAATCAGAGCTTGGCTTCACCTGGAAATCTCCAAGCCTAGCACAAATAGCAGCCTTCTCAGATTGCATTACAGCTCAGGCAGGGTGCCCCAGGCAACAAACAGGTGGGGGCTGACCTTGGCCTTCACCCCCTGGGAAAATCTAGGGCCAACACACCCAGTGGAGAGTTACAGACCATATTAGAGCACCACCACCCTGCCCATGCACAGCTAATCCTTCACGGAGGGCAGAGGTTGGTGGTCCGTGGTCATAGCCAGTCCTTGCAGCTGACTGGCCTGGGTAAATCCCTCCCATTAATCTGCCAACAGCAACCAAGGCTCAACCACAAGAGGAGGGTGTACTCAGTGAGACCACATGAAGAGTGCACCTTAATTACCCAGCTTGGGTGATGGGGGAGGCTGTGCCACTGGACCCGATAGGACACCTGCTACGTTAGGCGACACTACCAAGACATGGAGTCAAAGCAGCTCTACCTAATACATAGAAACAAACACAAGGAGGCTACCAAAATGAGGAGACAAAGAAACATGGCCCAAATGACAGAACAGATCAAAGCTCCAGAAAAAGAGCTAAACAAAATGGAGATAAGCAATATATCAGATGCAGAGTTCAAAACACTGGTTATAAGGATGCTCAAGAAACTTAGTGAGGACCTCAACAGCATAAAAAAGGTCCAGTTGGAAATGAAGGATATACTAATTGAAATAAAAAATAATTTACAGGGAATCAGCAGTACAATGGATGAAGCTAAGAATCAAATCAATGATTTGGAACATAAGGAAACAAAAATACAAAAAACAATCAACCAGAACAACAAGAATAAAAAGAATCCAAACTAAGGAGGATGGTATAAACAGCTTCTGGGACAACTTTAAGAGCTCCAACATTCGCATCATAGGGGTTCAAGAAGGAGAAGAGAGAGAACAAGAAATTAGAAATCTATTTGAAAAAATAGTGAAAGAAAACTCCCCTAGTTTGGTGAAGGAAATAGACATGCAAGTCCAGGAAGTGCAGAGAGTTCCAATTAGGATGGATGCAAAGAGGCCCCTCCAAGACACATCATTTTTAAAATACCAAAGGTTAAAGATAAAGAGAGACTCTTAAAAGCAACAGAAAAGTAGCTAGTTATTAGAAGGTTGCCAGATGGGAAGGGGGAGAGGGAGAATGGGTGAAGAGGTGAGGGGATTAAGAAGTACAAATAGGTAGCTACAGAACAGCCATGGGGATGTAGAGTACAGTATAGGAAATGGGAGTAGCCACGGAACTTAGATGTATGGCCCATGGACATGAACGATGGTGGGGAGATTGCCTGAGGAGTGGGGGCACACTGGGTGGAGGGGCAAGGAGGAAAATAGGGACAACTTTAATAGCATAATCAATTAAATATAATTAAAATTAAAATAATATTGTGGTCTTTACTGATTGGTCAGCTACAGAGAAGAGGATCTTTAGTCATTACACTTGGTTCTGGTGTCACCACCTGGTTTTACTGCTTTTCTGGGCCTGGGACTGAAATACAACTGAGGCCTAAATGTTATCTCCATTGAGGAAAGGTTATTCTGGTTAAAAACCCAGTTTTGCACCCTGCCAGGCATTAGGGCCTTCTTCCCAGTGACCATCTGCACCTGGCTCTAAATTGCTTGGACATTGTGTTTAGCTCTTTGTCCCATTTTCCCTATTCTATCTGCCAAGGAATTTTCCTAGCTTCTTACTCTCCTGTCTCACTGGGGTTGGATATCTGTCCTTGTTGGGGGAAGGCTGGCTGGGGATATCTGTGCTAATGGGGTTTGTTTTGCTTGTAATCCATTGGGAGCAGACAGAGCTCAGGAAAGGGGAGTCCATAAAGCTTGGATTAGTGATGAATTTTCTGTACAGTCGCCTTGCCTGAGTCTGCACACAGAGGGTATGGCTACTGGAGGCTGGGAGGCGATGAGAGCAAGACAGGGAGGGTCCAGGAGCTGGAAGGCACAATACTCTACGCCTGAGGTGGTGAGACCCTGAGTAGATGTGCTGTCCCTGGCCCCAGGGCCTGTCCCTGGCCCTCAACTGTGGCTCTGACTGCCTCTTTTGCACCTCCTCTATACCTCCTCCATACCCATCCTTGGGTGCCTCCCAGGGCCCAGCCTGCTCACCCTGTTCCAACAGAGGCTCAGATGACCACTGATCTATGTCCTGGTGCCCTCCTCTTGGCACAGGTGTCAAATAGAGTCAAACAGACATGGCAGGTGGGCTACGTGGGTCTTACTGCCCCTTCCCCACCCTCACAGGGGCACCAGGCGCACCACCACTATCTCTGCTTGTCCCCATTTCCCAAGCAAGTGTAGTGTATAACCTCGAAAACTGCCTGGTGGTCCATGAGAGGGTGGGGCATGCAGGTCAGGAAGAGGGGAGTGAGAACAGGAACCCAGAAAGAGGGGGCAGCATGCAGCTCACAACCTGACTTTGTACAGCTCCAGACCCAGTTTTCCCAGACTCCCACAGTGCCGACTGGCCCACAGGTCATACAAAACCAGACCCACGAGATGTCCTCCCCTGTCTATATTGGCTTCCAGGAAAAGGAGAGGCATGTTGTCCTTGGGCCACCCTGGGACCATCTTGGTCTTATGAGATGAGACAGCAGGAGGCAGGGATGGGGAGTCCCTCCTCTGGTCACCCAGATGAGGGTCTGTCCCACCCCAGACCTTGTACCATTCTCTCTCCCTGTCACCCTGGCTGGTTTCTCACCAAGAAGACAGCCCCAGGGAAGATGTGGCCAGGGAAAGGGCAGGTCCAGGTGGAAGTAGAAAGGCCTAAGGCCAGGGAGAGGAGAACACAGCTCCTTCATGGTGGTAGGCCTGTTAAAAGAGGGGTCACTTAACAGGGTGTTCCGGGTTCATCCTAAAGGCTGAGCTGTGACAGAAGGTGAGGGACCACATTTCCAAGAGCCCGCCTGGGTTGGGGAGGGCCTTTACAAAAGGCCAGGGCTTGAAACCAGCCAAATACCAGCATCTGGGAGGGTGCTGGAGTTCAGGGTCCAGGACAAGTCATGACATTGTGCTCCTGCCTCCATGTCCTTGGACTTCCTGGCCTTCCTCACCCTGTTATCCAGGTCTTTTCTGACAGAGCCTGTGGAATGCAGGTGAGGAGAAAGGGATGTCAGGGACGTAGCCTAAACAGGTGGGTTCTCCCCTCAGCAGACATGCAGGGAGATGTTCCCTCCTGATGCAGCAGGCACATGTATGAGAAAAATAAAGCAAAGTAACAGCCACCTGGGGCTGGTGGGTGGAGCTGCCTTCGCTTCTGCCTCCCACCACCTTCCTGCACCCAGTGCCTGTGTGAATCCTGCAGGGGTTGGCTGGGGTGACCTGAAGTGGCCTCATGCATGGCTCACCTCTCCAACTTGAAACCTGGTCTTCCTTCTCCCAAGAGCTTCACATGGAGGGAAGTTCTGGAAGGACCTCTGCTTTCAGATACTTCCTGGGGGGGGGAGGGGCTGTGGGGAATCCACTAGTGAGGGGCACCTATGGCCCAATCCCATTCCTCCCTTGCCCTATGGGCTGCTGTCTTACTCCTATCCCTTCCGCCCTTTCACCCCACATTGGGGCCATTGTCATCTGCCACAAGGCAGGCAAGGTGTTGGTAGAGGTGGCTGGGGTATGGGTCCCTTGTTCTTCTTGGCTCTGTTTGGGCTTCCTCTGTGCTGTTAATCTTCTCTGAGCTCTTGCATGATGATATCAACTTGTCTATTCCTTTGTTACAACATGCATCAATTTTGCTGCTCATTAAATCATTTACTCGCATTTTCTTTCCTCGAGTGTCTTAATGTTACTCAATTTATTTTGGTATGAATTGTTGCTATGTAAAAGTTCGATGATAGTCTAATTTCTTTTCACTACAAGTCTCTTGCTCTTTTTGCCTACCTGCCCAAATGCTTTTTTTCTTTTTCTTTCTAGTCCAACAATTTTACTAGTATGCGTCTTGGTATTACTCATTCTATGCTGTTATTATACTTAGGTATATGGCATATTCTTTCAAATGCAGGTTCAAATCTTTTTTTATTTTCTTGAAAATTTTCTTGAATTATACTTTTTAGAATTTGTTGTTACTTTGCTTTATTTTTCTTTATCATGAGCTCCAATTATACATATGGTGAATGTTCCTTAACTATGTTAAATACTCCTTCAATTTCTTTTGAATCCTTTTCATCTGTTTCTTCATTTATTGATTAAAAAATTTTATTTTTAATCTTTTATTTCTATTTTGGCATTTTAAGGTATTGTTATTTATTCTTATATTCCTTCTAGTTTAACCTTCCCATGTGTAATGAATTTTTCTGTTATTCTATTTTTTTCCTGAATAGAAACATTGCTTCTTACTTTTTCTATTTTTGATTTCTGTTGTTCTTTCATGTTTCTTATTTTCTTTTTTTATTTAACCTTTACTGTATTTTTTTCCATTACAAATTAGTCCCCTTATACCCTCCTACCCCTAGTAATCACTACACTGTTGTCCATGAGACCTTATTCCTTTTTGCTCAATCGTCCCATTCCCTAACCCCTTCCTCCCACTAGCTGTCATCCTGTTCTCTATGAGTCTGTCTCTTTTTTGCTTATTAGTTCAGTTTGTTCATTAGATTCCACATATGAGTGAAATCACATGGTGTTTGTCTTTCTCTGGCTTATTTCACTTAGCATAACGTTCTCCAGGTCCATCTATACTGTTGTAAAGGGTAAAATTTCATTCTTTTTTACTTGCAAGTAGAATTCCATTGTGTAAATATCCCATAGTTGTTTTGTCTACTCATCTATTGACGGACCCTTGGGCTGCTTCCATATCTGGCAATTGTAAATAATGCTGCAATGAACATAGGGGTGCTTTTGTTCTTTTGAACTAGTGTTTTGGGTTCCTTCAAATATATTCCCAGCAGTAGGATTGCTGGATCCAAAGGCAGTTCCATTTTTAATTTTTTGAGATATCTCCATCTCAAGGATAGAGGAATACCTGAAAGGGCCCATTTTGAATTCTCCGCAGGAGACAAAGTGCATTGGGTCCTAAGGCCCTATTTCACTGAGGCCATCAAAACAGGAAGCTAAGGAATGGTGCAACAAGGGGGACTCAGAGCTCTGCCTCAGAGCTCTGAGGGTAGGGGAGGAAAACTAATAATAGTAAGCAATAGAACCCATGCTAAGAAAGAGAAAAAAGAAAAACAAAATTCCTAACTCAACTGATCAAGGGAAGGGGGAACACAAAATAGAGTTAGGTGAGGGAGAGTATTCTGTGGGATTTGAAATACAAAGAAATAGGAAGAAATAAGAATACCATTAGAGAAAAACAGCAATAACCATGATATCATCACCCACAGTTTATAAAAGTGGTAAGAAAATAAGAGAGTTATAAGAAGGGGAAAAAGACTGTGATCTGGCTTAAGGAAGAAAGAATGCTCCTGTGAGGATGGATGGAGGGGACATAATTAGAGTAAGGAATAGGAACATGACATAGTGTGGGAGAAAATAAAGTTTACAACAACAGTAATGTCAGGAAGAAGGCAAAATGGTGTAAGACCCATGAAGGGTGCTGTGTGGCATTTGAAATAACAACAATATGAAAAAAATATATAATCTGAATAAAAAGAATAAAAAAATCAAGAGTAGTGAGTTAGTTGGAGTACAATTAAAGCAAAGGGAGACATGTTAAAAGGCTATGTGAAAGGGAAAAAGAGAAGAAAGAAAAAAACATGCAAGTTCTGAGGAAGAGTGAGGTGAAATTTGACTCAGCTGTTGATGTTCACGTTCTGACTTCTTTCTGGATCCATCTCTGGTTTTTTATCAGCTTAAGGTCCTGGCGTGGGTTGTCCATCTTCTGGCAGAACCCCCTGTACCTCCTTTCCCTGCCTCTAGAGGGAGCTTATGTTGGGATCAGGAGGGTGAGGTCTCTGTGTCTCCCTTGGGAGGCACTGTTCAGTCTTCCGAGAAAATTGTGGGTGCGTTTCCCCCTGCCTCTATACCTCCCATTTTAGTCTGTTCCAGTTTATTTCCAAAATTGTAGTTTCTGCTTAAATAGCTGTCCGTTTCATGGGGGGTAGAGGACAACCTGTGTAAGAGCGTCAGCTCTTACTTGCTTGGTGCAGTCTGCAGCTCTGCGTGCGAGCGGAGGCTGGGCAGAGCTCTGAGTCCCCCTTGTTGCACCATTCCTTAGCTTCCTGTTTTGATGGCCTCAGTGAAATAGGGCCTTAGGACCCAATGCACTTTGTCTCCTGCGGAGAATTCAAAATGGACCCTTTCAGGTATTCCTCTTGCTGTTTTTCTCTTTGGGAAATGCCCCCTGCTGGGTCGATAAGCCTACCCAGCCAGTTTTGCAGATCTTCCCCTACTCATACAGGAGGTGTAGGCTGGGCATAACTGTCCCTTTCTGTAGGGTCCCTCAAGGAAGAGGACTCAGTATGGCTTTAAATAATCTCAGGTGCACAGTTCCCAGGCCACTGCCCTCACAGCGCACAGTAGCCCACACTCTGCACTCTGTGCAGCTGTGCTGGACTGGGACCAAGAAATCACCTTGTCTTCCACTTTTCTGATCAATCTTCCCAGCTGTACTGAGTGGAAGCAAATTGAGCCCTCAATCCTTTTTCCTTGCTGGTGGGGATTTTGCATGTGGGTCCCTGCCCAGTGCTCCTCAGCCCCTCTTTAAAAAAAGTCTCTCTGGGTGGTCCTTCTATAGTGCTGAGCTGCTGTCCGGCTTTCTGTACATGCCACCCCTCCAAAAATCTAGGAGTCTATTACAGTCATGGCTAGCCACGGCCTTCCTCCTCACCAGATCCAGGTGCAGATAGTCTCTCTCCCACTCTCTGGCACTCTTCTGGTTGGCATTTCCTGCTGCAGCTCTGGGTGTGCCACTAGCTATGTGTGTATAGCCTGGCTCTACCTGACAACATTGTGTATCCAAGTCGCCCCTGCGCCAGGTCTGCGGATGCCCTGCCCTGGGAGGGGAGGGAGGTGCTCAGCTGCCATCTCTGACCAGGCTCTCCAGGGATGCAGGTGCTGTGGCTGCTGGCACCAGGCCCAGGGATTCTCCCCATCCACCTATAAAACCTCCTTACCACCTGTTTTGAAGTGTCTCTTGTACTCCTTCACTTCTAAACTTCATATCAGCTAAGATTCCATTGACTGCTCACTTTACTTTTTGGAAGATCAGCCAAGTTGTGTCTGAGTTGGGTGCAAGAGCAAGTGAACTCAGCTTCCACCTACTTGGCTGCCATCTTCCAGGTCTCTGGCCTGAAAAATTTCTGTTGAGTAATCAGATGCCAGTCTAATTGATGCTCCCTTGTGGGTAACTACCTGATTTTTTTCTTGCAGCTTTTAGGATTCTCTCCTTGTCTTTCAGCCTTGTTGTTTTAATTATGATGTGTCTTGGTGTAGGCCTCTTTGGGTTCAACTGGTTTGGGACTCTAAGCTCCCTGGACTTCTGTGACTTTTTTCCTTCAGCAGGTTAAGGAAGTTTTCAGTCATTGTGTACTCAAGTATGTTTTCAATCCCTTGCTCGCTCTCTTCTCCTGGTATTCCCATGATGCAGATGTTGTTACATTTCATGGTGTCCAAAATGCTTCTTAAGCTCTCCTCATTTAAAAAGAAAAATGTTGTTTTTTTCCTTTTGCTGCTCTGCCTGGGTGATTTTTTCCTAACTTGTCTTCCAAAACACTGATTTGATTATCTGCTTCATCTAATCTACTGTTTATTCCTTCCAGTATGTAATTTATTTCAGATATTGCATTATTTATTTCTGACTGGTCCACTTTTTATGGTTTCTGTGTCTTTTTTCATGGTGTTGAGTATCCCTATAATCATTACTCTAGACTCTCTATATGATAAATTGCTTGCCTCCATTTCACCTAGTTCTTCTTCTGGAGAATTCTCTTGTTTTTCATTTTGGGTCTGTTTCTTTGTCTTCCCATTTGGCTGCTTCTTTGTGTTTTCTACCTTAGTTGTTAAACTAATTACCCATTAAACTGATTAGCTGTTAATCTAATCAAGCTGTAATCAGCAACCAGGCTTAAGCACCACAGGGTGGGACAGAGTATTTCCTGCAGGTGGGAATTTTGCTTCCCCTCAGGCTGATGCCCCTAGGAGAGAAGTGCTCCGCCTGAGAGGAGTAGCTCCTGCACTGCGGGGGGTGACTCAGCCTTGCTGTTCCCTCAGTTCTCGCCTCAGAGCCACCACCCCAGACTCTCTTCAAGTGTCTCTAGCCCTCCCTTTGCTGGCACCCAGCATAAGTGGCTGCAAACAAGATTTTGTGCTTTGGCCATTTAAGAGGCTCTCTGCATCTCCAGCTGTCTCTCTTAGGCAGGCAGAAATCCCGCTGTTTTTCACAGCTGGGTGTTACCTGGTTTCCTTTCTGGCTCTGGTGCTGTAGGCTGGACAGCAGCCCAGTTTGGGGTTTAGACCCCACGCTTCTCAGGGGGAAACCCCTGGCTGCTGATATGTCCCTCCAGAACTTCAGCTGCCACCTGTGGGAGCCCAGCCAGCCCTCTCTTGCCCTCTCTGCACTCCCTACCTCTCATGTTGTAGTGAAGTGCTTTCTTCTCTCTTTCTGGTTTTAAGGCTTCTCTCAAGCTAGTGTTCAGTTGGTTATCCTGGATGATTTCTGTACAATTTATTTGTAATTCCAGATTGGTCCTGGGAGGAGGCTACTGTAGCTTCCACTTAGTCCTCTACTATGTTGGATCCCTTCCAAATCTTTGGAAGTACAGGCTAGTGCTGGCCTCTGGTCCCAGATGTAAAAGCTTTCAGAGACATGGTGTCTCGCTCTCTGACATTTCCTGCTCTGTACTGTTCTTCCAGAGCACTATCATGATTGAATTGGGCAAAACCCTTCCCAGTTTCATCTGCTGCTCTGAAATTGGCCTGTGGAACTTCCTGGTGACCACATATGGCAACTGCGTGGCTCTTCTGTTTTTAGGTTGTCAGAGAGCCTCCTCCGTCCCTTTGCTGCTTCTGCGCAGGCGCCAGGGCCCTGCTTGTGTTGTGGCTCAGTATTCTGTTTTCATCCACTGGTATTTTGGGTTTGTTAGTGTCACTTTGTCACTGAATTTTGTTATGTGTATTGTTGATGAGATTTAACTATCTTATTGCTCCTGTTGTTTTTGTAAAAGACTTGAGTAAAAACTCTTCGACCAACACCAACTTCCCCAAATCCTCTAAACTAAAAATTTAAATGCATCAACAGAGAAGAAACCTGTAAAAATACCAGATGCATATGTAGGTGAATTTTTATTATCTTGAGGTACAGAAGGCTTTTCTAAACATAACATTAACCAAACATTAAAGAAATGAAAAATAAAAAACTATATATATTTGACTAAATAAAAATAGGACATCTGAGTATGAAATCTGGCACAAAGAAAATAAAAGACAAAACAGATACAGGAGGAAACGTGCAATTAACAGTAAAGAAATTATTTTCTTAATATATGTGCTCTTACAAATTAATTTAAAAAATGAACTTCCAATTTGTAAAAGAAGAAATAAGATGGCCAAGAAAGATACAAAATGCAAATTAAAATGACAATCTTTTTAAGAGTATGAGATTTGCAAAGTTTAACAAAATAAATTGACATAACTTTTCTGGAGAGCAATATAGCAATATATGTGTTAAACCCTTAAAGAACACATTCCCTCCCATCCAACAATAACACTTTTAAGAATTTACCATGGGAAAATGATCATTCAAGTGTTGCAAAGATGTGTAAAAGAGGTTCACAAAAGCATCATATTTATAGGAGAAAAGTGGAAAAAATTCTAAATTGTTCATTCATTGGGGTATATGTTTAATCATTGTAAAGTGAAACAATAGGATACTTCTCAATCATTACTAATGATGATATAGAGCTAAATTTATTGAAATGGAGAGACGTTGATAATATAAGAAGACAAAAATTTAAAAAACAGCGGGTGGGGGAGTGCAGAAACCATCTTAGGCCTTCCAGCCTTCATCAGGTCCCCCAGCTGAGCCTGCCCTGGGTTGTAGAACTGCGAAAAGTAATAAATTGCTGTTGTTTTACCAACCCCCCCCCCCCCAAAAAAAAACCTAGCTATCAAAATGTGGTAATATGAACACATTTTTAAAAAATTTATTTAGTGATTTGGAGAGTGAGGGGGGAGAGAGAGAGAAAGAGAGAGAGAAAATTGTTGTTCTACTTATTTATGCATTAATTGGTTGATTCTTGTATGTGCCCTGACTGGGGACTGAACCCTCAACCTTGGCATATAGAGAGGATGCTCTAACCCACTGAGCCACCTGGCCAGGTCCTGAACACATTTTTTACTTAGAACATAAGCATGTGGTATGTGTTAACATGCAGAAAAACTGGTCACATACTATCTGAGTGTCTGTTGGATTTACTCAGTCAGGGGTGACACCACCTGCTGGGCGGGTGAAGTGCACTGTCTTCTCACTGCTTTCTGCCTTGCCTGAACTATCTATAGTATATTAATTATATGTTATATTTATTACATTATATTGATTTATTATATTTATTATATATTTATTATATTATTATATTCATATTATAATGGACATGTATAATCATAATCTGAAAAATATTCCATTAATGTTTATGAGGCCACCTTCTCTAAATTACAAGGATGATTTTATTCACCCCCTTTCCTGAACTCATATTTGTAGCCTGTAGCCATATCACACAGTTTAACATTACTCATATGCCTCTGTCATACGTTATTTACTGATGACTCTATGAGTTTTACTCACATCTGGAACACACTCAGTGTGAGTTCCTCCAAATTAAATATTGTCTTTTTGCTTCTTTTGCTATGATAATCACCATTTCTGAAGTGGTTAAACACAACTTTATATGTCTCCTACAGTCTCTTAAAAATGTTTCCAGTGACAGCTTCTATCCATGGGTGAAAATTTGCAGAGGTCTAGGACATTTATGCTCACTCTTAAGTACCTGTGATGGGACAATAGTTATGGCCCCTAAACATGTCCACATGCTAATGCCAAGAAACTGCAAATACATTGCATAACATAGCAAAGGTTGCATATAGAGTCAAGTTTCTATTCAGTGGACCTCACAATAGGGAGATAACCATGGATTATCTGGATCAGCTGAATGCACTCACTGGTGCTTAAATAGGAAAGAAGACAGAGGAGTAGCTCAGAGCCATGCGGTGTGAAAAGGGCTCAGCTGGGCGCTCACCCTTAGAGGGCAGAGAGAGGGGCCACTAGCCATGGAAGGGGCCTCCATAGGCAGGAAAAGGCAGAAAAAGTATTTTTAAAAATACAGCATGCATTTATGATAAACACTCTCAGCAAAGTGGGAATAGGGGAACCATATCTCAAAATAATAAAAACTATATATGACAAACCTACAGCTAACATTATACTGAATGAGGAAACCTAAAAGCATTTTCCTTAAAATCAGGAACAACACAGGAATGTCCACTTTCATCGCTCTTATTCCACATAGTCTTAGCCACAGCAATCAGACCAAAAAATAATATAAAATGAAGGACATTCAAATTGGAAAGAAGTAACTGTCATTATTTGCATATGACATGATATTGTATAAAAAGAATCCTGAAGGTTTCACCAAAAATTTATTAGAACTGATAAATAAATTCAGTAAAGTAGCAGGGTACAAAATTAATATTCAAAAGTTAGTGGCACATTTATACATTAATAATAAATGATCAGAAAGAGAAACTGAGAAAACATCCCCATTTACAAATGCAAAAGAATAAGGAACCTAGAAATACCTTTAACCAAGGTGGTAAGAGACCTCTACTCAGAAAATTATAAGACACTGAAGAAAGAAACTAAAGATACACGTAAGTGGAAGCATATACGGTGTTCAAGGATAGAAAGAACTAACATTGTTGGAATGAACTTCTGGCCAAGACAGAGGCACGGGTAGATACACTTTGCCTCCTCACAGAACCAGAAGAAGGACGACAACAAATTTAAAAACAAAAACATAACCATAACTGCCAGAAAATTAAACTGTATGGAAATCTGACAACCAAGGAGTGAAAGAAGAAATATTCATACAGACTGGTAGGAGGGGCGGAGATGGGCAGCTGGGTAGAGAGGACCTGAGGCAAGGTGGTGGCTGTATGACTGGGCAGTCCCACATTTGCATTTGGGTAAACCAGGAGGAACAGCTGGGGAGCAAGACAGACCATGCAACCCAGGGTTTCAGTGAGGAAACTAAAGCCTCAAAACCTCTGAGGGCAAAACCTACAGTGGTTGCAGCAGCAGGACAAAGTCCCAGTCTCACAGGAGAGTCTGTTGGAGAGACCCACAGGATCCTAGAATGTACACAAAACCACCCACCCAGGAGTCAGCACTAGAAGGGCACAATTTGCTTGTGGGTTGCAGGGGCAGTGACTGAAAGCTACCTGGGAGTTTAGCAAGTGGCATTGTTTCCTCTTAGACCCTTCCCCCCCATACAGCATCACAACACAGCAATCTGCAGTGCCCTGCCCTTGCAGAAACCTAAAGCTCCACCCCTTCCAATATAACTGGCCACTGAGATAAAGAAATATGGCCCAAATGAAAGAAGAGATCAAAGCTCAAAACACAGAACTAAGTGATGAACAGATAGCCATCCTATCAGACGTAGAGTTCAAAACACTGGTAACCTGGATGCTCACTGAATTCGTTGAGTATGGTCACAAAATGGAGGAAAAAGCAAAGGCTATTCAAAGTGAAATAAAGAAAAATTTACAGAGAACCAACAGTAAAGGGAAGGAAACCAGGCCTCAAATCAATCATTTGGAGCAGAAGGAAGAGATAAACATTCAACCAGAACAGAATGAAGAAGTAAGAATTCAAAAAAAAAAAAAAAAAAAAAAAAAAAAAAAAAAAAGAGAGAGAGAGGCTTAGGAACCTCTGGGACAACTTTAAATATTCCAACATCTGAATCATAGGGGTGCCAGAAGGGGAAGAGAAAGAGCAAGAAATTGAAAACTTACTTGAAAAAACAATGAAGGAGAACTTCCCCAATCTGGCCAAGAAAACAGACTTCCAGGAAATCCAGGAAACTCAGAGAGTCCCAAAGAAGTTGGACCCAAGGAAGCACACACCAAGGCACAGCATCATTACATTACCCAAGATGAAAGATGGGAGCATGTGAAAGGCAGCAAGAGAAAAGGAGACAGTTATGTACGAAGCAGTTCCCATAAGACTATCAGATGATTTCTCAAAAGAAACCTTGCAGGCAAGAAGGAGCTGGAAAGAAGTATTCAAAGTGATGAAAGGCAAGGACCTACAGCCGCAATTACTCTCTCCAGCAAAGCTGTCATTCAGAATGGAAGGGCAGAGAAAGTGCTTCCCAGATAAGGTCAAGTTAATGGAGTTCATCATCTCCAAGCCCTTATTATATGAAATGTTAAGGGATTTATCTAAGCAAAAGAAGAAGATAAAAAACTATGAACAGTAAAATGACAAGCTCACAACTATCAACAACCATACCTAAAAAACAAAAACAAACTAAGCAAATAACTAGAACAGGAATAGAATCATAGAAATGAAGATCAGAGGGGAGGAAGAGGAGGGAGAATGGGGGAAAAGGTACAGGGATTAAGCAGCATAAATAGCAGGTACAAAATAGGCAGGAGAGGTTAAGAACAGTATAGGAAATGGAGAAGCCAAAGAACTTACATGTATGACCCATGGATGTGAACTAAGAGAGGGAGGGAATGCTGGGTGGCAGGGCAGTGCAGGGTGGAGGGGAATAAAGGAGAGAATATAATGGGACAACTGTAAGAGCAAAATCAATAAAATATATACTAAATAAAAAAGGTAACTAGGTTACAATTGCTTGACTGGTGTTACTAGGTTACTATCCAGAAAACCTCCCACTTCTCTTGGGCTTCTGGTGTTTGCAATTCCATTTAGCAAGGGTTAGAGCTACCCTGTTGTATCTAACCCTGTAATTTATTAAGAGCTTGGCCAGAAAGGTGGCTATTTATAATAACAGGAAACTGAATGTTTCTTAAAAAGAAAAAACCTACAGCTAGAGAAATGGACCAGATTATTGGGAAGGACTGAGGGAGACCCTGCCCCACAGAGCCTTCCTGGTCGCTGCGGATGGAGAAATAAATTGTACCAGACACAGTGTGCCTGTCAGGAGAGGGGGTGGCGATTCCCTCTAGTGGAGAATGCCCCGAGCCCTTCCCTAAAAGTGGCTTTTATTGAGAACGAGCTGCGTGCAGTGGTATACAGCCTGCACGCAAAGCCTAGCAACCTGTATCAAAAAGGCTATAGATAATAAATTGGAGAAATAAAGAGGTTTGTCTTAAATCAAGGTCTGTCAGACAAGTTGGTGCCAGATGCTCATAGGCACAGTTTCGGGGTTTCAAGAATTATCTTCACTGTGAGGTAAAACACCTGTTTTTTTCTTTATCCGGCAGTGGGAAGCACAGCAAGATAACTATGTTGTTTCAGTAACTACGTTGCATTTTTTATGGCCAGATCTCCCAGGGGACCCTAGGTGTTAATATCGGTCCATGTGCCTCCCAGCATTCCAGGGGTTCCAGTGGAGGTTTATAGGCAGGGCCTAACTCAGGCGGGGCTACAATTCCCAATACCACACAAAGTGGTCCCCAACAAGGACAGTGGCTGGAAGCTTTGACTGGCTTATTTGGATAAAAATTCCTTTTCTTAGTATCTGACTGCATGCAACTTTCCACAAGACTTATTCTACTAAGATAAACTGGTAAATTGGTTTCTACTTATGGTATTAACATTTTGACCTGTTAGACACATATTCTGACCCTAAATAAAAAACAAACAAACAAAAAGTTGTTAAAATGTCCATACTACCCAAAGCAATCTATAGAGTCAAGCAAATTCTATCAAAATACCAAAGGTATATTTCATGGAACTAGAATAAATATTCAAAAAATTTATATGGAACAACAAAAGATCCCTAGTAACCTCAGCAACCTTGACACACACACACACACACACACACACACACAAAAGTTGGAGGTAACAGGCCACTTGATATCAAACTGTTCTACAAGTCCATAGTAATCAAAACAACATGGCGCTTCCATGAAGAACAGACATACGGATCAATGGAACAGACTAGAGAACACAAATATAAACTCAGGCCTATATGATCAATTAACATACAACAAAGGCAGCAGAAACATACAATGGGGCAGACAGTCTATTCAATAAATGGTGTTGGGAAAATCGGACAGATACATGCAAAAAATGAAATGACTACCTTCTTATACCATATGCAAGAATAATTTCAAAACAGATTGAAGACTTAAATGTAAGATACAAAACCATAATAATTCTAGAAAAAAACACAGGCAGTAAAATCTGACATTTCTTTTAGCTGATATATCTCTTCAGTCAAGGAAAACAAAACAAAACAAAAAACCCTACACAAATGGGATGACATCCAATTAAAATATTTTTGTACAGAACAGGAAACCATCAACAAAATGAAAAGGCAGCCTAATAAATCGGAGAACATATTCAACAATGATACATATGGTGAGGTTAATATCCAAGATTTATAAAGAACTCATACTACTCAACACCAAAAAATGGACACTCCAATTAAAAAATGGGCAGAAGACATGAATAGACACTTCTCCAAAGATGATACACAGATGGCCAATAAACAAATGAGAAGATGCTCAACATCACTAATTGTCAGAGAGATGCTAATTAAAACCATAATGAGACATCACCTCACACCTGTCTCAATGCTTACCATCAGTAAATCTACAAATGACAAGAATTAGAGAGGATGTGGAGAAAAGGGAACCTTTGTGCACTGTGGTGAAAACAGATGGGTGTAGGCACTGTGGAAAAACATTATGGAGTTTCTTGAAAAAATTAAAAGTGGTCAGTGGAATGGAGGTGTGAGAAGTCCCCCTAGACTCTCCCCATGAAGTTTCAACAATTTGAACAGCTATAGTTTATCAAAGGTTCCCTGTTTAATGTACAAACACATCTGAGAGATTGAAGCTCTGAAATCCCTGAAGGTGGCTAAGTGGAAGCAAACTGGGGAGAGGGAAAGGAACAAGAGCTGAGGTCATGCTAGGGATGCAGCCTGGAGTTCACAGCTCAAAGCTCATTGCAGGCCTCAGCCCAGAGAGGAGAGGAGCCAGATTGTTACTTGGACTCCAGCCAGGAAGAGCAGAGAGCTGCAGTGAGCATTTCTGCAGGAGTGGTCAGTACCTGCTATGGCTGAACCCAGTGGCCTGGGCAGGGACAAAGCACACAGGTGCAGCCATGGTTGCCTGGCTGTCAGCATTACATGTAGAGAAACAAAGCCAGGAGCCTCACTGTCTACTCTCACTCTCCCAGAGCTAGTAGTGGGCCCTAGAAGAAGCTGTAGCAGTAACTGTTGGGTGGCAGAGGACATTACATGCAAACTTGAGAAGCTGTGCAATAGAATCATCATTTTCTGGAGCGATAGGCAGCTCAGCAACTATTCCCGCGGTCAGGTGGAGGTACAGAGGGGAAGCCACTGAGACACGCCAGTTAACCACGGCCGGAGAACACAGAAGTAGCCAGCGTCCCCCAGCTTCTCCCAACTGCAGCTGCAGTGGCTGCACTGTCAGCACCGCCTGGCTGGGGGACACAGGGTTGGGGTGTCATGAATTTGGAACCCAACCAACCACCACATTTTTCTGCAGGGGTGGTGCTCTGCAACTGAGATGACCTGAATGCAGAGAAAATACCCATCTTAACAGGGGACAAAAGACATTTTCTATCACTCCACAAAAATCTGAAAACCAGAGAAGTGCAAGAGAACTAAAAAATTTGTGTTTCAACACCACCTACTAAGAAACAATAGAAAAACTTATATTTTTCCTTTTTTTATTGTTGTTTAATTACAGTTGTCCCCATTCCCCCCCCATTGCTCTCTTCCACCCTACCCACCCCACTTCTCACATCCAGTCCTCCCCCCTTGTCTTTGTCCCTGTGTCCTTCATACCTGCTCCTTGACAGCCCTTCCCCTTCTTCTCCCGGTAATCAGTCCCTCCCCCGCCCCTCTGGTCACTGTTGGCTTTTTATTTCCATGTCTCTGGTTCTATTTTGCTTGCTTGTTTGTATTATTTTTTTATTGTTGTTCAGTCACAGTTGTCCCACATTTTGCCCATGGCTCTCCCCTTCCTTGTGCTCCCCACTCCCATAGCCGATCTGCACCCCGTAGTCCGAGCCCATGGGTCCTCTCCACGTGTGCCTCGACTGGGCCCTTCCCTCTCTTTCTCCCATTGTTCCACACCCTCCTCCTCGCTGGTCACTGTCAGTCTGTTCTTTATTTCTATGTTTCTGGTTCTATTTTGCTCATTTATTTGTTTCATTGAAGAGGTTCCATTTACAAGTGTGATCATATGGTATTTGTCTTTCAGTTCTGGCTTATATTGCTTAGCATAATGCTCTCCAGTTCCATCCATGCTGTTGTGAAGGGTAGAAGCTCCTTCTTTTTTCCTGCTGTGTAGTATTCCATTGTGCAAATGTACCATAGTTGTTAGATCCACTCATTTACTGATGGGCACTTAGGCTGCTTCCAGCACTTGGCCACTGTAAATTGTGCTGCTATGAACATTGAGGTGTATGTGATCTTTTGAATTGGTGAGAATCAACAGAAAAACCTCTTATAAATCTGATAGATAGAGAAATGCCATTAATACACAGATACCTAGAAAAAGAAGAAATTCATTGAATACCATACATAACCAAAGCAACAAGGCTGCTCAGAAAGAAGATAAAAAAAAATCACCAGAAAATAAACATAAAGGCATGGAAATATGTGACATAATGACAGGGACTTCAAGGCCGCAGTTCTGAAAAGACTCAACTAGTTACCAGAAAGGACAGACAGGCAGTGTAATGAACTCAGAAATGATACCAATGAGCAAAAGAAGAATTCTACAAAAGAGATTACAACTTTAAGGAAGAACCAGATAGAAATTTTGGACATGAAGAATTCAATTCAAAAAAGGGGATTAACTAGCGAACTGATGAGACGGAAGAAACACTTAGCAACATCAAAGATAGAAATCTAAAAATGATGCAGAGGTAAGAGAAACTTGAACAAAAGAAAAGGAAGAACTCTATGAGAACTATCTGACTTCATCAGAAAGAGCAATATAAGATTAACAGGCATTACAGAAGAAAAAGAGAGGAAGGGAAATTAGAAAGCCTGTTCAAATATATAGTTGACAGGAACTTTCCAATCCTATGGAAAGAGCTAATCCTCAAATCTAAGAAGAAAACAGCTACCTCAATCCAAAAAGGCCTTCTCCAAGGCACAGTGTATTAAAGCTGTCAAAAATTAATGACAGAGAAAGTAATCTCAAGGCAGCCAGGAAAAGAGAATAACAGCAACCTATAAAGGAAAGCCTATTAAAATGGAACTGGACTTCTCAGCAGAAACTCCATATGCTAAGAGAGAGGGAAATCAAATATTCACACTACCAACAGGGATAAATTACCATTCAAGAATAATAAATCCAGCAAAATTATACTTTAGATACAAGGAGAAATCAAGACTTTTCCAGACATATAAAAACTGAAAAAATTTACCACCAGAAGGCCCCCATTTGATGAAACACTCAAGGGGTTAGTCTACCTGAAACAACAAACAATATGTCACAAAAACTACAAGTATGATCACCAACACGCAGTCAGAAGTAGAAAATTACAACTATTTTTCAGAATAAGGCACTATACACTTAAATAGCACATAAAGTTTAAAGGCAGTAATAACATTTAAAAAGAGAAAAGACAATAGCTACTGAAACTTAGAAATGAACTCAGAGTGTAAATAAGAATAATATGTGACAAAAAAGGAATAAGTCTGAATTTGCACAGGGAAATGCGGTTTAGACACATTCAGAAGAAAAAAAAAAGCTATGTATATAAGGAAGTTTCTTTTACATACTCCAAATGGTAACCTCACACAAAAACCCCAAAACTGAAACACATAAGTTAAAAAAAGAAAAAGTATAGAATACAACAAAACAAAAGAAACAGACAGAAACACAAAGGAAACACAATGGAGGCACAGAGCTATAAAGAAACAAAAGATAAAATGGCTACAGAAAATTCTCAAACATCAATAATTACCCTGAATGTGAATGGACTGAATTCATCAATAAAAAGGCAGAGAGTAGCAGATTGGATTAAAAAACAAAAACAAACAAACAAACAAAAACCCCAACCATATGCTGCCTTCAGGAGACAAGCTTGCACTGCAAAGATTTAAAGTGAAAGGGTAGAAAATGATTCTTCAAGCAAATAGTACCTATAGAAAAGCAAGTATATCCATACTTATATCTGACAAAACAGATTTCAGCACAACAAAAGTAAAAAAAGATAAATGTGGACACTTTATAATGATAAAGGGGACACTACATCAAGAAGACACCCCATCAGAGCGTGTGTGTGTGTGTGTGTGTCTGAAACAGATAAAAACACAATAATAATAGGGGACCTAAATACTCATTTACAGCTTCCAAACAGAAAATCAATACAGAAATATCAGCCTTAAATGACACACTACATTAAATATACATTCTTCTCTATCACACATGAAACATTCTCAAAAACAGACCATATGTGGGGACACAAAATTAGTGTCAACAAATTTAAGAAGACTGAAATCATACAAAGCATATTCTCCAACCACAATGTTTTGAAGTTAAAAATCAATTACTAAAAGAAAGTGAAAACACATATACAAATATGGGGAGATTAAACAACATGCTACTAAGGAAATGACTGGGTCAAAGAAGAAATAAAAGGTGAGATCAAAATATATGCAAGACAAATGAGAATGACAGTATAATATGTCAAAACTTTTGGGATGCAGTAAAAGCAATAATAAGAGAGAAGTTTCTATCATTACAAGCTTCTTTCAAGAAACAAGAGAAACACCAAGCAAATAACCTAACATTACATCTTAAGGAACTGGAAAAAGAAAAACAAAAGGAGCCCAAAGTCAGGAGAAGAAAAGAAATAATAAACATTAGAGCAGAACTGAATAAAATAGAGAGCAGACAATACAAAAAAAAAATCAATGCAACAAAGAGCTGGTTCTTTAAAAATATTAATAAAATTGACAAACCTCTTCCTAAACTCACTGTGAAAAAAAGAGAAAACACACAAATAAACAAAATAAGAAATGAAAGAGAAAAAGTTACACAGCCATCAAATAAACACAAAGGCTCATAAAAGAATACTAAGAAAGACTATGTATGCCACAAAATTCAATAACCTAGCAGAGGTGGGTAAGTTTCTAGAAATATATAACCTTCCTAGATTGAATCAATTGGAAAATATAAGTGGGCTGATCAATAGTGAAGTAATTAAAACAGCCATCAAATACCTCCCCAAAAGTAAATGTCCAGGGCCAGATCGCTTTACTAGTAAATTCTAGCAATCATTTGAATAAGATTTGATAACTATCCTCTTCAAACTCTTCCAAAAATTTGAAGGGGCAATGTAACAAGGTAGATTGGACCTGAGATCTCTGGAAAGTAGGGGAGACCCCAGATCAAGGGGAACTCCCCCAAATTCAGGACTAGAGGATGCTCCCCCACCAAGAAAAGGCAGGGAGGTAGGGAAAGCTGCCCAGGCTGCAGATTAAAAGCACCCTGCCTTCTCCAAGATAGGGAGAAGCTTACGGAGCAGAAGGCATATTGCATAACAAAGGCAGCCATCAACTGTGAAGAAGCAAGCCCCCATTACCCTGACAACCAGGCAGCCTAGGCCTTCACAGCAGGGAGGGAGTGGGAGGACATGTTGTCTCTTACTCCGCTAGAGGTGGGGCAAAGCAAATATGGCCAATAATAGCCCTCATTGGTTGGAAAGCTGGACATTCCCACTGGCTTCCAGAGCACATGGGATTCCAGGAGAGAGGACTTTTAAATAGCAGGAGGAGAGAAGCTTGTTCCCTTGGCTCTTGGATCATGGTGCTTTGACTCGGGGCTCTTGGTCTTACATGTGCTAGGATGCTCTGGGTCTCTGGCCCTTGTTCCCAGATTGGATGGGAACACTTGTATCTGCTGGTCCCACCAGGGGCTTAGGCCCTGAAGGGTGGGAAGCTTGCTCCTGGAGGCAGAGTTCTACACTGGGATGAGTGCCTTACCAGGCTCCAGTCTCTGAGATGTTATGATCCAGTGCAGCAAGGCACGTGGGTCCCGGACAGCTACATGGAGACTGAGAGCAGTGCACCCCAGAACCTGAGAAAAGAGCTGCTGAAAAAAGATGGCGACTTTGAAACCTGTGAGTGCACATTCCAGAGAGGATGGAGATCTGGTTGCATGGCTAGCTTACACTCTGAAATGACAGATTAGGAAATGGGGAACTTCTGGGCATGATTTTGGCTTGTAATCTTTTGGGGAGCAAGAGAAGTTCTGGGCCTCATGAGAGAGAAGTGCTCAGAGAAGGAGTACTCTCAGCACCACCCTGCCCACCAAAATTGGAACCCTGTTAATAAAAACCTGTTTCCTTCCACACAAATCTTTAGGTCAGGTGTATACTAGGTCACAAGTGGCTGAACTTATGCTGCACAGTTATGTAATATTTCCTAGCATGTTTTATGAGATGAATATAACCCTGACATCAAAACCTGACAAGGATAATGCACAAAAACTACAGGCTAAGTTCTCTGATGAATACAGATGCAAAAATCTTAAACAAAATACTAGCAAATTGGATGCAACAATACATTAAAAAGTAATACACCATGATAGAGTGGGAATCATTCTAGAGGCACAAAAATTGTTCAACATATGCAAATCAATCAACGTGATACACCATATTAACAAAATAAAAAAAAAACTGTATGATCTTATCAACAGGCGCAGAAAAAACATTAGACAAAATACAACATGCTATCTAATCATAATCATGTTATGATTAGAACACCCAATAAAATGAGCATAGAAGGAAAATACCTCAACAAAAAAAGGCCACATGTGACAAACCCTCAGCCAGTATCACTCTCAATGGTGAAAAACTGAAAGCTTTTCCTCTAAAATCAGGAAGAAGATAAGGATGCCCACTGGCACCACTCTTATTCAACATAGTTCTGGAAGTTTAGCCAGAGCATTCAGGCAAGAGGAAGAAATAATATATATTTAAATTTAGAAGGAAGAAGTAAAAATATTACTTTTGCAGATGACATAATTCTGTATATAGAAAACCCTAATGACTCCACCAAAAGACTATTAGAAACAATTGAAAAATGCAGTAAAGTTGCAGGATATGAAATGAATCAATGTACAAAAATCCACTGCTTTTCTATATACTAACAATAAAACTTCAGAAAAAAATAATAAAAACAGCCCTGGCTGGGTGGCTCAGTTCTTTAGAGTGTCATCAGGATATGCCAGGGTTGTGGGTTCACTCTCCAGTCAGGGCACATACAAGAAGCAAGAAATGAATGCATAAATAAGTGGAACAACAAAATCAATGTTTCTTTCTTTCTTTCTCTCTCTCTCTCTCCCCCCCTCCTTCCTTCTTTCTTTTTCTAAAAATAAATTTAATTTGGCTGAGTGGATATAAACAAAAAAAACTACATTTTATCTATGAGTTACTATCCTTAGATTTAAGAGGAGGCATAGCATAAAAGTGAAATGACAGAAAAAGATATTCCATCCAGAAGTAACCCAAAGAGATCAATGGTGGCCATAATTATATCAAACGAAAGAGATTGTAGGTAAATAATTGTCACAAGAGACAAAGAAAGAAGTCATGTAATCATAAAAGGATTGATTTATCAAGAATATATAGCAATTATAGCCATGACTGGTGTGGCTCAGTGGGTTGGTGTCAGCCTGCAAACGGAAAGGCCATGGGTTCACCTCCCAGTCAGGGCACAGGCCTGGGGTGCAGGCCAGGTCCCCAGTTGGGGTGTGCAAGAGAGGCAGCCAATCGGTGTTTCTCTCACACTTCAATGTTTCTCTCCCTCTCCCTGTCCATTCCCCTCTGTCTAAAAATAAATAAATCTTTAGATAAAATCAATTTAGATAAAGATTTTGATAAAATCTTTAGAAAAAAATCAATTTAAAAAAGTAATAAAAATTCTTTTGCAAATGCAACAAAAAAGAATAAAATACCTAGGAATAAATAAATTTACCAAAGAATGTGAAAGATCTATGTGCTGAAAACTATAAAGCATTATTAAGAGAGATTGGAATAGACACAATGAAGTGGAAAGATATTCCATGTTGATGGACTGGAAGAATTAACATAGTTAAAATGGCCATGTTACCCACAGCATTATACACATTTAATGCAATCCCTATAAAAATCCTAATTTTTAAAGAACGAGAACAAAAAATCATCAGATTTATATGGAACCACAAAAGGCCCTGGATAGCCAAAGAAATCATGAGAAAAAAGAATAAAGTTGGAGGTATCACAGTACTTGACTTCAAATTACACTACATAGCTACGATAATCAAACAGCATGGTGTTGGCAGAAAAACATATACAATGACAAACTGAACAGAAATGAGAGCCCAGAAACAAAACCACATATATATGAGCAAGTAATTTTTGACAAAGTGGTCAATAAAAAACCACAATGGAGAAAAGAACACCTCTTTAGCAAATGGTGCTGGGAAAAACAGAAAGCCACATGCAAAAGAATGAAACTAGATTACAGCTTTTCTCCATGTACAAAAATTAATTCGAAATGGATCAAAGATCTAAATATAAGATGTGAAACAATAAATTACAAGGAATAAAACATATGTTCTAAACTTATAGTTCTTGGTTGTAGAGAACATTCTATGAATTTGACTCCAAAGGCAAAGCAAGTGGAGGCAAAAATAAGTGAATGGGACTATATCAAACTAAAAAGCTCCTACACAACAACAGAAACTGACAACAAAACAAAATGGCAACCAACTGAATGGAAGATGATATTTGCAAATGACAGCTCTGATAAGGGATTAACATTCAAAATATATAGAGAACTCCAACAACTCAACACCTAACAAACATCCAATTAAAAAAAATGAGCAGAGAACCTGAACAGAAACTTCTAAGAAGACACACAAATGGCCAACAGATATTTTAAAAGATATTCAACTTCACTAGCTATTAGGGAAGTGCAAATAAACTACAATGAGATACCACCCGACATCTGTTGTAATAGTTTTAATCAACAAATAAGCTAATAACAAGTGTTGGAGAGCCTGTGGAGAGAAAGGAATTCTCATTCACTGGTGGTGGGAATGTAAATTGATGCAGCCACTATAGAAAACACTACAATGATTTCTCAAAAAATTAACAATAAAGTTACCATATAACTCAGCAATTCCTTTTCTGGTTGGCTAACCACAAAACTAGAAAACATTTATTAATGAAGATATACACACTCCTGTGTTAACTGCAGCATTATTCATGGTGACTAAGACATGAAGACAACCAAAGTGTCCTTTGATAGATGATTAGGTAAGGAAAATACAGTGTATATATAACTATGGAATAGTACTTGGCCACAAGAGAGAATGAAATACTGCCATTTACGACAAAATGCATGGACCTTGAGATTATGCTAAACGCAATAAATTAGTCAGAAAAAACTAATAACCATATGATTTCACTCATATGTAGGATATAAAACTAAAACTCAAAGACACAGACAATAGTATGGTGTTTATCAGAGGGACGGGGGTGAGGAGAGAAGTAAAGTATAAAGGGTAGCCAAGCATATGGCGATGGGAGATTATTTGAGTGTGGGTGGTGGGCACACAGTGCAATATTCAGATCATATATTACAGAAATGCGCACTTGAGCCCCCGCCCCGGCCAGGCCATGCTCCCTAATGGCACCTCTGCTTAGGTCGCTCCAAACCTCTGCAGCGGCCATGCGCGCGCCCGCTAACGTGGTCGCACCCCTACCCTCCGCCTGGGTCCAGTCCTCCTTCCAGCTGGGCCAGCCTTGCGACGCCTGTGAGAGCGACAAAGCTACGCCCCACGGAAGGGGCACGCTCTCACATTCAAGGTGCAGAAAATGGGTTTCAAGTTAGGCTTAGTATCAAAACAGCTCTGGGAGATAAAGCATATGCCTGGGATACAAATGAAGAATATCTCTTCAAAGCAATGGTAGTTTTCTTCATGAGAAAAGTTCCCAAGAGAGAAAAACCAGAAATTTCCCATGTCCTACCTTGCAATGTAACCCAGTGGGTGTCATTCTGGTTTGTGGTTACAGATCCTTCGAAAAATCACACCCTTCCTGTGATGAGATACAGTCAGCCATAGAATGAATAGGAACCGGATCAATAATGCCTTCTTTTTGAAAGACCAGACTCTGGAATTTTAAAAAATTCCTTCCACTCTTGCACCACCCGTTGACCCATCTGTGCCCATCTGGATTATTATATTTGGTATGATATTTTGTATCGCCATACTTACATTTACACTATTGATTTTATCAGGAATCTGGCAACGTAGAAGGAAGAACAAAGGACCATCTGAAGTGGAGGACACTGAAGATAAGTGTAAAAACACTGTCACAATTGAAAATGGCATTCCCTGTGACCCCCCTGGACACGAAGAGATGGCACATTAATGATACCTTTATGACAGAGGATGAGTGGCTCATCCCTCTTTGAAGGGCTGCAGTTTTGCTTCCCAAGGAACTCAACACTTGTTTCTGTGCAGCTGTTGAGCACCACAAATTATCAAGGGCAGATTACATATTTTTTTCACCTTTCTTCTTTTGTGAGAAATTTTGAATGCACACGAAAGTGAAAGGCAATCAGTTATACCCATGAAGACCGTTGGAATCATAAGCTGCTGAGTACTCAAGGAATTCTAAAATATTTTCCTGACAACACAGTGTGTAAGTGTAGTCATTTGGCGTTTGTAACTATTGATTTAAAAGCCCATCTGTATTTAAGCATTTCTAAAAATAAGGTCAGGCCACAATATATATTTCACACTCTGAAGAAAAACCTAAGGAAAAACATTTTTCCTGTGGCAAATACCTATAATATGGTGTAGAAATCATTGAAAATTGATCCTTTTGAATATTGTTTATATCACTCTGTATATGACAAGTAATAAGCAAGAATAAAAGTAATTATTGTAAATGCGATGGCTAAAAATTGGAGTGTTGATAAACAAGGTGGAATTTGATCCTGTAATTATACCAACAGTTGCTTGTGTAATTTCTATCAGTCTCTAATAGGGCAGCTCTGTTTGTTGAGTAGTCCTGCAATTTGTAAAAGTACAATCTAGGCTAATATAATAAAGTGCTAATTATCTCTTTTTGGAAAAAAAAGGAAATGTACACTTGAAACCTACATGACCCTATTAACCAGTGTCACCCCAATAAATTTGACTTAAAAAGTAAAATAAACACAATGAAATATAAAGATATTCCATTTTTACGGATTAGAAGAATCAATGTAGTTAAAAGGTCCATATTACCCAAAGCAAAATACAGATTTATGCAGTCTCCATAAAAATTCCAATGACATTTTAAAAAATAAATAGAACAAAAAATTATTAGGTCTGTATGGAATCACAAAAGACCTTGAATAGCTAAAGCAATCATGGGTTGGGGGAAACAAAGCCAGAGGTATCATACTTCCTGCTTTCAAGTTATGCTACAAAGCAATAATAATCAAAACAGCATGGTATCAGCAGAAAACAGACACACAGACAAATGAAAGAGAATTGAGAGCCCTTTGCAGAACCCCACATGTACATGGGAAAATCATTTCTGACAAAGAATCCAAAAACATACAATTGAGAAAAGAAAGCCTCTTTAATAAATGGTGCTGAGAAAATGGAAAAGCCACATGCAAAAGGATGAAACTAGACTACTATTTGTTCCCATGAACAACAATTATCAAATTGGATCAAAGATTTAAATGTAAGACCTGAAACAATAAATTACCTAAAAGAAAACACAGGTACTAAACCTATGGACCTTGGTCTTAGAGACGATGTTATGAATTTGACTCCAAAGGGAGGAGAGGTAACGACAATAATAAATGAATGGGACTATATCCAACTTAAAAAGCTTCTGCACGTCCAAGAAACTAACAAAAATACATAATGGCAACCAACTGAATGGGAGATGATATTTGCAAACAACAGCTCTGACAAGCAGGTAATATCCAAAATACATAAAGAACTTGTACAACTCAATACCAAACAATCTAATTTAAAAAGAGCAGAGGACCTGAACAGACACTTCTCCAAAGAAGACATACAAATGGCCAACAGATATATGAAAAGATGCTCAACTTCGCTAGCTATTAAAAAATGCAAATCAAAACTACAATGTGATACCAAATCATACCTGTTAGAAAGGCTATTATCAAAAAGACAAGTAATAACAACTGTTGAAGAAGTTGTGGAAAAAAGGGAACCTTCATTAACTGCTGGTGAGAATGTAAACTGATACACCCATTATGAAAAACAGTACAAAGTTTCCTCGAAAATTAAAAATGGAGTTACCACATGATCCGGCAACCCCTCTTCTTGCTAACTACCTGTAAAATTAGAAATATTTATTTGCAAAGATATATGCATCCCTATGTTCATTGCAACATTATTCATGATGGCCAAGACACAGAGACAACCAAATTGTCCTTCAGTAGATGACTGAATAAATAAATGGCACATATACACAATGGAATACTACTCAGCTACAAGAAATGTTGAGATACTGGTATTTGCAACAACATGAATGGACCTCGAAAATATCATGCTAAGCAAAATAATTTAGACAGGAAAAATTAAGAACCATATGGTTTTACTCATATATGGGGTATATAACGGAAAGCAAGAATAAACACACAGCCCTAGCTGGTGTGGCTCAGTGGATTGCGTTCCCGTCTGTGAACCAAAGGGTCGCTGGTTCAATTCCCAGTATAGAGCACATGCCTGGGTTGCGGGCCAGATCCCCAGCAGGGAGTGCACAAAATGCAACCACACATTGATGGTTCTGTCCCTTCCTTCCCCTCTCTAAGAATAAATAAATAAAATCTTTAAAAAAAGAATGAACAAAAACTAATAGACATGTGACAATATACAGGTCACCAGAGGGAAAGAGGTGGCACGGACAGTACAGGGTGGGTATAAGGGGTCAAATACATGGTGATAGAAGATTTGACTTTGGCTGCTGGGTACACAATGCAATATACAGATGATTATTATATTACTGTACATTTGAAACCTATGTAATGTTATTAACCAGTGTCACTCCAATAAATTTAATAAAAACATGTTAAAAGTCAGGAAAAAATTAAAAATGGAACTGCCTTATGACCCAGCAATTCCACTTCTTAGAATTTATATGAAGAAACCCAAAATGCTAATTCAAAAGACTATATGTACTCCTATGTTTGTTACAGCCTGCTTACAATAATAGTCATGGTATGAAAGCAATCCAAGTACCCATCAATAGGCACATGTATAAAAAAGCTGTGACATACACATGCAAGGGAACATGACTCAGCCATTAAAAAGAATGAAATATTACCATTTGCGACAGCATCGGTGGATCTAGAGGGTATTATGCTCAGTGAAATAAGCCGGTCAGAAAAAGACAAATGACCGTATGATTTTACTTATGTGTGGAATCTAACTGACAAAGTAAGTGAACAAAAAAAATTTCAAGACTCATAGAAACTGAGAGCAGACTGGGGGTTGTTAGATGGGAGGGGTGTTGAGAAACTGGGCAAAAGAGGTGAAGGGATTAAGAAGTACAGTTTGATAGTTACAAAATAGTCATGGGGATGTAAAGTACAGGGTAGACAATATAGTCAATAATATTGCAGTAACTGTTGAAAGGATAAAAAGGCCCCCTTTGCTAGAGCCAGCTCTCTGTTTCTTGAGCGTGTTAGGCACAATTAACTGTTGTTTCTCTGAGCCCCTATTCTCAGGACAGGAAAGATTACTAAATGAATTCCCATGCAGGTGTTTATACAAATAGGACATATCAGACCAGAGCGCCCGGACCCTGAACCCAAAGATAACAGCAGGACACACTGAAGCTGCACAATCCTCTTGATGAAACCTCTTGATTTACAGCTAATTACCAGGACTACCCAACTGCAGCCCCCTTCCCACTTATCACCCAATAAAAGCTCGCAGGCCCACCTTTTTGCTGCTGGTGTATGTCTCCACATCAAGCCACTTTCCCTCTCTTGGAAAGTGAATAAAACTTTGCTCTCTGCACATTCTTTGTCAGAACATAGAATCTTTGAGCAGCTCAGCAAATTTTGTTTCCTGCTACAATTACTTTATGTATATGGTAAATAATTTATTTGACCTTTTCATTAACATTCTTAACTCTTTATGTCTGCCTTGACTGCAGTATAAAAATCTCTTATATTTGAATGCACAGTTCTAGAAATTTCCTTCTGCTATCTTAATTTAACCCTATTGTCCTTTAGATTAGAAGGCATAATTGTTCATGTTTTCTTGTGAGTGCTGTGTTAAGTATTAGAGATACAAACATGATGGACTTAAATTTTGCCTTCAGCAGAACTCATTGGTGAAAAAAACCTTCTTTCACAGCCCACATTGCTGGACATCCTAACAACTATGTGTGGTGTCAGTTGGGTATTGAAAGCACTGAGGAGAACACTGTGTTAAGGACAGTAAGCTGCACACCTGAAACCAGTACAAAATAAAATTGAAAGGAAAAAGGAACCAGTGATTTGAGAGTGACTTAGTGATGGTCACTGTACTATGAGCATGATCAATGGGTTTCAGGAAGAGTTCAACCTGAAGTTTTTTATCTCCACATAACAAAAACTTGAGTTGAATATAGAACTCTGTGCTCTTCTTTGAGATCCGTCTGAGTTCCCTCAGCTCCCAGTTCATGTCTGGGAGATCAGTGTGGCACTGGAGATCTGGCCTGCATGCACAGGCAAGCTTCAAGGCCAGCTTAGGGATCTAAGTCCACCCAGCTCAGCTTTCCTGGTGGAAGGACAGTCAGTCAGGAAGGGGCTCAGCTCCTGCTCTGTGACTCAACTCACTTACCCTCATGACTGGTGTTCTCACCCAGGCCTGCAGCTTTAAATACCACTGTGCTCTCCAGCCAACTCATTTCTTTAGGTAGGGTTCCTTCCTGACCTCCAACGGGGTCTCCCAGCATACCAAATAAGCGCCTAACATAGATCATTGAGCTCCTGATCTCTGCCCACCCAGACAGGCCTGCATCGACCACAGCTGACTTTCTGGCCTTGAATAATGGCTCCTCCATGTTTCCCGGTGCTCAAGACAAAACCGAAGGATCATCCTGGACTCCTGTCTTGCACACCTCAGCAAACTAGGTGAGTTCTACCTCCAAAATCCACCACATCTCTGTCACTTTTACTGCTCTCACCCTGTTCAACCCACCCTCACTTTCTGCCAGGCTGTCTCCATAACAACCTCACAGCTCGCTCCCTCCTCTCTTTGTATCTGCCATTTCTCCTTGTATACTGTCAGCAGAGCAGCAGGAGACCTTACCTCCATGACTTTACCTACAAATGAGGGGACTATATACTATGGGTTGAAAAACTCTCAATTAAATATGAATCACAGATAATGAATATTTTTTATTTAATTTGTTTTTTATTGTTGTTCAATTACAGTTGTCCCCCATTACTCTCCCCTGCTCTACCCACCCACACCTCCCACATTCAATCCTCCCCACCCCGTTCTTTGTCCATGTGTCCTTTATGCACATTCCTTGCTGACCCTTCCCCTTCTTTTCTCCTGTTATCCCACTTCCCCCTCTTTCTGGTCACTGTCAGTTTGTTCTGTATTTCCATGCCTCTGGTTCTATTTTGCTCGCTACTTTGTTTTGTTGATTAGGTTCCACTTATAAGTGAGATCACATGGTATTTGTCTTTCACCGCCTGGCTTATTTCACTTAGCATAATTCATGAGGTCCTGAAGGGTAAGTGTTCCTTCTTTCTTTCTGTGGCATGATATCCCATTGTATAAATATACCACAGTGTTTTGGTCAACTCATTTACTGATGAGCAGATAATGAATATTTAAAAAAATGTAAGCATATATACCAAAAACAATCAAAATAATAAATTATTTATACTTATTGCAACTCTTTTCCTATGTCATATCAGTGTTGAAGACATGAAAAAGAATAATTTACTCTTCTACATGCTGTGCTTTAGTTTATTTCCCCAATCATTTTTGGACTAACACTATATATGTTTAATTTTGCGTAGAAAACACTATATGCGGTCATGCATTAATATCATGTAGTACATTACTATAAGCATATACATTGTATTCTTGATATTATGTAGTACATATTATATGTAACTGTGCACACATTTATTGTCTCCATGGATATTCTTTAACAATAGTAATTTTAAAAAAGGCACTCCAGGCACCACAGCCCTTCAGACTCTCGCTCTGATGCCTGCACTTCTGCTCCAGCTCCTCCATCGTGGCCTCAGAAGCGGCGGCTGCCAGGAGGATGTGTTGCTGTCTGGCCGGGGGAGAAGGAGGAGAAGATGAAGGAGTACTGGTGGGCCTTGGACCTGGTTTCCTGCCTCTTTCTGTGCTCGCTGGTGTGTAGTAATTTCGGAAAATCAAGATGGCGGAGGAGTGAATAGAAGTCACACTGACCTCCTCCCAGGACCAATCTGGAATTACAACTAAATTGTGGAGAAATCCCCTGGAACAAAACAACTGAACAATGGCGAGAGAGGAGCCTTGTAACCTTGGACACAAAAGAATCGGCTTAGCGCAATCTAACTGGTAAGGAGTGTGGTGGAGACTCAAGAAGGCGGGCGGGGTGCCCATTGGTGGCAGCACCAGAAGGATATTGGAACAGCCAGTTGGATCCCCCTGAGAAAAGTGGGGTCTAAACCATAAGCAGGGATCTCCAGCCCATAGCACCAGAGCCCCAAAAGTACACAGATAACATCTGAGCTGTGAAAACTTGCAGGATTGCTCACTGCCAGAGACAGGCAGCTGGAGATGCAAAGAACCTTTTAAAGGGCCAACACATAAGTTTTTTTTGCAGCCACTTACCCTGGTCTCCGGCAAAGGCGGGGGCAGAGTGAGCTATAGATGCCCGAGGAGACACTGGAGATGGAAGCTTTAGGGAGAGAACAGGGAAAGTAGCTGATGGGATCCTGGTGCTGACTCAATGAAATAAGGCAAGTAAACTATCAGATATTAGGTTCAAAACAATGGTGCTAAGGAAGCTCAATGATCTCTGTATCTATGGGTTTTTTTCATTGAGCTCAGAGAGAATTACCAAAAACTACAGGGAAACTACGAGGAACTTACAGAAAACTATATCAGCACGAAAAAGGACATCGAAACTATCAATGAGAACAACAGGAAATGAAGACTACAATTTCTGAATTGAAGAATGCAGTAGAATGAATCAAAAACAGGCTAGATGAAACAGAGGAACAAATAAGTAAGCTGGAGGACAAGGTAGAAAAAAGCTCCCAGAAAAAGCAAGAAAATGAAAAAAGACTCAAAAAGAATGAAGAGGCATTGAGGGAAATGCAGGGCAGCCTGAAACATAATAATATCCAATATAATAGGGATACCAGAAGGATAAGAGGAGGAGGAAGGGATAGAGAACCTCTTTGAAAAAGTCATGATGGAAAACTTCCCTAGCTAGAGGAGAGAAAAAGTCACACAAGTCCAGGTAGCACAGAGTCCCATTTGAGAGAAACCCAATGAGGCCCACTCCAAGACACATCATCATTAAAATGGCAAATATCGAAGACAAACAGAGAATCCTAAAGGCTGCAAGGAAGATAGAGGTAGTAACATATAAGGGAGCCCCAGTACATCTGGCAGCTGACTTAACGGAAACACTACAAGCCAGAAGGGAATGGCAAGAAATATTCCAAGTAATGACAAGCAAAGTCTTGCAACCAAGACTGCTCTATCCAGCAAAGCTCTCAATTAAAATGGAAGATGAAATAAGGAGTTTCCCAGACAAAAGAAGGCTAAAGGAATATACCTCCACCAAAGCAGCATTGCAAGATATGCTAAAGGGACTGCTTTAAGAAGATAAGAAAAGGTTTCTATGAATACCTAGTTCTTTTCACAGTTGTCAATACTTGATATTACCAATATTTTTAATACTTATTAATCTGATTGTGACAGTGATATGTTTGTTTTTAATTGTTCCTTTATTATTTGTTGAAACTAAACCTGTTTTTTGTATATTTATTGCCTATTTCTATTATTTTTAAAAGCTTTCAATGACTTTTTGGTATTCTTCACTCATTTTTTGATTAAATGTTTATAGATTTTTTTCCCCTAAAGAAAACAATCTATTAACCCATTTTTAGATGTGTTGCAAATACTTTCCTATTTTATTACTTATCTTTTAACTTTTTTATATGTATATTACCGTATAGGCTTAAATGTTTAATATAGTCATATTGTCAATATTTTACTTTATTGCTTCTGGGTTTGAATATTTTACTTCAGGGTAAGAAAAATATTTGTTTGTATTTTCTCCTAAAACTCCTTAGATTCTACATATTGATTTTTAACTCACCTGAATATTTCTTGTATAATGTGTGAAATAGGGCTCTGTATTTGTTTTATTTCAAGTAATAGTGGTCCATGCACCTTATTTGTTGAATAAGTCTTATTTTCCCCTATTGATTTGAAATATCAACGTGATCATATATTATATTTTTAGCTATATATGTTTGTCTCTAGAAATGCTCATAATATTTCATTGATCTACTTGATTATTTCTGTGCTGGTATCATGCTGTTTTAATTGCTGAGACTTTATAATGGATTTAAATTTTTTAATATTTTATAATGGATTTGACATTTAAAAAATAAATAAATAAAATCAATCTGCACTTTTTCTTAAAAAAAAAGAAAGAAAGGAGGAACTCCTACCTTTTACAACAACATGGATGGAAATGGAGAATATTATGCTAAGTGAAAGAAGCCAGTCGGTGAAAGATAAATACCACATGATCTCACCTATAAGTGGAATCTATTCAATAAAATGAACTAACAAACAAAATGAATCAGAGACATCGAAACGTGGAGCAGACTGGAAGTGACCAGAAGGGATGGGGAAGGAGGACAATGGTGGACAGAAGAAGGGACCTGACAAAGAACATGTATGAATGACCCGTGGGCATGGACAACAGAGTGGGACAACAGACTGGGGGAGTGGGAGGTCAGGTAGGATGGGTGGAGGGGAGCAAAGGGGTAAAAATTGAGACAACTGTAATAGAATAAACATGATTTAAAAATAAAAAATATTAATTTAAAAATAATATTTAATTTTTCAATTACCATTGACATACCAATATTTTATTAATTTCAGGTGCATAACCTAGTAATTAGACATTTATATAACTCATAAAATGATCACCCCAATGATTCTAGTACTCATCTGACTGCATACAGTCATTACAATATTATTGACT
Source organism: Pteronotus mesoamericanus (assembly GCF_021234165.1). Lineage (NCBI taxonomy): Eukaryota > Metazoa > Chordata > Mammalia > Chiroptera > Mormoopidae > Pteronotus > Pteronotus mesoamericanus. The sequence goes on from NW_026555251.1 coordinate 1,468,172, forward strand.
GTATTCCTATCCTGTACTTTACATCCCCATGACCATTTCATAACTACCAATTTGTTCTTCTTAACCCCTTCACCTCATTCACCTAGTCTTGCAATCCATCTCCTATTTGTCACCTATCAAAATATTCTGTGTCTATGGGGTTTTTTCTGTTCTGTTTATTTATTTGGTTTTAGATTCTGCATATAAGTGAAATTATATTGCATTGTCTTTCACTGATATATTTCACTGAGCACAATACCCTCTAAACCCATCCATGCTGTAGTAGAAGGCAATATTTCATTTTTTTAATGGTTAAGTCATATTTCATTGTATATATATATATATATATATATACACACACACACACACCACTTCTTCTTTATCCATTCATCAATAAATGGACACTTACGTTGCTTCCATATCTTGGCTATTTTAAATAATGCCGCAATAAATAGATAGATGCATGTGTCTTTTTGAATTAGTGTTTTGGATTTTTTCAGATAAATATCCGGAAGTGGAATCTGGTCCTTCTTATCTCTTGTGGTCTATTTTGTCTAAATATTGCTACCTTAGCTTTTTTTGTTTCCATTTTCATAAAATATTTTTTATCCATTTACTTTCTGTCTGTGTGCATCTATCAACCTGAAGTGAGTCTCTTGTAGACAGCATATTGTATGGGTCTTGTTTTCTTATCCATTCAGCCACTTCTATGTTTTTTTTTTTTGATTAAAACATTTTATCCATTTGCATTTAAAGTAATTATTGTTAGATATGCAGTTATTGGCTTTTTGTTATTCATAGTTTGAGCTTTCTTCTTCTCCTTCATCTCCTTCTTCTCCTCCTCCACCTTCTTCTCCTCCTCCTTCTTCTCCTCCTCCATCTTCTCTTCCTCCTCCACCTCCTCCTTCTTCTTCTCTTCCTCCTCCTCCTCCTCCTTCTTCTTCTCCTTATTCTTATTCTTCTTATTCTTCCTCCTCTTCTTCCTCTTCTTGTTCCTTTAACATTTCTTGTAATGTAGCCTTGGTGATGATGAACTCCTTTAGCTTTTTCTTGTCTGGGAAGTTCTTGATCTATCCTTTGATTTTAAATTTTAAATGATATTTCTGTGGGGTACATGAATCTTGGTTGTAGGTCCTTGCCTGTTATTGCTTTGAATATTTTATTCCAATATCTTCTACCTGGTAAAGTTTTTGTGGAGAAATCAGCTGACAGTCTTACGAGGGCTCCCTTGTAGGTAGTGACTTTTTGCTTACTGCTCATAAGATTCTCTTGTTTTAACCTTTCCCATTTTAGTTATGATGTGTCTTGGTGAGAGCCTCTTTGGATTCCTCTTGTTTGAGACTCTCTGTACTTCCTCAAATTTTATATCTATTTCCTTCACCAGGTTAGGGGAGTTTTCGGTCATTATTTCTTCAAATAAGTTTTCAATGCCTTGTTCTCCCTCTTCTTCTTTTGTTACCCCTATGATGTGAATGTTGGTATGCTTGATGTTGTCCCAAAGGTCCCTTAAACTATCCTCATTTGTTTTTATTTTTTAAATTTTTATTGTTTGGATTGGGTGTTCTCTGCTATTTTGTCTTCCAAATTACTGATTTGATTCTCCATCTAATTTTTCTGGATTCCTTCTAGTATGTTCTTCATTTCAGTTATGATATTCTTCATTTCTGACTATTTTCATGTTGTCTATCTCCATTTTTATGTTTCCTGTATCTTTGTTGAAGTTCTCACTGAAATGATTATTTTTGTAATTTTTTATTTTTCAATTAAAGTTGACATACATTTTATTAGTCTCAGGTGTATAACTCACTACAGACACTACATAACTTACTAAGCGATCACCCTGATAAATCTATTACCTACATGAAACCATGCATAATTATTACAGCATTATTGACTATATTACTCACTGAGATTAATTATTTTTTTAAAGATTTTATTTATTTATTTTTAGAAGGGAAGGTGCAGAGAAAGAGAGGGAGAGAAACATCAATGTGTGTTTGCCTCTTGCATGCCCCCTGCTGGGGACCTGGTCTGCAACCCAGGTATGTGCCCTGACTGGAAATTGAACCTGTGACCCTTTGGTTCGCACGCTGGCACTCAATCCACTGAGCCACTGATTATTCTTATACCTAGTATTTTGAACTCTGCATTTAGTAGAGTTCATATTGGCTGCCTCCTTCTATTTGTTTCTATGTATTAGGTAGATCTATTATGTATCCTCATCTTGGCAGAGTGGTCTTATACAATAGGTGTTCTGTGAGGCCCAGTAGTGCAGTCTCACTGGTCACACAAGTCAGGTGCTCCAGGTGTGTCCCCTGTGTGGGTTGTATGTGCCTCTGTTGTATTTGAGCCTTGATTATTGGCACATAAATGGGAGCAACTGATCCTTGGGCTGATTGGTTGTGAGGACTGGCCATAATTACAGTAGAGAACCTATTGTGCAGAAACTGACCCTAAGGAGCCAGAGTCATGTGAGCAGGGCTCTGGTGCCTGCTGAGTTTGCCCTTTGAGTGTAAATGTGGTCATGTGGTACTCTGATATGGTCTGAAGCTGTCCATTGGGTGTATTGTTTTTGATTCCTCTTGGTGGGGCCTGCGGTGCGGGCCATCAGCTGCTGCTTGTGCTCTGCCCAGGGTCACTTGGTATGAGCTAGAAAGTGATCTGCAGATGGCTATCACTTGTGCTGAGTGTGGAGGTGCCTGGGAGAGGCTGAGCTGGGAACTGAGGACAGCTGCCACTAGTGGCAGGCTTGGGCTGCTTAGTAAGAGGTATGTGGCATGCAGAGGACAGATGCTGATTGTTTGGGGTTTGTGAAATTTTGAGTGACTTTAGGAATGTCCAAAACATAAACCAAGGCAGTCTGTTTGAATGGTAAAGCCACCGGAAATGGCTTTGGTGGGCCCACAAGTTGGGTGCACTGAGGTCTCATGGAATCAGCAGGGCAGGTCGGACAGTGTTAGCCAGGTTGATGGAGACTCAGATGTGGCCCCTGCCTGGGTATGGGACCACCATTTTATATGTGGTTGTCATTAAACAAAATGCTGTTATGCTGTGCATGACTGAAGTAAAGTCCCTCCATGTGTCCTTTCTATTATCTGAGGAGAAGGAAGTATGGAGGGCTCAGTGTAATCCCTCTCCAGGTTAAATGCTATGAATTAGCTAAAGGTTGTGAATACTCCTATTATTCATATGAAACTGAGGAACCTTTGAATCTGAGTGGAACAGTCCTGTCATCTAAGCAAGACCTCAGATTTTCTAATGAGCACTTGTGTAGGAGAATATGGCTTAGGTTGGATCCTATCTATTAATTAGAATGAAGGTTTGGGTATGAACTAATTTTACTCCATAGCACTTTCCATTTTTACAAACCATTTATTTTACTTTCTTATTGTCCATTTTTCTCACTGGAATGTAAGCCCTGTAAAGGCAAAAGTTGTTTTAAAAAATATTTTTGTTCTTTCTCTATCCTGCATTGTTCTAACAGCAATTCCTACAGCAGTGACTCATGAAGGACTCACTGAATGAACAAATGAATGAATGAATGAATGATATGAAGTTTCTGGGGGAACAAAACAGGCTAAGAAACACTGCCCCTACCTTGCCTCAAATAGTACTCTCTCAGGGCTCATCCTCTAATCTCTTAACTAGCTTTATTTTTTCTTCACAGCATCCAAAGACATTTTGAAACATTACATAATCTTTGTTCCTTGAGTGTCTTCCTTATTAGAAAGTGAGTCCCATGAGAACAAGAACTTTTTTCTTTTAAATTATATTTTAATGATTATGCAGTTAAAATTGTTCCAGTTTTTCCACCTTTGCCATGCTCCACCTAGCACCCCCCCGCAACTCCCTTAGGAAATCCCACCCCCTTGTTTATGTCCATGGATCATGTGTACAAGTTCTTTGGGTGCTCCATTTCCAATACTGTACTTTAACATCGCCATGGCTGCTCTGTGACTACCAATTTGTACTTCTTAATCCTCCCATCTCTTCACCCATTCCTCCAAACACCACTTCCATCTGGCAACCATCAAAATGCTTTCCATATCCATGATTTTATCTCTGTTCTTCTTGTTTGCTTAGTTTGTTTATTAGATTCAATTGTTGATAGGTATGTGCTTATTGCCATTTTATTTTTCATAGTGTTGATCTTTTTTAAAAATAATCCCTTTAACATTTCATATAATAATGGTAGGGTGATGATGAACTCCTTTACCTTTTTCTTGTCTGGGAAGCTCTGTATGTGCCCGTCGATTCTAAATGATAGCTTTGCTGAGTAATCTTGGCTGTAGGTCCCTGATTTTCATGACTTTGTTTCTTTTTTAAAAATTTATTTATTTTTAGAGAGGGGGAAAGAGGGTGGACAAAAGAGGGAAACATCAATTTATGGTTGCCTCTTGTGTACCCCCTACTGGGGACCTGGTCTGCAACCCAGGCGTGTGCCCTAGACTGGGAATCAAACCAGTGACCCTTTGGTTTGCAGTGACCCTCAATCCACTGAGCCACACCAGCCAGGGCTGAATATTTTTTGCCAATCCCTTTTAGCCTGCAAAGTTTCTTTTGAGACATCAGCTGGCAGTCTTATGGAACTCCCCTGTAGGTAAATAACTGCTTTTTCTCTTGCTGCTTTTAAGATTCTCACTTTATTTTTAATCTTTGGCATTTTAATTATGTTGTGTCTTGGTGTGGGCCTGTTTGTGTCCATCTTGTTTGGGACTGACTCTCTGTACTTCCTGGACTTGCATGTTTATCTCCTCCACAAAATTTGGGAGGTTTTCTTTCATTACTTTTTTTCAAATAGATTTCCAATTTCTTGCTCTTTCTCTTCTCCTTCTTGCACCCCTATGATTCAAATGTTGGTACACTTGAAGTTGTCTCAGAGGTTCCTTATAGCATCCTCAGTTTTTTGGATTCTTTTTTCTTGTTCTGATTGGTTGATTTCTGTTTCCTTATGTTCTATATCATTGCTTTGATTTTGCTTCATCCATTCTACTATTGATTCCCTGTAAATTGTTCTTTATTTCCACTAGTATACCCTTCATTTCTACCTGGGCCTTTTTTATGCTGTTGAGGTAATCACTAATTTCTCTGATCATCCTTATAACCATTGTTTTGAATTGTGCATCTGATAAATTGCTAATGTCCATTTTGTTTAGTTCTTTTTCTGGAGTTTTGATCTGTTCTTTCATTTGGGCCATGCTTCTTTGTCTTCTCATTTTGGTAGCCTCCAGAACAAGAACTGTTTGTTCTGTTGTATCTGGTGCCGAGCTTCGCTACATACATGTGGAATGAACAACGACAAACTTGAATCTCACAGGCAGAGATGATGATATTTTTTGAACACACTTTAGTGTTCATGTCAAGAAGAATATATCTGCCAAAAAAAAAAAAAAAAAAAAAAAAGGACTCTGTGGTCAATGGAGCTCAAATTATATCCAGATATTAGCAGCTATTGTTTGCAGAGGTCCCTCATTCCTGCTGCCTTTCAGGGAAAATCCACAGACTGGGCTGCTAAACCTCCTGCACTGCGTTCCTGTCATCTGACTTGATCCTTATAAGTGAGCCCCCAGGATCACATTTTGACGAATAGGAACTAATACAACTGAGAATGTCGCCCACCAACAATTCCATCAGAGCTACAAAGCTATATTCTTATTTGCATTTTTATTAACCAGTCAGACTAGCTTCATTATGATCAAGCACGACAGTGCTTTTTTGACCAATCAAGTCTTGAAGATCTGGAGTCTTCATTTGTATGAGAACATACCAGTCAGGGATGGGGGTGGGAACTTTTTTCTATATACCATAAGTCAGCTTCACCTCTGTTTCAGTGAGTCACACTCTTAGTTTCCATCAGATTGTGTTTTCTCTGGTTGGAGATATAATACCAGAGCAGAGCTGAGACAACTGTGCTATTTTACAACTGAGCTGTTGGCAGTGAATAAAGTCTGATTCCCCTTCACCTTACCCCAAATTGGGGACTTCTGTTGGCACTGAAGTGGTGACAACAGTGACCAAAAACCCTTGTGGAGAAGTGCCAGCACAGAGACACAAATGCCAAGTGTTTGCTCCTTGGCCCTCTTGAATGTGTAAAGGTTTGGCTCCAAGGACTTTTTTTTCCAGACAAAAGCTCCCAGGCCAAGGGGCCCTTTTGGTGAAGTACACTGTTCTATAAGGTGTATCAAGGTATGTACGCGGAGAGGGTGGGGTGGGCTGGCGTGGAGGCAGTGCTGCTGGTGGAACTGGGGCTCTTTCACAGAGTCCTAAGAAAAGCATTTTGGGAAAGACAAGTAGGGGAATGAGGTTTAGTGATAACATTCATGGGCGTGGAAATAGAAGGCTGTCCCTGGGTTCTCAGTATCCCATTTCCATCCCTCTCGCCATGGAAAAAGTCCAACGTCATCTTCAGCAAGGCCAAAACAAAGGCCTGTGTCCAAAGACGCCGGCATTGCTGCGGCGCCAGCAGCCTTACTCTCCTCCAGGGAGCTTAGAGCTGTTCCCAGCTGGTCAGCTGCTGTGCTGCTGTACCAGCCTCAAAGCCTGCGTCTCGAGTCCTTAAGGCTGCCAGGGCCATATGGTTACTAAGGAGAGAGGACACACTGAGTGAAGGGCCAGGGCCACGTGCTACCCGGTGAGAAAGGGAGAGAGAAAAGAGAAGGGGAGAGAAGACAGGCAGAGGGGAGGAGGGGGAGGGAAGAAGGAAAGGACGGGGAGAGGGAGAGGGGGGAGAGAGAGAGAGAAGCTCGTTGTTAAACTGGGTTATATTCTCAGACCTGGGAAGGACCAGGTGTTTTCTCTAAACTAACCAATCTAGTTCCCAGGCTCTTGTGAGCTTGCACTGGGCCTACCCCTAACCTATCCATTTTCTAGATCTTTCTGGAGAGGCTAGGCCGACAGGCCTCTGTGGTCGCCATTCTGGCTCCTGGCGCCCGGCGCTCCCCTCCCTGTTCATCCTGCTCCTCCCCCCAGGGAGCTTCCGGCAACAGACCTGCGGTTCCCCGGGGAGTGGGCGAAGCTGTGACTTCCTCGGAGAAGCCAGGCTATACTCCCGAGTTGGTTAGGCTCAATCATGTCTGCTTTTTTGCTCCCTTCCTTTATTTATACTTAGCTATCTCCACTCATGGGTAGGTTGGAGACATTTTTAATTGCCATTATTGAAGGAAAAGGGCAGTGGTGTGCTACTGGTAGGGAGAAGCCAGGGATGCTCAATACCGATCAGGATTGCCAGCTCTAGCAAATAAAAATGTATGTGGGTAGAGCGGACAAATTAAATACAGGACGCCCGGTTATATGTGAACCAGGTAACAGCACTGTTCATCTGAAATTCAAGTTGGACTGCGGTGCTCTGTATTCACTCTGGGGACCGTCCCTGCGAAGCGCAGGGCAGGCCCCTCAAACAATGATCCAGGCCAGAACACCCAGGCTGTGGAGACGGAGAGCCCAGCACGGGGCCGCGGGGCCGGAACCCTGGTCGGCGCGGCAGGCCCCAGGGGGCGGCCGGCTCACCGCGCTGGGTGGGCCCTCAGCAGTGCGGTCCGGCGGGTCTGCGGCGGGCCCGGCAAGTGCATTTCCGTCAGGTTTCCTCGTGCCGCTGCTGTTGACGGCTCACATCGGGGAACCGCCGTCCTAGAGAGGAAAAGAGAGGAGGAGGAGGAAAGGGCCCAGGCTAACGTGGCAAAAACTAGGGTGCGCGCAGGCGCGCCCTACAGGCGGCGGCAGGAGACGCCTCGGCCGACCGGGCCGGGCCTCGGAGGCACTTCCGGGTCCCCTCTAGGCGCCGCGGAGGCCCGGACATCTCGATAGTCGCCCGGCTCCGGGCGGGCGGCGATGGGGGCGGAGGGCGGGTCGAGAGACAGCGAATGCTCTCGTGCGGGACGTTGCGCGGGCAAGACGCCTGACGCCGGCGCGGCCGCGGTGTAACGAGAGGTCATTGCTGCTCGCGGTGTCTGGCGCGGCCCTGCAAGTGTCCGGCTCAGCCGGCGCAGGTAGGCGTCGCCCCACTCGCGCCTCTGCGCGGAGGCTTGGCTGCGAGAAAGGCACGCTTTGGCGTGGGTCCTCTCAGTGGCGCTCGAGGTATTTGCCTTCATCGCGCACACCCGATGGATCGTGGGCGGGTGGGAACAGGCCAGGGACAATGGGCCTCTGGGCGCCAAGGGCCGCACCGGCGAGCTCCGGCCGTGGGGCGGGAGGCGGGCCGAGTCTGGCCGAGGTTAGGGTTGGAGGGGGCTGACACCTGTGGGCGGGGCCCCTGCCACACCTCCCCGGACGGGGCGGCTCCACCCTAGGTCACGCTGGCTACTGGGGTCCTGGCATTTCTCCTGATTCAGCCTGCGTCTGGGGTCGCCAGGGTCGCAGGGGGTGTTTGTGCTGTGCTTTTCGTGTATTTCGTTTATTACTTACATGCGGAGAAAAAGAGAGGGGTCCGTATATTACCAAGGGCTTTGTTGAGCCGTTTTTTCATCTGGTTCAGCTTTGAGGCATTTACAATTATAGTGTCTTATTTTAAAAATTTCATTTTTAATAATTTTAAGAAAGTTCAAAAACTAGTGCAAAGAGTTCCTAGATTTTATTCACCAAGTTCCCCCAAATGTTAACAATTTATTTAACAGAACATTTCTACAAGTCTCACTCAGATTTGCTCTCCTCACACGTTTCCTTTTTGTGGTGTAGGATCCAAGTTTTGTCTCATTGGAAAATTTTACATTTTCAACAGTGGAGACCCAGCCCCCTTGCCCCCGAGACTCTTGAGCGGGGCCCTGGGAGCACCAGGTCTCAAATGAAAGAGGCTTTTCTTCCTGGATGCTGGGGCCAGCTAAGAACTTCCAGCAGGGCCTCTGGGCAGCTTCGGCACAGGTGGTCGCCTTCTGCACCTTGAGCCACCTGGCCCTGGCCACTCAGCCTCTCCTGGTTCTGCTATGGTCAGGCTGAATGTCTGCTGTCATAGCTCTGAAGATGCCTACTTGGCCATCTTCTTTTTTGTCTGGGCCTCCTCCCCGGGTAACCCTTTATGACTTCAAGGATTCTGTGGTTTTGAGCATTCCACAAATCATCGGAGAAAGCACTCGTTTGTGACTCCAGCCCAGGCCATTTCTCTGCCCCTGATCCACAGAGCCTACCTGCTGACTTTCTGGATTATCTCAAAAGCATTTTCATCTCCGTATGTGTAAAAGATAGCTGGAGCTCACCCTCACCTGGTTTCCTTTTTGGTCCTCAAAGCCTCTGCGAATGGCACCATCCTACCCCAGCCACTCATTGGACTCTTGATTGACAAATATGTGCTCTGAAGGGGTTCAGAGGATCTTTAGGAATGTATTTGTTCGGATCAATATATATCAAGAGTTCCTAATTCTACTTTCAGTAGCTGACGGATGGCCGAGAAGGGGAGGTCGAAATGCAGGCCTGCTGCAGGGTGAGGTGGCGGGGAGGGGCGGGGTGGGCGCTTAGACGTGGCTCCTCCGCAGCCTGAGTTACTCGGTTCAGCAAGTATTCGCTGGGTGCACCCTGCATGCTAGGAGTTACATTGGCTTTGGGGGATACACAGGTGAATACGTTCTGTACCCGCACTGTGAGCGGGGCGTGTGGTGGGGTGGGTGCGTGGTAACTGAGGTGAGAACTGTAATGAGGGGTCCTTGCATTGGAGGACGTTGCAGAACAGGGGCAGGACTGAACTGAGGTCCGGAACTGAGGGCGGGGGAAGGTTGGGGACAAGGCTGTGAGTGGCCTTTGATCTGATTCAGGGGCCCGTGGGATTCTGACCCGGGGAGGTTCTCTGCAGGCTCTGAGGATGGGCCGGTGTTGGCGTGACAGGTTGGGGGCCGTCACGGAATGTTGATGAGATGAGTGGACAAGGGACAGCCTAGGGCACAACAGAGGAGACAAGGATGAGATGAGCTGCTGAGGGTCAGAGTGACTGAAGTGGTAACACAAGTCACACTCCCTGACCCAAACCTGGCCACATGTGGGTAAAAAAAAATGAGAATGTTTGAATTACGTCAGTCATACTGAAGCACCGCTTAATCAAACATATTACCGTTGCAAAATGTATAAATATTTACATTAAGCAAAAGAAATAGAGATTATAAAGAACCTCAGATCATTTCATATTTTTCTGCCAAAGAGTTTGTTGCCAAATTTTGACAAATGTTCAATTTTCACAGCATTTTTGAATTCTGAGCATTGCGGGTGGGGCTGTGGATGTGAAATGATAGCTAACTCTTACAGAGCCTGTTGTGCGCTTCACCTGCATTGACTCCCATCACAGCAAGACTATGAAGGTACAATGGAAATCTCATTCTACAGGCGAGCAGATGAGGACACAGACAAGGTATGTGCTCTGCCCAGAGTCACACAGCTTGTCACTGGTAGCTCTATAGTCCACATTCTTACCAGGCTTTAGACTTATGAATGGGCTGTGGTGGGGATTCGAAGGACCAAGATCCTCCCCCTGCTCTTCTGACACCTGACATCTTCAGCCGGTCCACCTGAGTGCCCAGGAAGGTCAAAAGAGAAGGGAGGTTGTGGTCACATACTCAGATTCACTACGAGTCCATGCACTCTGGTTTCCAAGATGCCTGGAGTTGTGGTCTGATCGGGGATGAGCTCCTCTCACGGCTGTAGAGGAAGTAAAGGGCGGTGCCAAGTGGACCAGAGGGGTAGGTGGGTGGGCAGAGCTGCTGTGTGGACAAGCTGGGATGCTGGCTGGCTGGCTGGGCTTTAAAATATTCAGATAAACAGTTTCATGAGGTTGTTCATGAGACTGGAGTGGGGAGATGACAGTATTTTAAACTTTTTCCACCAGGTGTTCAAGGCACATATGTTCTGGAACAGCACAGAAAGTGTCTTCTGCCTGCCACTTCTTCCTCACTGTAGACAGCAGTCTTCCTGAGGGACACTGAGGGGGCCGATAGTATTTGCTCACGTGTGTAAGTATCTCCTCTTCCCCTCTGTGAGTGTGCAAAATATGCTTTCAGAGATATCTAGAAGACATAGGAACAGTTTAAAGAATAATGAAACAGTTTTAATATCCTCCTCATTTTAAGCAGTAGAACCTTATCAAAACTTTGGACGTCCCATTCATCTGTCTTAACTACATCTTTTCTCTTCAAAAGTAACCGCTATCGTGAGGTTCCTCTTAATCATTTCCTTGCTTTTCTTTATAGCCCTACCACCTGTATGTGTGCATCTGCAGATTCTTTATATATATCTAAGGATGGGGCAAAAGTAGATTTCCAAATTGTAAATACAGAAAACACAGAGTGTATTGTTATTCTTTATTAAGTGTATTGTTTTCCATGTGAACTACTCTACCTACTTTTGCCCCACCCTATATGCATGTATGTATTAGTTTTGTTTCACTCTGGTCTTCATGAAATCATGTAGCAAGTTCCCTGGTTTTTTGTTCAGTGTTTTATTTGGGATCAGTGGTGCGTGGCTGAAGTGCTTCTTCACCTTCCCTGCTGTAGTTCATTGCTCTTTCTGTTGGTGGCCATTGGAGTTCTCTCTGCTTTTTACCTCTGTAAAGAGACAGTGGGTATTTTTGTCTGGGTCTCCTGGTGCACAGGGGTGGTAGTTTTTCTAGGTCTACTGGCTGTCAAATGGGTTGGGAAGAGGAGGTTGAGGGGGAAACAGGAAGATGCCTTTTGGCTGCTGTAAGTGGGAGGTAGGGTGCTACTGTCTGCTGAGCCGAGCATGCTGCCAGCATTCTACAATGTAGGACAGCCTCCCAGCTCCGCCTGCCTTCCTACACACCAGAGCACTGGCTGACCCCAAACACCACTGCCTGCTGAGAATCCTGTCTGGGGCAGACACCTTGGGAGAGCTGCCAGGAGGACAGTTTGCATGTGTCCAGCCCTGCTGATGTACTGTCGGTGTTCCTTGCAGCAGCGTGGGGCCTCTCTCAGTACTCATTGTACTCTATAATTTTCATGTCCTGAATCGTAATGAGATTGAACATCTTTTCCAGTTTGTTTGCTGTTTGTATTTCCTTTGAGAAGTGCCTGCTGATATACTTCTGCCCATTTTCCTGTTGTGTTTATTTGTGTTCTTAATTGTTCCTGGATTTTGTCCTATATTCTAGATACCAATCCCTTATATTTTTCGCAGATAACTTCTCATGTTTATGAGTTTCTTCTAATGAACAGAAAAGTTCTTAATATAAATGTGGTAGAATTTACCATTTTCTTTATGGCTAATGCTTCTTGTAGGCAGATGTGGTTACTGCCAGGTGCCCAGGTGGACGGGACGGCCTCCGGGAGGTGCCTGAGCAGGGCTGGGGCTGGGCCACGGGGCTGGGCCACGGGGCTGGGCCACAGGGCTGGGCCACGGGGCTGCTCCAGGGTCCCCAGCTGTGCCTGAGAGCCCCGCCTGGCCACCGAGGGCTTGGTCGGGTATGTTTCCCGCTGGCCCCCTTGGAAGGCAGTCCTTCCCCTAGAGTGTAGCAGAGTGGTGCCAAACCAAGTCTGAGTGTTGCTTCAGGGTCCACAGCTGACACTAGCATCGCCAAGCCTGCCACCATGGGCACAGAGGGGCGTTGCTGTGTCCCAGGATAAAAAGGGGTAGCACTGGGTCGCAGGGCTGCTTTACGATCTGCAATCTGGTCCAGACTGGCAAACCTATTCACAAGGCCAAGGGCAGGGGCAGTGTGGCTCCTCTGGGGCCCCTGGCACATGGTGCCTGTTGTAGAACCTTGGCCAGGCCAGCCTGATGGGAGTCCGTAGGGAGTGCGGGTTGCTTTGGGTTTGCAGGTGGGACCACATTTGGTGAGGTTGCTACCAGGGTGCACGCTTGTCTTTTCAAAGCAGCTCTCCTTGGTCTTTGGGTTCCCTGTGGTCTTGCAGGCTCCTACCTGGATCCCAAAGCTTCCACAAAGGCATGTTGGGCCATGGTTAGCTGCCATGTCATTTTCTGTGTGGGGGTTTGCAGGCTGGGGGCCTCCAGCCCCTGTTCTGCCATCTCACTAATGTCACTGCCTGTCTTGTTTGTTCAGAACAGATCAAAACGTCAGCTCTGCTGCTCATCTCAGTAACTCTGTTTGAGCATTAATTACTGAAAGAGATGTGTTGCAATCTCTCACTATTAATTTGGATTGGTCAATCTCTATAGTTCTGTTACTCTGAAGTTATATTACTAGATGCATAAAGTTTAAAATTATGTATTTCTGGTGAGTTAAGCTTCTTTCCCTATGAAGTGACTTTCTTTTTTTTCTGAAAATGCTTCTGTTTCTGTTTAAACTTTATGCTATACATGATTGTAAAAAAATATAATTTATTTATTTTAATCTGTTAAAAATAATAATAATTTATTGAGCCCTATGTAATAAGACAAGGTGCTGAGCAGTTTACATAGATCACTTTATTTGAATCTCCCAATGCTTTTTGATGTAATTTTTCTTTTCATTTTTTCTGAACTTTTAATTAACTAATTGATTAATTTTTTATTGTTCAAGCACAGTGGTCTACGTTCTTCCCCCAGCACTGCCTCCCCAACCCACCCTCCCCACCTCCCATCCTTGATCCCATCCCCACTTGGCTTTGTCCATGTGCCCTTTATACATGCTTCCTCATCACCCCCCCTTTTTCTTCCCCTGGTATTCCCTTCCCCCTCTTCTCTGGGCACTGCCAGTTTGTTCTTCATTCCAATGTCTCTGGGTGTATTTTGCTTGCTTGTTTGTTTTGTTGATTAGGTTCCACTTATAGGTGAGATCATATGGTACTTATCTTTCACCACTGAGCTTATTTTGCTTAGCATAATGCTCTCCAGATCCATCCATGCTGTCATCAAGGGTAGTAGCTCTTTTTTTCTGCTGCATAGTATTCCACTGTGTAAATGTACCGTGGTTTTTTGACCCAGTCATTTACTGATGGACACCTATGCTGCTTCCAGCATTTGGCTATTGTAAATTGTGCTGCTATGGACATTGGGGTGCCTAGGTTCTTTTGAATTGGTGTTTCAGGATTCTTACAGTATAACCCCAGCAGTGGAATTGCCGGATCAAAAGGCAGTTCCATTTTAAGTTTTCTGAGGAAATTCCGTATGGTTGTCCACAGTGGCTGCACCAGTCTGCATTCCCACCAACAGTGCACTAGGGTTCCCTTTTCTTCACAACCTCGCCAGCACTCTTTGTTCATTGATTTGTTTATGATGGCCGTTCTGACTGGTGTGAAGTGGCATCTCATTGTGGGTTGAATTTGGTTCTCTTTGATGGCTAGTGATGCTGAGCATCCTTTCATAGGTCTCTGGGCCTTGTGTGTGTCATCCTTGGAGAAGTGTCTGTTCAGGTCCTTTGCCCATTTTTTAATTGGATTGTTTGTCTTCCTGGAGTGGAGTCATGTGAGTTCCTTATATATTTTGGAGATCAAACTCTTGTCTGAGGTGTCATTGTCAAATGTATTTTCCCATATAATTAGTTCACGTTCCATTTTGCTGATGTTTTCTTTAACCATTCAAAAGCTTTTTATTTTGATGAGGTCCCACTTATTTATTCTTTCCTTTATGTCCCTTGTTCTAGGAGACATAAGGATGAAAATATTGATGCATGGAATATCTGAGATTTTCCTGCCTATATTCTCCTCTAGAACTTTTATGGTGTCACGACTTATATTTAAGTCTTTTATCCATCTTGAGTTTATTTTTACGTATGGTATAAGTTGGTGGTCAAGTATCATTTTTTTGCATGTAACTGTCCAAATCTCCCAACACCATTTGTTGAAGAGGTTATTTTTACTCCATTTTATGCTTCTGCCCCTTTTGTCAAATATTAATTGACCATAGAGACATGGTTTTTCTTTTGTTTTTTTTCCGGGCTCTCTGTTCTGTTCCATTGATCTATGTGTCTTTTCTTATGCCAGTACCAGACTATTTTGATTACCGTGGCTTGTAATATAGCTTTATATCAGGTATTGTGATCCCTCCTACTACTTCTTTCTCAGAATTGCTGCAGCTCTTCAGGGTTGTTTGTGATTCCATATAAATTTTTGAAGTGTTTGTTCTATACCTGTTAAATATGTCATTGTTATTTTAATGTCATTAGTATGGACATTTTGTTGATGTTACTTCTTCCAATCCATGAACATGGTATATGCTTCCATTTGTTTGTATCTTCCTTAATTTCTTCAGTGTTGCATAGTTTTCTGAGTACAGGTCTTTTACCTCCTTGGTTAGGTTTATTCCTAGGTACTTTATTTTTCTTGTTGCTATAGCAAAACGGATTTCTTTCCTGATATATTGTTGTTGGGATAGAAAATGCCTAAATTTCTGAATATTGACTTTGTATCTCACTGCTTTGCCAAGTTCACTTATTAAGTCAAATAGTTTTTTGGTGGAGTCTATAGGGTTTTCTATGTATACTATGATGTCATCTGCAAACAGTGACCGTTTTGCTTCCTCCTTTCTAATTTGGATGCCTTTTATATCTTTTTCTTGTCTGATCGCTGTGGCTAGGACTTCCAATACTATGTTGAATAGAAGTGGTAAAAGCAGGCACCCTTGTCTTGTTCCTGATCTTAGTGGGAAAGCTTTTAGTTTTTGCCCATTGAGTATGATGCTGGCTATAGGTTTTCATATATGGCCTTTATTATGTTGAGGTATGCTCCCTCTACTCCCACTTTGCTGAGTATTTTATCATAAATGGGTGCTGTACCTTATCAAATGCTTTTTCCATGCCTATCGATATGATCATGTGATTTTTGTCTTTCCTTTTGTTTATGTAATGTATTACACTTATTGATTTGTGAATATTATTCCATCCTTGCGTCCCTGGGATGAATCCGACTTGGTCATGATGTATGATCTTTTTAATGTATTGTTGGATGTGGTTTGCCAATATTTTGTGGAGGATTTTAGCATATGTGTATCGGCGATACCGGTCTGTAGTTTTCTCTTTGTTGTGTCTTTTTCTGGTTTTGGGGTTAGGATGATGCTGGCTTGATAAAACGAGTTTGGGAGTCTTCCCTCTTCTTGTATTTTTTGGAATAGTCTGAGAAGGACAGGGGTTAGCTGTTCCTTAACTGTTTTATAAAATTCTCCTGTGAAACTGTCTGGTCCAGGGCTCTTGTGTGCCAGCAGTTTTTTGATTGCTGCTTCAGTTTCATCAGCTGTTATTGGTCTGATCAGGCTTTCTGCTGCTTCTTCATTCAGTTTTGGAAGATTATAGTTTAATCCCTGGCTGGTGTGGCTCAGTGGATTGAGTGCTGGCCTATGAACCAAAGGGTCAGTGGCTTGATTTCCAGTCAGGGCACATGCCTGGGTTGTGGGCCAGGGGGCTCATGAGAGGCAACCACACATTGATGTTTCTCTCACTCTCTTTGTCCTTCCCTTCCCCTTGCTGTAGAAATAAATAAATAAAATCTTTTAAAAAAAAGTATAGTTTTTTAGAAATTTGTCCATTTCACCCCGGTTTTGAAATTTCTTGGCATATAGTTGTTTGTAGTAATTTCTTACAATCCTTTGTATTTCTGGGGTATATCAGTTGTAATCTCTCCTCTTTTCATTTCTGATTTTATTTATTTGGGTCCTCTCTCTCTTTTTCTTGATGAGCCTGTGTAAAAGCTTGTTGATTTTGTTTATCTTTTCAAAGAACCAGTTCCTGGATTTATTGATCCTTTGAATGTTTCTTTTAGTCTCTATGTCGTTTAATTCTGTTCTGATCTTGATTATTTCTTTCCTTCTTCTCATTCTGGGCTTTGTTTGTTGTTGTTCCTCCAGTTTTTGTAGATGTATGGTTAGGTTGTTTATTTGAAAAGTTCCTGTCTTTTTTAGGTAGGCCTGTATTGCTATGAACTTCCCTCTGGACTGCCTTTGCTGTGTGCCATAAGTTTTGGACTGTTGTGTGTTCATTTTCATTTGTTTTAGAAACTCTTTGATTCTTCATCTCATTATTAAGCGATTCATTTTTTTTAATTGAAGTTTTCATTTTTATTTTTCATTACATTTTATTCTTTATGCTATTATAATTGTCCCAATTTTTCCCCTTTTGCCTCCCTCCACTCTGCATCCCTAGTCCCTCAGGCAATCCCACCCCCTTATTTATGTCCCTGGGTCATGTGTACAAGTTCCTTGGTTACTCCATTTCCTATACTGTACTTTACAGCCCCATGGCTCTTCTGTAACTACCTATTTGTACTTAATCCTGGCACTTTGTCACCCATTTCCCTATACCCCTCTCCCATCTGGCAACCGTCAAAATGCTTTCCACATCCATGATTCTGTCTCTGTTCCTCTTGTTTGCCTAGTTTGTTTTATAGATTCAATTGTTGACAGGTAGGTATTTACTGCTATTTTATTGTATATAGTTTAGATCTTTTCTTAAATAAGTCCTTTTAATATTTTATAAAGTAATGGTTTGGTGATGATGAACAGCTTTAGTTTTTTCTTGTCTGGGAAGCTCTTTATGTGCCCTTTGATTCTAAATAATAGGCTTTCTCGGTAGAGCAATCTTGGCCGTAGGTCCCTGCTATTCATGTCTTTGAATATTTCCTGCCAATTCCTGCTAGATTTCAAAGTTTCTTTTGAGACATCCGCTGACAGTCTTACGGGGATTCCCCTGCAGGTAACTACTGCTTTTCCCCTGCTGCTTTTAAAATTCTCTCTTTCTTTTTAACCTTTGGCATTTTAATTATGCTGGTCTTGGTGTGGTCCTCTTTGGGGCCAACTTGCTTGGGACTCTCTGTGCTTTTTGGACTTGCATGTCTATTTCCTTCACCAAATTAGGAAAGTTTTCTTTCATTAATTTTTCAAATAGATTTCTAATTTCATGCCCTTTCTCTTTTCCTTGTGACCCCTATGATGCAAATGTGGGACCTCTTAAAGTTGTCCCAGAGGCTAATGACACTATGTTTTTTTAATTCTTTTTTTCTTTTTTTAATTATTATTATTTTATTTATAAATCATGTTAATTCTATTACAGTTGTCTCAATATTTCCCCGTTTCTCCCCTATACCCATCCCACCCCCACCGCCTGCTCCCACAGTCTTTTCCACTCTGTTGTCCGTGTCCATGGGTCATTCATTCATGTTCTTTGTTGAGTCCCTTCCCCTTCTTTCCACCATTGCCCTCTTTCCCCCTCCCCTCTGGTCACTTTCAGTCTGATCCATGTTTCCATGCTTGTGGTTTATTTTGTTTGTTAGTTTATTTTGTTGAATAGAGTCCACTTATAGGTGAGATCATATGGTATTTGTCTTTCACTGACTGGCTTATTTCACTTAGCTTAATATTCTCCAGTTCCATCCATGTTGTTGCAAAAGGTAGGAGTTCCATCTCTCTCTCTTTCTTTCTTTCTTGATGTAGATTGATTTTATTTATTTTTTTAAATGTCAAAGTTAATTATAAAATATTTTTAATAATTTAAAGCCATTATAACGTCTCAGCAATTAAACCAACATGACACCAGCACAGAAATAATCAAGTAGATCAATGAACATTCTAGAGACAAACATTATATATCTGATTAATATATGTATGAATGATTAAGTTGATACTTCAAATAAATGGGTAGAATAAGGCTTATGCAACAAATAAGGTGCGTGGACCACTATTACTTGAAATAAAACAAATATAGAAGCCTATTTCACACGTTATACAAGAAATATTCAGGTGAGTTAAAAATCAATATGTAGAATCTAAGGAGTTTTAGAAGAAAATAGAACTAATATTTTTCATGACCTGCAGTAAAATATTGAAACCCAGAAGCTATAAAGTAAATATTGACAATATGACTATATTAAACATTTAACTATATAGTAGTATACATATAAAAAAAGTTAAAAGAAAAGGAATAGAATAGAAAAGTATTTGCAGCACATCTAAAACATGGTAAATAGGTTGTTTTTTTTCTTTTTTTCTGGGAATAAAGTTCTACAGACCTTTAATCAATAAATGGATAAAGAATACCACAAAGTCATTTAAAGCTTTTTTTTTTTTTTTAAATAATAGAAACAGGGAAGAAATATACTAACACAGGTTTAGTTTCAGGAAATAGTAAAGGAAAAATTAAAATAACATCATTGTCACAATCAGATTAATGAGTATTAAAAATATTGGTAATATCAAGTACTGGCAACTGTGAAAGGAACTGGGTATTCGTAGAAACTTTTTCTTCATCTTAAAGCAGTCCCTTCAGCATATTTTGCAGTGCTGGTTTGGTGGAGGTGTAGTCTTTTAGCCTTCTGTTGTCTGGGAAACTCCTTATTTTGCCTTCCATTTTCATTGAGAGCCTTGCTGGGTAGAGCAGTCTTGGTTGCAGACCTTTGCTTTTCATTACCTGGAATATCCCTTCTGGCTTGCAGTGTTTCTGTTGAGAAGTCAGCTGCTAGCTGTACTGGGGCTCTCTTATATGTTACTACCTGCTTGTCCCTTGCTTCCCTTAGGATTCTCTGTTTGTCTTTGCTTTTTGCATTTTAATGATGACATGTCTTGGAGTGGGCCTCAATAGGTTCCTCGTGAATGAGACCCTCTGTGCTTCCTGGACTTCTGTGACTTTTTCTCTCCTCCAATTGGGGAAGTTTTCCATCATGACTTTTTCAAACAGGTTCTCTATCCCTTCCTCCTCCTCTTCTCCTTCTGGTATCCCTATTATATGGATATTACTCGGTTTCAGGTTGCCCTGCATTTCCCTAAATGCCTCTTCATTCTTTTTGAGTCTTTTTTCATTTTTTTGCTCTTTCTGGGCGCTTTTTTCTACCTTGTCCTCCAGCTTGCTAATTCAGTCCTCAGCTTCATCTAGCCTGCTTTGGATTCCTTCTACTGTGTTCTTCAATTCTGAAGTTGTAGTCTTCATTTCCTCTTGTCTCTTGTTGATAGTGTCTGTGTTCTTTTTCATGCTGATATAGTAAGTTCCTTGTAGTTTCCCTGTAGTTTTTTGTAATTCTCTCTGAGCTCACTGAGCTCATTGAGCATCTCTAGAACCGTCGTTTGGAACTCAGTATCTGATAGTTTACTTGCCTCTATTTCATTTAGTTCTCCTTCTGGGTATCCCTCCTTTCCCTTCGAGTGAGGTGAATTTCTTTGTCTTCCCATTATTTGTGAGACTCTTCTCTTTTGCTTCTGATTCTTAAGTTGTTCTGTCTTGATTTCCTGAGTTTGTGGTGTGGATTTCTATGGTAGGAGACCACTGTTTTTACTTTCTGGATCTGCCTCTGATGATGTCAGATGTTGTCCCTGTCTGACCTTAGGGAATCTGTTTGAGACTTCCAGTAATCTACTGTCTGTGGCTGTCTCCTTCAGCTGTTTATCTATTCTCTCTGCACTCAGCAGGCCACCTTAGACAGGTCAGGGTGGGGCAGAGTCCCTCCTGGGGGCGGGGTTATTGGGTCCTCTTTCGCTGCTGCCGTATGGGAGAGGAGTCCGCACTGGGATCCCGCTGGCTACTCTCTCTGTTCTCTCTCCAAAGCCTCTGTCTCCAGTCTCTCCTCAAGTGTCTCCAGACCTCTCCGCGCCCCCTTTAGCCAGGGATCTACTTGTCTGTGGCTGCTGGTCTGCACTCAGCAGGCAGCTTAGACAGCGCAGAGTGAGGTGGACTCCCACCTGGGGGCGGGGCTATTGGGTCCTCTGATGCTGGTACCGCTCAGGGAACGTCTCTGCCTGAGCAAGATGGCTGCTGCCGCATGGGGGATGAGTCAGCACAGAGACCCTGCCAGTTACTCTCAGTTCTCTCCCTAAAGCCTCCTTCCCTAGTCTCTCCTCAGGCGTCTCTAGCCCACTCTGCCCCCGCCTTTGCTGGAGACCAGGGTAAGTGGCTGCAAATAAAAATCTATGCGTTGACCCTTTAAACAGTTCTTTTCGTCTCCAGCCACCTGTGTCTGGCAGAGAGCAACCTTGCCGCTTTTCACAGCTGTTTCCTGTGTACTTTTTGGGCTCTGGTGCTGTGGGCTAGAGATCCCCGCTTTTCGTTTAGACCCCGCTCTTCTGAGAGGGATCCACCTAGCCCATTCAGTATCCTTCTGGTGCTGCCGCCCGTGGGTGCCCCGCCCGCCTTCTCGAGTCTCTATCTCACTTCTTACCAGTTAAGTTGCGCTAAAGCCGATTCTTCTGTCTCCGAAGTTTTAAAGCTTCTCTCTTGCTGCTGTTCAGGTGTCTGTTCCAGGGGATTTCTTCACAGTTTAGTTGTGATTCCAGGTTGGTCCTGGGAGGAGGTCAATGGGACTTCCACTCACTTCTCCACCATCTTGATTTTCCATTGACATATAAGATACTTAGTGTCCTTGGTAGTAGACTTAGAAGGGCTAATGGGATGTGGCTCTCTGGCAAGGGTGGCTAGAATCTGTACGAGTATAACCTCCTTTGTTTTTTCCTTCTCTGAGCACTAGATGGCGTTGTGGTAGGAATTAGCTTACATTTGTAGCATAGGTCACCTTTGCCCCTTAAATAGAAGAATGCGTGTATATAGGTAGTTTCTGACCACCTGCCTAGTCGTTTGCAAAGAGATCAAGTTGGAAGCTTACATGCAGTGGCCAGGATTCCCTGTCAGCTCTCTGACATTGAGGCCAAGGGGTGTTGCAAAAGAGTATTAGTCTGTTCTTCTTTAGAGTTTGGGGGTGAAACTGTGACCAATTGGAAAGGATGCAGCCCAGTGGGGTCCCGTCTGGAACAGTATCCTGATTTCCCATATGGAAGGGAGAAACACCAGAAGGCTAGAGAGTCCAGCATCCTGGGGTCATGACCTGAGGGCTTGGTATCTCAGCACCCGAGGCCCTGAGTAGTCAGCACAGACATCTCTATTATGGATGGACCCTTCTAGGGGAAGAGAGTGTTGGTCCATACCTTCCTTTGGTCATTGAGAATGAGTTTACCTATCAGTGGGATCTTGGAAAAGTGTGCAGACGGCCTCCTGAGGGGAACAATTTATGAGGTTTTAACGGTGTCCCCTCTCAGACACTAGGTTTCCAGAATATTTAACCTTACTGTGTAACCCAGCCCTGCCTGGCTAGAGGAGGATTTTCTCCTTACCTTTGGATTCCAGACTTAATTGGTCTTACTACATAACTCAAACCTGGCCGGCTGGAGGGTTTTCAGAATAGATAACCTTACTGTGTAACCCAAATCTGCTAGGCTGGGGGAACCTTTTCTCCTCACCTGGGATTTCAGACTTAACCAATGTTACTGTGTAACCCATACCTGGCCTGCCTTGTTTCAGGAGGCCCCTGGTGCATCTCTATTCTTTATTCTATAAAGAAGGGAAACCTTTATCTTAGTCTTCTCCTGTGGGAGATTTCAAAGAGAACTTCTACATCCCCTGGGTGTGTTCCTTTCTTACATAGGCAATAGATCTTTGAATTATTAGCAGCCCTGATTGACTGCTACTCCCCCTGGTTCATTACACAATGGCGAGCATGACAACCAGCTAGTTTATCAGCCTGAGTTGTAGCAGCCTTTGCTATGTGCTGCTTTTTATTTGCAGTGAGGCTGTGGGAGAGGTCAATTTGTACATCGCTCCAAGTTAAGGTCATAAGTCAGTAACTACAGTTGACAGAGGATTTTGTTTTTTGTAACAAAATTTTGAATCAAATTAATTCATTTCCCACTGTCTAATTGTACCTGAGGTTTCTGTTGGGAAATAACAATTGACCTTGGCTTTTTCATTTGTCATTAAAATTACCTTTATTATTTATTGTGTACCTTTACTTTTCTTTCTTCTTAATTTTCCTCATTTCTATTTCCCTTCCTGAGTTTCCTACTCCAGTGTCCTTTCTTCCTGTATGTCTCTTTCCTTTATTCTTTCTCACCTTTTTTCCTCCATCTACATAATCTTTTCGCAGCTTGCACAGATCCTATGCAACATACGCAATCCTACAACCTTCCTAGTCTCTTTTAACTCACCTGGAAATCATCAACCCAGTTTTAGTTTTATAACTTACCTTTTATTACCAAAACCATATATTCTTTCCCAACTTGATCAGAATTTTCAATTTTTAGTGACAACCGAAAGTAATTAATTAGCATTCTCTAGATTAATAAATTAAAGAGTATATTTTATAGCTTTTAGAAACAGTTTTTTTCCCCCCATTGGAAGGTACACACAGTGCTCAAAAGTAGCTTTTTTATTATCTGGTGACCTTAACAATGGCAAGGAGGCTGGAGAAGGGGTGTGATATTAGACTTGGGAGACCTTCAGTTGCTTCAGTTTTAAAAATACTAGTTTTTATCTTTTATGTTATGGTGGGGTTATTGTTTCTGGGGACAGTGAAACAAAGGGAAGGCTGAGGGGGGAGGAAGTAACAGGAGTGAGCCAAGGTGGGGCTACTTCGGCTCCCCTGGATGTTAGAAATAAAGAGGGCCCTAGAGACAGGGTCAGGGGGAAGCCCCCGTCAGCTGCCACTGCTTTCCTGGCTGCCAGTCTCGTGGAGTCTCTTAGAATTTAGGAGGAAATTAAAGTTTGTGCCTACGCAGGGGCATGGCTCTTTCTGGAGAAGTAGGGAGCAAGACCCCTGGCAAATGCAACGCTGCCCCTTGGGGAGAGATGCAGCAGGCCAATGATTCAAACTTACTGTTCCCTGGCTGTGGGGGACTCTGTCCCACAGGGTCCTCCAGTTTGCCATGGATGAAATAACGGGTCATTCCAGACACCAATTACCTGTCAAGAAAAGGGGATGGTGATTCCCTGTAGTGGGGAATGCTCTGAGCTCCTGTGCTCAGTGGCTTGTATTGAGAGGGTTGCAGGCGGGGGAATAGGTAGCAGGAATGTATAGATAATTTAATGACATCAGTAACTTAAGCTTATAGAGAATAGGTGTTGTTTAAAGAAGACAGTGGCAGTAACACACCAAACTGCTTCGGGTCTGAGTTGAGCAAACGTTGTGGTGCCAGGTGGGATTTGGGTTGGGGTCCAGGAATTTTGTAAATTCCTTCCCCAGCCTTGAGCTGGTTATCCGGTATAAGATTAGCAGAGCTTGCGGGAGAAACAAAGCATGCTTCAAGGGGTGTAATTTACTTCTAAGTTTGATTTCCGCCGGGGGCAGAGTCAGTATTGGGTCTTGCCTGCCTCCAGTGTTACCGGCACTCCCGCCAAGACTTACGGGTCCTTTCCCAGGCTGCAGCTTGCGTGGGCCTACAGCTCCCAGTACCAGCCCCCTATAGCTGGCCATGGCTTAGGGGCAGAAAAGACTAGGGACTTGTGTGGTGGGTCCAAGGGAGCTGCTTGTGAGTGGGGCTTCCAAAGGCCCTTACACCTTTCGTCATCCCCAGCTCTCTTACAGGCCTCAGTTTCTCCCCTGGCCATCTAAAACAGCCAGGGGCTCAGAGTGCTGGGTGACTGACCTCTGTTCTGCAGGTCCCTGGACGAGCCAGAGTTACATTACAGCGATGGGAGGTCCCTATGAGACCCCTGTGCATCTTAGGGGTTAAATCCCCGACACCTCCCTGAGGCCCTCACTCACATAGGGATGCCTGAGAACTTGGACCAGAGGGAGGACGTGCCTCTTCAGCCTTTGGAGCCCAGGCGAACCTGAGCACTCACTTTAGATTTCATCCTTGTCTGTGCCTCCAAAACACAGTCCTAGGTTGTTTGAATACCACTGCTCCCACTACTGCATTTCCCTTTTAACCCCAAAGGTGAAACAGGCAACAAAACATTGCTGGTCGTTAATTACTGCATTCCAGGAAGGTGGGGGGCAAAGGATGCAATCCAAGTCACTGCACCAAAAGATGTTACGGGGGAGACCTGAGTCAGGGACTCCGCTTCCTTGGTCTTGCCTTGTTTGCGAGAGAATTCAGGCGAGGGACAAACATGTACAGTGGAAATCAGATAGCCAAATACAGTTATGAAATACACATGAGCATGAAACTATAGGCAGGCATCCAGCTAGTCTGAATGCCTCACATGCAGAGGAAATTAAGGTTTAAGTTTGTTAGTAAGTTTGTTTTATGCACCTGAGCCAGAAGCTGCACTTGGGCACTCAGCTAATACGGGTGCACTGACTCCTGGGGTTCAGTAGTTACGCACCGTATTTTGCCATGTATAATGTGTACCAATGTTTTAGGCCCATACTTTCAGGATAAAAAATCTTCCGTTTTATCGTATGGAGATACAGAATTAGTACTACCCATATATACTACACATCCTTATTTTTCTCTCAAAAATGTGGGCAAAAAAGTGTGCGTTTATACATGGCAAAATATGGTAGTTCAGTCAGTTTGTAGGTTCCCCCTATCCCCTCTCCAAACCTTGGGATTGATATGCCATCTTAAAGGCTTTCTTCCCATCTAGTGGAGATGAAACACACAGGACTTCAAGGGTTCCCCTCCTCTGTGCTATCGTAGTTCTGCTTGTGTCATTCAGAACACCTGGCAATCTTCACAGACCTGGATAAAAGGACTCCTGAATTAATGTGTGAGACATGTCTTCCTTTTGTTTCTAGCTTCCTGTTTTAGGTTCTTTATTAGATTGCACTGGGCAGGGTCCCTGCTCTGTTTCCCTCCAGCAGCTCATCCTTAGCTGCTAACAGGTTTGCTGGCTCAAAAGACAGATCCAGCCCTGGCTGGTGTGGCTCAGTGGATTGAGTCCTGGCCTGCGAACCAAGGAGTCGCTGGATCCATTCCTAGTCAGGGCGCATGCCTGGGTTGCGGGCCAGGTCCCCAGTTGGGGGTGTGCAAGAGGCAACCACACATTGATGTTTCTCTCCCTCTCCTTCTCCTTCCCTTGCCCTCTCTCTAAAATTAAATAAATAAAACATTAAAAAAATCATCTTAAAAAAATAAGGCAGATCCATTTTTAATTTTTTGAGGTATCTCTATGCTGCTTTCTACAATTGCTGTACCAGTCTGCATTCCCAATAGTGCAAAAGGGTTCCCCTTTCTCCACATCCTTCCCAGCACTCATTGTTTGTTGATTTATTGATGATAGTCATTCTAACAGGTATGAGGTGATATCTCATTGTGGTTTTGATTCACAATTCTCTGACGAATAGAGACCTTGAGCATCTTTTCATGTCTGTTGACCATCTGTATGTCCTCTTTGGAGAAGTGTCACTTTAGGTCTATTGCCCATTTTTTAATTGGATTGCTTGTTTTTTGGTGTTGAGTTTTGTAAGTTCTTTATAAATTTTGGATATTAACCCTTTATCAGATGTATTGGTGAATGTGTTCTCCCATTCCTTGCATTGCCTTTGTATTTAGTTGATGGTTTCCTTTGCTATGCTGAAACTTTTTATTTTGATGTAGTCCCATTTGTTGATGTTTTCTTTTGTTTCTTTGCCTGGGGAGGTATATTGGATAAAATACTGCTATGAGCAATGGCCTAGATTTTATTGCCTGTGTTTTCTCCTAGAAGTTTCATGGTTTTGAGTCCAACATTTAAATCTTTAATCCATTTTGAATTCATTATTGTGTGGTGTAAGAAGGTGATCTAGTTTCATTTTTCAGTACATATCTTCCAGTTTTTCCAACACCATTTATTGGATAACCTTCCTTTAGCCCATTGTATGTGCTTGCTCCCTCTGTCGAATAATAATTGGCTATAATGTTGATTTATTTCTGGTCTCTCTTTCTGTTCCATTGATCTTTGTGTCTGTTTTTATTTTTCTTTGTTTTTTTTATTTTATTTTTTCTGTTTTATTTTACTTTGTTTTTCTTTCTCAAAATTGCTGCGAATATTTGGCGTCATTCATGGTTCCATATAAATTTTTAAAATGTTTGTTCTATGTCTTTGAAATACATCATTGGTATTTTAATAGAGATTGTGTTGAATCTATAAATTGCTTTGTGTAGTTTGGACATTTTGATGATGTTAAATCTTCCAATCCATGAACACGGTATATGCTTCCATTTATTTATGCTTCCTTAATTTCTTTCTTCAGTGCTGTATAGTTTCCTGCATACAGGTCTTTTACCTTCTTGGTTAAGTTTATTCCTAGGTACTTTATTTTTCTTGTTGCTATAGCAAAGGGGATTCTATTCCTGATTTCTGCTTCTGATATTTTATTTTTGGTGTACAAAAACGCCTTCAATTTCTGAATATTGACTTTCTTTCCTGCTGTTCTGCCACATTCACTTATTAGGTCGAGTAGTTTTTTGGTGGAGTCAAGGAGTTTTCCATGTACACTATCATGTCATCTGCAAACAATGATAGTTTTACTTCCTCCTTTCCAATTTGGATGCCTTTTATTTCTTTTTCTTGAATGATAGCTGTGGCTAGGAC
This sequence comes from Pteronotus mesoamericanus, assembly GCF_021234165.1. Taxonomy (NCBI): domain Eukaryota; kingdom Metazoa; phylum Chordata; class Mammalia; order Chiroptera; family Mormoopidae; genus Pteronotus; species Pteronotus mesoamericanus. Next base: position 1,495,275 of record NW_026555251.1, read on the forward strand.
TTCCAATACTATGTTGAATAGAAGTGGTGAAAGCAGACATCCTTGTCTTGTTCCTGATCTTCATGGGAAAGCTTTTAGTTTTTGCCTGGTGAGTATGACATTGGCTGTAGTTTTTTCATATATGGCCTTTATTATGTTGAGGTATGCTCCCTTTATTCCCACTTTGCTGAGTGCTTTTATCAAAAATGAGTGTTGTACCTTATCAAATGCTTTTTCCACATCTATTGATATGCTCATGTGGTTTTTGTCTTTCCTTTTGCTTATGTGATATATTACATTTATTGACTTGCAAATATTGAACCATCCTTGCATACCTGGGATGAATCCCACTTGATCATGGTGGATGATCTTTTTAATATATTGCTGGATGAGGTTTGCCAATATTTTGTTGAGGATTTCAGTGTCTATGTTCATGAGCGGTAATAGGCCTGTAGTTTTCTTTGTTGTGTCTTTATCTGGTTTTGGGATTAGGATGATGCTGGCCTTATAAAATGAGTTTGGGAGTCTTCCCTCTTTTGGATTTTTTGGAATAGTCTGAGAAGGACAAGTGTTAGCTCTTCCTTAACTGTTTTGTAAAATTCTCCTGTGAAACCATCCAGTCCAGGGCGTCTGTGTGCCGGGAGTTTTTGGATGACTGCTTCAATTTCACCAGATGTTATTGGTGTGTTCAGGCTTTCTGCTTCTTCATTCAGTGCTGGAAGGTTATATTTTTCTCGAATTTTGTCCATTTCATTGATGTTTTCAAATTTCTTGGCATATATTTGTTCATAGTAATTTCTTACAATCCTTTGTATTTCTGTGTTATCAGCTGTTATGTCTCCTCTTTAATTTCTGATATTATTTACTTGAGTCCTCTCCCTTTTTTTCTTGATGAGTCTACTTAATGGCTTGTCGATTTTGTTTATGTTTTCAAAAACCAGCTCCTGGTTCTTTGAATTGTTCTTTTAGTCTCTATGTCATTCAGTTCTGCTCTGATCTAGATTATTTCCTTCCTTCTACTCGCTCTGGGCTTTGTTTTTTGTTGTTTCTCCAGTTCTTGAAGCTGGAGGGTTAGGTCATTTATTTGAAATGTTTCTATCTTTTTGAGGATGACCTGTATTGCTGTGAACTTCCCTCTCAGGACTGTCTTTGCTGTGTCCCGTAGGTTTTGGACTGTCATGTGTTCATTTTCATTTGTTTCCAGAAACTTTATGAGTTCTTCTTTGATCCCATTATTGACCCATTCATTGTTTAATAGCGTGCTATTCAGTCTCCATGAGTTTGAATATATTTGAATTTTTTTCCTTGAGGTTGGTGTCTAGTTTCAAGCCCTTTGTCATCCGAGAAAATGCTTGTTATGATTTTGATTTTCCTGAATTTCTTAAGGCTGCATTTGTGTCTTATCATGTGGTCTGTCTTTGAAAATGTTCTGTGTACATTTGAAAAGAATTTTATTTTTCTTCTTTGGGATGAAAGGTTCTATATATTGTCACTTAAGTCCATTTGATCTAATGCGTCATTTAGTTTCACAATAGCTTTGCTGATATTTTATTAAGAAGATCTATCTATTTTTGACAGTAGGGTGTTAAGATCCTCTACTATCAGTGTGTTGCTGTCTAGATCTTTCTTGAAGTCATCCCAGATTTTCCTTATATATTTGGGTGCTCCTATGTTGGGTGCATATAGGTTTCCAATGTTTATGTCTTCTTGATGGATTCTTCCTTTGAGTATTATAGAGTGTCCTTCTGGGTCTCTTTTTATGGCCTTTGTTTTGAAATCTATTTTGTCTGATATGAGTATTGCTACCCCTGCTTGGAATACCTTCTCCATTTGCTTGGAATATTTTTTTTCCATCCCTTTACTTTCAGTCTTTGTATGTTATTCTGAGGTGGGTCTCTTGTAGGCAGCACATGTGTGAGTCATGTTTTCTTATCCATTCTGCTATTCTATGTCTTTTGATTGGGACATTTAATCCATTTACATTTCAAGTTATTATTGATAGATACTTATTAATTTTTTCATTTTGTATCTGTGTTCCTCTCTTTCTCACCCTTTTTCTTCATCTTCTTAAAGCAGTCCCTTTGGCATATCTTGTAGTGCTGGTTTGGTGGGGGTGCAATCTTTTAGTGTTCTTTTGTCTGAGAAGCTCCTTATTTTGCCTTCCGTTTTAATTGAGAATCTTGCTGGGTAGAGTAGTCTTAGCTACAGTCCCTTGCTTTTCATTACTTGGAATATTTTTTGCCATTCCCTTCTGGCTTGTAGTGTTTCTGTTGAGAAGTCAGCTGCTAGCCGTATTGGGGCTTCCTTGTATGTCATTACCTACTTCTCCATTATTGCTGCCTTTAAGATTCTCCGTTTGTCTTTGATATGTGCCATTGTAATGATGATGTGCCTTGGAGTGGGCCTCACTGGTTTCCTCTTGAATGGGACCCTCTGTACTTCCTGGACTTGTGTGAGTTTTTCTCTTCTCCAATTAGGGAAGTTTTCCATCATTACTTTTTCAAACAGGTTCTCTATCCCTTGTTTCTCTTCTTCTGGTATCCCTATTATGTGGATATTATTATGTTTCAGGTTGTCCTGCATTTTCCTAAATTTCTCTTCATTCTTTTTGAGTCTTTTTTCATTTTCTTGCTCTTTCTGGGAGCTTTTTTCTACCTTGTCCTCCAGCTCACTGATTTGATCCTTTGCTTCATCTAGCCAGCTTTTGATTCCTTCTACTGTGTTCTTCAGTTCAGAAATTGTATTCTTCATTTCCTCTTGTCTGTTATTGATAGTTTCTATGACTTTTTTCATGCTGATATAGTTTGCAATAAGTTCCTGATAGTTTCCATGTAGTTTTTGGTCATTCTCTTGAGCTCACTGAGCTCACTGAGCTTCCTTAGAACTGTTGTTTTGAATTCAGTATCTGATAGTTTACTTGCCTCTATTTCATTTAATTCTCTTTGTGGGGATTCCTCCTTTCCCCTCAATTGGGGGGTGTTTCTTTGTCTTCCATTTTTTTGTTAGACTCTTCTTTTTTGCTTCTGCTTTTTAAATTGATTTGTCTTGACTTTCTGACTTTGTAGTGTGAACTTTTATGGTAGGAGACCACTTTTTTTTTCTTTCTTTCTGGATCTCCCTCTAATGATGTCATCTGTTTACCCTGTCTGACCCTAGGCAGTCTTTAGGATACTTCCTGTAATCTACTGTCTGTGTCTGTCTCCTTCAGTTGTTAATCTAGTCACTTTGCCCTCAGCAATCAAGACCGGGCTGAGTCTGTCCTGGGAGTGGGGCTATTGTGTCCTTTCACACTGCTGCCACTCAAGGGAGTGGTTTGCCTGAGCAAGATGGCTGCTGTCCTATGGGAGAGGTGTCAGCATCAGGGTCTCCCTGGCTACTCCCTCAGTTCTCTCTTTAATGCCTCTGTCTCCAGACTACTCAAGCATCCCTAGACCACTTTGTGTCCCCTTTAGCCTGGAATCTACTATCTGTGACTGTTGCTCTGTACTCAGAACCCAGGCCTGTACAACACCAGGCCAGGGTCAAGCTCCCTTGGAGTGTGGCTATTGTGTCCATTCATGCTGCTGAGACTCAGGGGAGTGGTCCACCTAAGCAAGACGGCAGCTGTGGAATGGGGGCAAGTCAGCACCAGGACCCTGCCGGTCACTTTCTCATCCTCCCCCCAAAGCCTCCTTCCCTAGTCTCTCCTCAGTTGGCTCCAGCCCAGTCTGCTCCCACCTCTGCTGGATCCCAAGGTACGTGGCTGCCACTACAAGTTTTTGCTTGGCCCTTTAAATGGCTCCTGGTGTCTCCAGCCGCCTGTCTCAGGCAGAGAGCACCCCTATGCTTTTTGCAACTGGCTGTTGTCTGTGTGCTTTTTTGGGCACTTGTACTGTAGGCCAGAGAGCCCCGCTTATGGTTTAGACCCTGCTCTTCTCAGGGGGGTCCAAGTGGCGTTTCAATATCCCTCTGGCGCTGCTGCCTGTGGGTGTCTAGCCCACCTTCTTGAGACTCTACCACACTCTTTACCAGTTAGGTTGCGCCAAAGCTGATTCCTCTGTCTGCCTGAGGTTTTAAAGCTCCTCTCTCACTCTTGGTCAATGGTTTTCCAGGTGATTTCTCCACAATTTAGTTTTAATTCGAGATTAGTCCTGGGAGGAGGTCAGTGTGACTTCCACTCACTCCTCTGTCATCTTGAATCTCTGAATTGTCTCTTTCTTCTCTATGTCATTTAATTCTGTTCTGATGTTGATTATTTCCTTCATTTTACTCCCACTTGGCTTTGTTTGTTGTTGTTGCTCTAGTTCTTGTAGATGTAGGTTAGGTTGGTTATTTGAGATTTTTCTATCTTCTTTACGTGGGACTGTATTGCTATGAACTTTCCTTCCAGAACTGCCTTCTCAGTGCCCCATAGGTGTTGGGTTGTTGTGTGTTCATTTTCATTTGTTTCCAGGTACTTCTAGATTACTTCGTTGATCTCATTGTTGACTTATTCATTACCTAATAACATGTTATTCAGTCTCCATGTATTTGAATGTTTTTAAGTTTTCCCTTGAAGTTGGTTTCTAGTTTCAATACATTGTGATCTGAGCACATGCTTGATATGATTTCTTTTTTTTTTTTATTTGTTGAGGCTTGTTTCATGTCCTACTTTGTGGTCTATCTTTGAAAATGTTACATATACATTTGAAAAGAATGTATATTTTACTTATTTGGGGTGAAATGTTCTGTGTATATCAATTAAGTCCATTGGTCCAGAGTGTGGTTCAGTGCCACAATTTCCTTGTTGATTCTTGTTTGGAAGATCTATCCATTGTTTATAGTGGGGTGTTAAAATCCCCTATGATGACTGTGTTGCTGTATGTCTCATTTTTGAAGTCCTTCAAAATTTTCTTTTTATATTTAGGTGTTATCCTATTGGGTACATATATGTTTACTAGGGTTATATCCTCCTGTTGTACTGTTCCTTTAAGCATAATGTAGTGACTTTTTTTGTCCCTTTTTATGGCTTTTATTTTGAAGTCTGTCTTGTTATAAGTATTGCTTTGTCAGCTTTATTTTTGTGTGTGTTTGCTTGGAGTATTTTTTTCCATCCCTTCACTTTCAACCTGTGTAGGTCTTTTGTGTTCAGGTGTATCTCTTGTAGACAACATATGTGCCAGTTGTGTTTTTTTATTCATCTTACCCTGTGTCTTTTGATTGGAGCACTTAATCCATTTATGTTCAAGGTTATTATTGATAGGTACTTATTCATTGCTATTTTTTCTGTACCTGTGTTTCTCTCTCTCTCTCCCTCCACTCCATCTCTCTCTTCTTTGTATAGCTGTCCCTTTAGCATCTCTTGTGGTGTTGGCTTGATGGAGATGTACCCTTTTAGCCTTGTTTGTCTGGGAAGCTCTTTATTTCACCTTTCATTTTAAATGACAGCCTTGCTGGATAGATTACTTTTGCTTGTTGGTCCTTCCTTCTCATTACTTGGAATATTTCATGCCTATCCCTTTTGGCTTGTAGTGTTTCTGTTAGGAAATCAGCTGATAGCCTTATTGGAGCTCCCTTGTATGTTACTATCTGTTTCTCCTTTGCTGCCTTTAAGATTTTCTCTTTGTCATTAAAATTTGCCATTTTAATTATGATGTGTCTTGGAATAGGCCTCTTTGGGTTCATCTTGATTGGGACCCTCTGTGCTTCCAGAACTTGCATGACTTTTTGCCTCACCAAGTTAGGGAAGATTTCTGTAATTCTTTTTTCAAACATGTTTTCTATCCCTTCCTCCTTTTCATCTCCTTCTGTTATTCCTATGGTGCAAATGTTGTTATGTTTCACATTGTCCTGTAGCTCCCTTAAACTGTCCTTATTCTTTTTGAATCTTTTTTTTATTTTGTTGCTCTGTCTGGGTATTTCTTTTTACCTTGTCTTCGAGCTCACTGAATCGGACCTTTGCTTCATCTTGCCTGTGTTTAATTCCTTCTAATGTATTTTTCATTTTAGATATTGTGTTCTTCACTTCTTCCTGGTTCTTATTCATAGTTTCTATGTCCCTTTTCATGGTGCTGTAATTTCCACTAAGTTCCTTGTAGCTCCCATTAAGTTCCTTGTATTCCTTACTGAGTACCTTGAGCATCCTTATAACCATTATTTTGAATTCTATGTCTGACAGATTGCTTGTCTCAATGTAATTTATCTCCTTCTCTGGGGGTTCTTCCTTTTCTTTTGGGGGTTATTTCTTTGTCTCTCCATTTTAGGTGACTCTTTTTTTTTTTTTTTTGTTTCTGCATCTTGGGTTTTTCTGCTTTGCCTGCCTGTCTTTGTGGAGTGGACTTCTGTGGTAGGAGTTCTTTAGGACTCAGTGGTGCAGTCTGTTTGATCACCTGATCTGGATGCTCTAGGAATGCCTTTATTCAGTTTATGTGGGCTCTCTTGTTGTACTTGGGCTTTGATTATTAGTGGCTCATTCATTGGTGGGTTCTCCTCTCCAGCTGGCTGAAATGGAGTCACAACTCCCGCCACATCTTGTATGCTTTTATACAGGTGCTGGCAGAACAAGGCAGCTACCTAGAAAACCAAAGCCACACCAGTAAAAATAACCCCCTACTACTTCAGCTATATCAACAGCAATTGGGCAAAGATTAGTAAAGGTGGAGAGAGATTAAGAGTTTTATAAGATAAAAAAAAGAGTATGAGATGACTAAAGGAGAGAAAAGTGATTTTGAGTGGGATGGGGGAGGAAAAAATAGTAAGAATAGGAAATAGAAACAAGGCAAAGAAAGGGAGAAAATAAAATTTAAAATGTAAGTAAAACAGGAAAGGGTGACAGCAAAATGGAGTAAGAAAAGGGAAGAGTATACTATGTGGTTTGAAATAAAATTGAAAAGGTAGTGAACCAAAGGGAATAAAAATTGCAGAAAAACCACAGCAGCATCAATAACAACAACAGCTGAGCAGAGGTTAATAAAGATTGAGAGAGAATGAGAATATTTTACAAAAGAGAAAAGGAAATATAAGTTGACTATAGTAAAGAAAAATGATTTTGAGAGGATGGGGGAAGAAAAAAATTAGAGTAAGGAATAGAGTCCAGCCTAAGAAAGGAAAAACAAATAAAATTCCTAATTCAAATAAGCAAGGGCAGGAGGAAGACAAAATACAGTAACATAAGGGTGAGATATGAAATTAAAAAAAAGTAAATAGGAATACCATTGAAGATAAACAGCAATAACTGTAATATCCTTGCCAAACAAGCCACAATTTATAAAGGTGGAAAGGAAATAATATTATGAGGGACAAAGGGATATGAGATGACTGAATGAAGGAAGAATATTTTTGAGAGGCTAGAGGGAGTAGAAATAGGAAGAGTAAGGAACAGAAACAAGGCATAGCAAGGGGGAAAATAAAATTTACAATGAAAATAAGAAAGGGCAGGAAGATGGCAAAATGGAGTAAGACAAGGGAAGGGTACAATGTGAGATTTGAAATAACAATAAAGTAAAAAATAATATAAATTCTAAATAAAAATAATAAAAAAAGACAAAGAATAGCGAATTAGTTTGAATGCAGTTGAAACAAGAGAAGAAATATTAAAAGCCTATGTGAAGGGAAGAAAAAATGCAAATTCTGAACAACAATGAGGTGAAATTCATCTTAGCAGTTCGGTGTTCACCTTCTGACTTCTCTTTTCTGGATCCACCTCTGGGGTTTTTATCTGCTCAGGGTCCCGGAGTGTGTTGTCCAACTTTTGACAGCACTGCCTGTATCATACTCACCTGCCTCTAGAGGGAGCTTCTGTTACAATTGGGGAGGGGCGTGGGACCCCTAGGCCTCCCCTGGGAGGCCCTGTTCAGTCCTCTGTGAAACTATGGGTGCCTTCCTCCTGCTCCTGCACCATTCTTCTTGGTCTGTTTCAGCTTATTTCCAATAATGTATAGTTTCTGATGAATTACCTGTCTGTTTCAAGGGCAGGACCAATCTGTGTAAGAGAGTCAGCTCTGTCCTGCTTGGTGTTGATGGCAGCTCTGTGTACGATCTGAGGCTAGGCAGGACCCTGTTTCTCCCTTGCTGCTTTGCTGGTCTCAGTGAAATAGGGCCCTAGGAACCAATGTATTTTGTTTCCCTGAGAGAAGTTCAACATGGGCCCTTTAGGCGTTTCTCTTGCTGTCTTTTTCTTGCGGAAATGCACCCTTCAGGGGGTTCTTGAGCTGGACCTGCCTATTTTGATATTCCCTACTGGAGGTGTTTTCAGTCCTGCAGGAGGTGGGAGCTGGGTGTGTCTTCTCCTTCCAGAGGTTTGATCTCACCAGGGCAGGGGGCTCTCTCTGGCTTTACATAATCTTGGGTGCTCAACTCTTGCTCATCCAGTTCCCAACCCACTGCCCTCCCAGAAGACAGAGTCTTTCACTCTCCACTCTGTGCAGCCTCTGCCCTGCCAGCTGCGCTGGGCTTGGGCCAAGAAACCCTGTCACTTTGCATCTTGCTGATTAATCTGCCCAACTGCACTTAATGGGAGCAAACTACACCCTCAGTCCTTTCCCCTTGCTGGCAGGGCAGCTGCATGCAGGGTTATGCCCAGCACACCTCAGCTTCTCTTTGAAAAAGTCTCTTTGGGCACTCCCACTGCAGCACTGTGTCACTATCTGGCTTTCTGTACACACCCCCTCTCAAAAAAATCAAGAGTCTCTCACAGTCATGGCTGGCTGCAACCAGTCTCCCTTGCCAGATGCAGGTGCAGCTAGAATGATACTCTCTCCCAGTCAGTGTTTGCCGCTGCAACTATAGGTGTGCTGCTCACTGTGTGTGTGTGGGTGGGGGGGGGCCTGGAGCTCCCCAACTTTGTGTATCCAAGTCACCCCTACCCAGGTCTGGGGGTTCTCTGCCCGGTGAGGGGAAGGAGTTGCAAAACTGATTTTTGACTAGTTTCTGTGCAGCTGCAGGTTGCCACGCATGGGGTATTTCCCCTTCAACCTATGAAATCTCCTTACCACCTATTGTGAAGTGTCTTCTCTACTCCTTGGCTTCCAAACTTCATATCAGTTAGGATTCTGTTGAATATTCAGTTTATTTTTCAGAAGATAAGCCAAGTGTCCAAGTTGCGGGCAAGAGCAATTGGACTTGGCTTCTACCTACTTGGCCGCCAACTTCCATCCCTTTTGAGCATTCTTATAACCATTGTTTTCAACTCTGTGTCTGGTAAACTTCTTGCCTCCATTTAATTTAGTTATTTTTCTGGGGACTTCTCTTGTTCTTTCATTGAGGGAATGTTTATTTCCCCCTATTTTGGCTGCTTCTCTGTAATTGTTTCTGTGTGCCAGGCAGATCTGCTATGCTTCCCAGCCTTGGTATGGTGCCCTTATGTAATAGGTGTGTGTGTGTAGGGGGGCTCAGTGGTTGGATCTCCCTGATCACCTAAGCTAGTTGCTCCAGGAATGTCCTTTTCGTGGGTTGTGTGAACCCTCCTGTTATAGTTAACTCTTGACTGCTGCCGGCTTGTTTGTGGATGGGCTTGGCCCTTAGGCGAGCTCTCTGCATAGACTCTGACTATTGTGTGAGCTGCTGTGCAGAGGCTTACCCCACAAAGCAGGTTCAAGCCTCAGGGTCTGGTATCTTCTGAGATCTTCCTTTGGGTGTGCCACTAGTAGAGCTAATTGGGTCATGCCGTGATGTGGTCTGAATCCTGCTACCAGGTGTATTGGCTTTGGGGCCTCTTGGGAGGAACTCGGGTGCAGATCAGCCATAGGCACTGTCTGTGGCTGGTCCCTTGGCTACCTGCTTAGAACTACAAAGCAATCCACAGTCTTCGGATGCCTCTGATGTGTTTGGGTGTGCATGGGAGGGGCCAAACTCTGCACCCAGGTTAGCTTCCACCAGCACCAAGCCCAGGGACAGGTCATCAGAAGGCACAAGGCACCCAAGATTATCCTCTCCTGCTGGCTGCCTATTAGACTTAGTCACTGAAAGAGCCTCTCGTGGTATGTGAGTTGTGTTAGGGTTTTACGGTGTTACCAGGTATGGACCAGTGGCATACACCAGGTTGATACAGATTCAGATCTGGCACCAATGATGGGACTGAGGCCATGCAGCAAAAGCCTCAGGGGAGCCACCCTGTGGGTGCCCTCAGACCTTTGTAGTAGGGTGGGGTTTCTGGGAGTTATCAGGGTGAGGGCAGCAGAGTATACCAGGCCTAAACAAACCAAAATCTGGCTGTGTAAAGGGAGGGCTGTGCCCAGGAGTGGTAGTGCCAGGTTGGCCTGTGAGGGAACAATGGGCCCTGCCCTGGAGACACCACAGTCTCTTCATTCCTGAGTGCCTTCTGAGGGCGTCCTCGCTGAGGGCCCAGGCTGGCCACTGCCAGCTGCCTCTTCTGTATGGCCTGAGCTTAGCAGGGCAGGACCACCAGGAGTTCAGAGGGCGGGCTAGCAGATTTCCTATTTGGGGCTGTGCTGGTGAATTCTCACTTGAAGTGTGAACTGACCATATGAACCTTCACAGTTAAATGTTTTTAGGAAAACTCTTCTCCCTGCCCCTTTGATTCAGTGGTAAGGGTACATCAGCATGTTGATTTGCTGGCCATTTCTGTGCAGTGAGGATGTGCACTATTCATTGAGATAGCCTTGTGCTGCACCCTACAGGGTATTTATCCAGTCCTATTTTATTAGCCCTTGTTTGTAGGTCTGTTCCCAGTGTCCTTTAGTCTTCACATTCTATGTTGTCTTTAGATTTGAAACTCAGTACCTCCAGACTTCATGAGAGTTCCTCACGGTAAATGCTAGTTAATGAGTTAACTTGCTGGTTATGGTGGTTTATCTTTTTCTCATTGTTTTGTAGGAATTCTTTATATATTTTGGATACTGTTTCTTTGCTGGTTATATGGATTTTGATTATCCTGTGACAGCTCTGGCTTTGACTTTTGTTTTTGCTCTTTTGTTATGTAGATGCTATCTTAGTTACCTTTTTTACTGCATCACAAATTATCCCACACCTTAAAAGCTTAAGACAACAAGCATTTATTATCTCTCAGTTTCTTCCAGTTAGGAGTCCAGGTATGACTTAGCTGAGTTCCATTGGCTTTCTGTCTCAATATTGCAGTGAAACTGTTAGTTGGGACTGTGGTATCCTGGAGGTTTGACAGGGAGGGGTTGGTTCCTCAGGGTTCAGGTCATGACTGGGCTGTTGGACTGAGGGCTTGGTGCCCTCTGGCTTCTAGCCAGGAACCTCCATCAATTTCTTGCCCTTTAGGCTTTTCCCTTGGAGAGTTCAGAACATTGTAGCCAGCCTCCTGTGGAGTCAGTGAATGAGAGAGGGGGAAGATGGTGTGCAGAAGACCCAAGTCCCAGTCTATTTGTAGCCTAGTACCAGGGAGTGAACACCAGGAGGTAAGGATCTTTGGGGCACATTGTAGAGACTGTGTACTACAGATTTGCTAGAAGTTTGATGTTAAAACTTATCCATCTTTAAGTTTTTGTGTTTTCTATAAGACACTATTCTGGTCATATTGCAAAGATGCAAGGAAAATATGACCAGCAACAGTGAAAGGAAAAGAAATCAACAGAGATAAGAGGGAAGGGGGGGGCAGGGAAAGGGAAGGGAAGGGGAAAGTCAAGGGACATATAGCAAGGACTCATGGACAAAACCAAAGGGGAAGAGCTGAGGGAGGGAAGGAGGGAGGGGGCAAGGGAAAGTGGTAGGGGGGAGGCAGAGACAAATGTATTTAAAAAGTAAATAAATTAAAAAAATAAATAAAATAAAAATAAAAAGCTAACCTGAAATCAGAAAAAAAAAAAAGACACTATTCTGTGGCATTAATATACTTTAAAAGTGTAATGGCTTTGCTTTTTCACAATTAGTCCTTCAAGCATTTAAGACTTTACAGTAGTCAACAGTCAGCCACACAGGACTATTTAAATGTAAATTAATTCAAATTAAATAAAATTAAAAATTCAGTTTCTCAGTTACACTAGTCACATTTAAATGCTTAATTTATAACCGTGTGTGGCTCAGGGCTACCATTCAGGACAGCGTGGATGTGGCACACTTTCTTCATTCCTGTGAGTTGCATCAGTAACACTCAGTATTTGTCAGTCATTTGGCCCCCCAGGGACACTTGGCAATGCCTGGAAACATTTTTGGTTTTCGCCCGGAATGCTGTTAAACACAGGACAGCTTTCTACAACAAAGACTCATTTAGTCCAAAATCCAATGTTTTTGACCGTGGGAAATCCTGCCGTAGAATATATTTTGTGGTGACGTGTGAGATGAGGGAGCTTGTTCTTTTCCTTATAACTAGCCAACTAGGCACCATTTTCTGTGGGTGCTCAATCCATTTCCCTCTGGCTGACGGTGAACCTTAAGCTAGAGATGTTTTTGCCTTAAGTGGTAGAGATCTTAATACTTTGCTAATTAAGATGCAACTTAGAAAATCAACTTCTGTTGTCTTACAGATTCTTAGACTCTATACGTAAAGACAAACCCGTGTTCCCCGTTCATCATGGCTTCAACTTCAAGGTAGGAGTGCTGTTTGATAAAAGACTTATGAAAGTGATTATTCCTTAGTTTTTGAAAGGGCCAACCCATGGTGTTTTAGCCCTTCACCCTGCTAGCCTCACTGAGCACTTGGTGTCCAGGAAGCACAAAGCAGGGAGAGTGAGATGGGAAGGGAGAAGATTAGAGAGAAGGGGCAGATGAGGAAGTGCGCATGGTGCAGGTATGGCTATGTAACTCCACTGTGTGCACTTGATCGAAAAATGTGATTTACTTATAAGACAGAGACAGTTGCCCCTGGGGCCACCTCAGTGTAGGCTTTCCCGACTCCAAGGGTTAGATAGCCATGTGCAGAAGTTGTTTGAAGACATTGGGGCAAGCAGTAGCTCACTTACTGAGACTGGCAGACACCTTGACTGGACCTTGGTCTACTGCTACGAACTGAGCAAGGCCAAAGAAGGCATGATAATGGCTGCTGTTCCCTGAGAACCTGGCTCATGCACAGCTCGAAGAATATCTTACTGCCCTAGAGGTCAGACCTATTCTGTAACCTCCGTCATGGGGGCTGATACAGTGTCTGGGAAGGGAGGTTGGAGTGAGTCTTAAATGAAACCTGAACTCCAGAGCTTAAGGGCAGGTCTGCAGAGAAATAGCCTCCAAGGTAAAACCTACATCCTCATTCTGGGGCACGGCTCTTTTATGTACGTATGGGGTTCAGAAAGGACACAAAGGCCAGAGTGATGTGTCTGACCCCTTACTATTCTGCTTCACCTGCTGGCAGGCTTCCTGTGACAACTGAACACAATCTGAAGTCCTGATCAGGGCCCCTGAAGCCCTGTGTGACCCAGGCCTGGCTGCCTCTGCTCTCCTCTTCTCCCCTCGTTGCATCTGTGGCCTCGCCGGCCTCCTTGCTCCTCACAGATCAAGTCCTTTAAGGCTCAGGGTCTTGAGCTTGCAGTTCTTTCTCTCTGCTTGACACTCTGCTCCCAGTTATCTGCAAGATGCACTTGGTAACTTTCAGATCATCCTCCCTGTGAGCCTTCGTTGCCAGCCCTCCTTCTTCAAGTTGCACTGCCAGCCCCCCTTCTTCACTGCATTCTCCGTCCTGATCCAGGATGACCCTTGACACGACCTGATACCACTTAGCAGGCTGCTTGGTTGCTGATCTGTCATCTGTGTCCTCCAGTTACAAGCTCTAAGCAGGTTGGGAGTGGAGTATTCCCACTGTCTCTGAGCAGTGCCTGCTCATGAATAGTATTTCCTATCAGCCAAGGGATAGTTGGTATATAAAGGTATCCATGTTTTCAAAGTGCATTATGTTTTGAAGTGCATTTAGTGTGTAGTGAGATACCTCATATTGAGGAGTCATCTGAAGATGTGTCTCAGTCTGTTCAGGTCCTAAGCTCGGGTAGTAAGAGTTCATGTAGTGGAAGTTTCAGAATTTGGGAAGTGAGACTTGTCATTTCCCCAAAAAATAAGAGAAAGGGAAAACACAGGTAAGACTGGAGCATGAAGCATAGCGGCTGGGGCCACTGAGTGGGTATCCCTTCAGCAGTCCACTGATTACTACCCAGGTGATGGCGTTGCATCTGGACTCACTGGTAGAGGGCATCCTGTATTTGGGACACTTTATTTAAGAAGAGAAGGAAGTCTGGAAGGTCTTCCATTATTAAAATAGTTGTAATCTGTGTTTGTCTGGGAAATTCCCTTACCTGGCACTGTGTCTGGGGTGCCATGTTTGCGATGCTGTTTAATCCCAGGGGCTGTGCAGTGGCAGCGCCTGCTTCGCAAGGATTGCATTAACAGGGTTGTTGCTGAAGCACTGTCTCCCCGACGTGGACTCTCCCCATTCTGTTTCCTGTTATTGCAGTGGCCTCACTGCTGGGCGAGGTGTCAGCCCAAAGCTGAAGTCTGTGAAGGTGCTTGAGGTTCTGAAAGCTCTGGAGGAGGAACCTGGCTGCATCAGGGAAGAGATCTTTATCTCCCCACCTGACAGTGCTGCAGGGGACTTCACGGATGAGGACTCCGGTGATGAAGATGGCCAGCAAGGTGCCCATCTGCCCAGCAGTGTCCTGCATGCCTCTGTTGTGCCTGAGGGTGACAGCCCAGGGGAGGAGGAGGACCTGCTGCTACAACCAGCTGTGAAGAAGCAGAAGGCAGTAGTGGAACCTCAGCGAGTTTGGACCAAAAGAGATATCCGACCAGACTTTAGCCTTTGGATGGGGTTAGATCCTCATATGGAGGATCTCAAAAGCCAGGAACTGAGTCCTGTAGGCCTCTTTGAGTTGTTTTTTGATGAAGGAACAATTAATTTTATTGTTAATGAAACCAATCGTTATGCTTGCCAGAAAAATGTCAATCTGGGTCTCACAGCTCAGGAACTTAAGTGTGTTTTGGGCATTTTGATTTTAAGTGGGTATATATCCTACCCCAGGAGAAGAATGTTTTGGGAAACATCTCCTGATTCACATCACCATCTTGTAGCTGATGCAATTAGAAGGGACAGATTTGAACTGATATTTTCATATCTGCATTTTGCAGATAACAATGAGCTGGATGAAAGTGATCGGTTTGCCAAGGTTAGGCCTCTTATTGTCCGAATGAATCGCAATTTCCGGCAGCATGCACCGTTGGAAGAGTTCTACAGCTTTGGCGAGTCCATGTGCGAATACTTCGGGCACAGGGGGTCTAGGCAGCTGCCCACAGGGAGATCCGTGCTGCTGGGCTGTAAGATGTGGTGCGGCACGACCAGCCGGGGGTATCTGGTGTGGTTTGAACCCTCGCAGGCCACGCTGTTCACCAAGCCAGACCGGGGCCTGGACCTGAGGGGCAGCATGGTCATAAAATTTGTAGATGCACTTCAGGAACGTGGTTGTCTGCCATACCACATATTTTTTGACAAGGTTTTTACAAGTGTGAAACTGATGTCCATTTTGAGGAAAAAAGGGGTGAAGGCCACAGGAACTGTATGTGAATACAGGACTGAGCGATGTCCCCTTAAAGATCCCAAAGAACTCAAGAAAATGAAGAGGGGTTCCTTTGATTACAAAGTGGAAGAGCATGAGGAGGTCATTGTGTGCCGCTGGCATGACAGCAGTGTCATCAACATCTGCTCCAATGCCACCGGCATAGAGCCGGTGGGGCTGTCCAGCCGTCCATCTGGAGCAGCCAGGGTACAGAGCCAGGTCTGCCAGCCGTCCCTGCTGAGGCTGTACCAAGAGAAAGCAGGGGGTGTAGGGCGCATGGACCAGAACATGGCCAGGTATAGGGTGAAGATACGAGGCATGAAATGGTACTCGAGCTTTATGGGCTACATCCTTGATGCTGCTCTCAACAACGCATGGCAGCTGCACAGGATCTGCTGCCGTGACTCACAGGTAGACCTCCTTGCGTTCCGCAGGTATGTGGCCTGCGTATACCTGGAGAGCAATGCCAACATGACGTCCCAGGGAAGGCGGAGCCGGCGGCTGGAAACTGAGAGCAGGTTTGACATGATTGGGCACTGGATTGTACACCAGGACAAGAGGACCCGGTGTGCACTCTGCCACTCACAGACCAACACCCGCTGCGAGAAGTGCCAGAAGGGTGTGCATGCCAAGTGTTTCCGGGAATACCATGTCCGGTGATGTGTGGGCAAAGAGACCCCTGATGATGCCTGGCAGGGGGAGCTCCAGTGTCTGCTGTATAGTGAGATGTACAGCAGTTGGAGCACTTGTGTTTTATTTGAATTGCAAAAAAGAGACCTAAACAGGTGATGAATGATGTGGTATTTTCTCCCCATCTCCGTAACACTTATCTTTTCCTTTAAGTTTATTATGCCCACATATAATATAAATTAACATTTATATTAATAATCATAAATGTTTGGAAATCTATATGTTTTGTTACATTATGTTATTTATGTATTTTTCTTATTCAGAAAAATCTTGCTTTGGGATATAGCTGCATCCTAGTAAGGACGATCATATGTAACAAAATCCTTTAGAGAAACTTTCATGAACAATAAAATAGGTTTCACAATTGTGTTGTAATGATTATAATGTAAGATATAGGCAATAGTATATAAATCCTGTATCAATATAATGAAGGATATGTTAGTTATACTTATTTCACTTTAACTCAATGCTACCAAACTGTCCAGGCATAGATAATCTGCATTGTATTTATCCAGAGGGCTACATTTGTAGTTTGTATTTTCTTGATAAAAAATATTTTCCTAATAAATATATATCCATGTGGAATTCACTTTTTATAAATAGTATGAGGTGTAAGGATCTGTTTTTTTCCCCCTCAGATGGGTGGTTTGCATAATTATTTGGCCACTGATGTAAGTTCTATCTTTAAAAGTTTCTGAAATCAGGAAAACTATTGAAATCTAGGAAATATTTTTTGTTGGAAAACCTAATGGAATATATTGCAGAAAAATAAAAAATTAAAAATATTTAAAAAAAAATACAAAATAATTTGGATCTATCAAAAATCAAAGAAAGCATGTTGAATATTTTTCTCTTTGTTTGGGAAAGAACTTTCTATAAGCACAAATCAAAAAGGAACACGTCAGTATATTTGACTGTATAAAACTATAAAATTGACTTTCATTATCAAAGTTAAAATGCAACGAAATTGAGAAAACACTCCAAATTGTTACATTTGTAGTAGTATCCTCAGTGAATTGAGATTTCATAAAAACCTAGATGACAAAGGTAAAATGTACAATGTTATATAAAAAGACAAATGATGGAAGATGTAAAACAAATGAACAGTGAAGATAAATATAAGTGGCTCCATTCTGTTGTAAATAAATACTTATTATGAAGTATTATGTCCAGTCCATATATATCTGCTATACTGTTATATAACTGGTTGCACAGTAGGGTTTTTTTTTTTTTTTACCATTATTACCACAAAATGCATGAGTAATAAAATGTGCCATAACATGAGGACTGCCACAGTGTTACTAGGCAATAGGAATTTTTCAGCTTCATTATCATGTGGGGCCACCATTGTATATGCTTTCTGTCAGCTAAGATGACATTTTATGGTGCATGAATAATAATTTTGCAGGTAAGAAGTATTAGTGGATCCTAAAGTTAGGGTGAAGCATTTCCTCACAAAACACCTATCAGTTACAAAGGGAATAATTGGTGACTCCTTAGTGGAAAAATCAGGCAGACACTACTTCAGCCAAGCAAAGTTAAAGCCACCAGCAATGAAACATAGATATGTGTCCACCAAGTATATAATACACTGGTATTAGTGTCCAAAATGTATAAGCTGAATTCCAAATCATGAGAAACCTAGGACAAACCCCAAATGGGGGAAGGTCTACAAAATGGTTGACTAATGCACTTTCTGAAGGTGTCAAATTTGTAAAAATCAATGAGAATAAGGAACTGTTGAAGATTAGATAGATCAAGAAGGTATAACAAAATGCAGTGTGTGATTCTGAGCTAGGTTCCATGAAAATGGTTTTCGAAAAGGACATTAATGGGAGAATTGATAAAACCTGAATAAGGTCTGCAGTTTATACTGTTCTACAGATTTTAATTTCCTGGTTGATAACTGTCCTATGGTTATACAAGATGTCAGCATCTGGGGAAGATGGGTGAAAGGAACTTTGTATTACTGAAAACTTCTAGGTCTGAAATACTTTCAAAAGGAAGCTTAAAAAATCTTCATACCTTTGGTGTACTACTTCCATCTTTAGAAATCTATCGCAGGCACTCTAAAGTGTTTGTCCTAAGAAGACTTTGTTGAGCAAATTCTACTTTTTGATTTTTATCTCCTGAATCACAATGGTCTAGAAATATTTTGCTTTACTGATGGTCCAATTTAATTAAACTGGTTGTGAAAATAGTCTTTACAGCTTCCAGATGCTACAGAATAGCCAATTATGACTTTTCCCTTAAGAGCTGAAGAAAATCTTGCCAGTGAGACAGATGACTAGTCTCCTGTTGTAGTAGATGTTGGAGAATATGCAGTCTTTACCAGGTCAATAACTGAAGTGTGTACACACACACACACACACACACACACACACACACACACACACAGTAGATGACTATGGACTATGTCAAGCATCACAGCTTGCTCTCAGGTCAGATGACATTCCTTGTTGGCATACTCAGAAGAGGACTTCCAGGTGCAAAATGATATAGGTCGTCACCGGCCTTCTCTTTCTGAAACTTGTGAGAAGCCGATTGCATGAACATGCCAGATTCCAGAAAACCTCCAAATAGGAGTTCTAGTCAAGATGGCAGAGTAGGTGGATACTGTGCTCGCTCCTCCCACGACCACATCAAAATTACAACAAAATTATAGAATTATCAACCTGAAGAACCATCTGAAGACTAGCTGAACAGAAGTCCTACAACTAAAGATATAAAGAAGCCATGCTGAGACTGGTTGGAGAGGTGGTGACTCAAAACAAGGTGGCCCCAGGTGTGGTGTTTGAGAATCAGGAAGGCTATCTCAGCTACAGAGGCCCCACCTGAGGAGCAAGGGGTCCCAGCCCACACTGGGCTCTCCAGCCTGGAGCACCACTGCCCAGAAGAGGAGCCCACAAAGCACCTGGCTGCAAAAATCAGTGGTGATTCTATCCATCTGGGTGAGATGGAAGGCTGCTGGAAACCCAAGCATCCTTTTAAAGGGCCCATGCACAGACTCTCAGCCATCAGTCTGGGCTCTGGTACAGGGACAGCAGCTCAGGGGTGCTGGAGACATAGAGGAAGAAACACTCTATGTTTGTGTGTTGCGTGGCTTCAGGTTGAGGGCTGAAGGGTTGGCTGCCACTCCATGTGTTGAGCCCTCTTCCACACTGCCAAATCTGAATCTACAGTAGCCTTGTGAAGTCCACTCACTCCATTCTGATGACCTGGTGAGATCCATCCCCACCCAGCTTGTACACTGCCCAAGGCTCCTTCAGCAGCAAGAAGTCAGCGTTGGCCTGCGCTGCAGTTCTTAGAAAATTCTGAAAGCTCTGCAGGACTCAGGGGAGTTGGCTGGCCTTAGTATACCCTGTGACTTTTGCTGAGTGGCCTCAGGCTCAATACTGCCACCATGTCTGAATCCAAATTAACCTGAACACCACTCACCCCACACTGTTGACTCTCTGAAGCCATGCTTCACCCAAGTCTCCTACAGCCAGAGTATCTTTCAGTGGCTGAGCCTTACTGGCAGCAGCAAGTGGTGACAGACCTAGGGGGCCCTGTGTATTCTGCTGATCTGCTCCAGGACTGGAACTGGTAGCAGCCAGCCTTAGTTTGCAGCATGGCCTCTCCCACACACATCCAGATCCAACACAGGCAGCTACCAACCATGGATCACTTTGTAACCCTAACAGGTAGCAGCAGAATCTGATATTGGCCTGCACCAGAGGCCCTCCCAAGAGGCTCTAGAAACTACACACTGGTGGCTGGCTTCAGATCACAACAAGATACTACCTGGTGAACTCCACAAGTGGCATATCAAAAGGGTGGACTTAGCAGACATGAGACCCAGCTGGAGCAAATTCCACTTGGGTCAGCTCATGCACAGCAACTTATATAATGCGGTCATGTTGAGGCCAATAATCACAGCCAGTCAGCTTGAGGGTCAGTTCCACCCACTGATGTCAACAGCAATCAAGACTGAACTATAACAGAAGAGCGCACACAGCCCACACAGGGGACAATTCTGGAGTATCCAGCTCAGGTGATCAATAAGACTGTGTCACTGGAACACATAGTACAAATACTACATCAGGCCTCTCTGCCAAAACTGGATGGCATAAAAATATACCTAATACATAAAAACAAACAAGTGGAGGAGGGTAAAATGAGAAAATGAGGAAACACATCTCAAAGAACAGAGAAAATCTCCAGAAGAATAACTGAACAAAATGGAGGCCTGTTATGTGTTCATTTTCATTTGTTTCCTGAAACTTTTTGATTTCTTTCTTGATCTGTTAACCCATTCTTTGTTTAATAGCATGTTATTCAGTGTCCATGAATAGGAGTGTCTTTGAGTTTTCCCTTGAGGTTGGTTTCTAGTTATAAGCCATTGTGGTCCAAGAAGATGCTTCATATGATTTCAATTTTCTTCAATTCCTTGAAGCTTGTTTTGTGTCCTATCATGTGGCCTACCTTGAAAATGTTCCATGTGCATTTGAAAAGAATGCATATTTTGCTTATTTGGGGTGAATATGGGACACAGCACAGACATTCCTGAGAAGGAAGTTCATAGCAATACTGGCCTACCTAAAAAATAGAAAATTTTCAAATAAACAACCTAACCATACATCTATAAGAAGTGGAGGAACAACAACAAATAAAGCCCAGAAAAGGAGAAGGAAGGAAATAATCAAGATCAGAGCAGAATTAAATGACATAGAGATGAAACAAATAATGCAAATGATCAATAAATCTAGTAGCTGGTTCTTTGAAAAGATAAACAAATCAACAAGCCTTTAACCACACTCATCAAGAAGAGATGACCCAAATAAATCAGAAATGAAAGAGGAGAAATTTATAACTGATAACACAGAAATACAAAAAATTGTAAGAAATTACTATGAAAACTACATGCCATGAAATTTGAAAACCTGGGTAAAATGGACAAATTTCTAGAAACATATAATCCTCCAAAACTGAATCAAGAAGCAGAAAGCCTGAACAGACTGATAAGAGCTAGTGAAATTGAAGCAGTAATCAAAAAACTCCCAGCACACAAAAGCTCTGGACTGGCAGGTTTCACAGGAGAATTTTACAAAACATTTAAGATAGAGCTAACCCCTGTCTTTCTCAGACTGTATCAAAAAATCCAAGAAGCGCAAGACTCAAAACCCTTTTTATGAAGTCAGCATCATCCTGATCCCAAAACCAGATAAAGACCCAAGAAAGAAAGAAAACTACAGGCCAATATCTCTGATGAACATAGATGTTACTTTGGTTTCTCAGCAGAACATTCATCCAAATAGTAACTTCAATTCAAAAGGAATAGGAGAACTATGCATTATTAGAATAATGGCAATTCTAATGTTAAAACAAGAAATAGCAGTAAACAAAGTGGAACACCTTAGTTAATTTGGGTCCACACTTAATCTTATACTGGAGACTAAAGCTATTTTGTCAGTCAATAATCATTCTCCTGTGCAGAACTAATCAGAATTACACCTCCACTCAGTTCTGTATACTAACCTTAAGCTAACACTAAGTCTAAGACTTAAACATAACATAATATATGCTACTTAACCAAGAGTTAAGGTAATATCTTTCAAAATATCAGCTAATGAAAAGAGTGTACTGCAGTAGCAAACATGGTTTCTTCTTGACCCTTAAGGGAACTCCCCATTACTTAGTGGCACTCATTGAAAAGTGCAGTTAACATTGTGTTGCCAATATATACTCCGGAATTTAAATGCTGAACCTGTTTTAACTGGTAAACACTCATATCTGCTCCTCTAATGAATACATGCCAAACTTGGCTTCTACACACAACTTTAAGCATTCATTAGATTAAAGGGAAATTAATATCCACGTTCAACTGCTTAGTCATACCATAATATTCACTGAAATCTTACCTGACTCCAAAATACACCGTATAGCTAAGGATGACCTCCATTCTAATGGTAAGACAAGCAGTAACACTGGACAAAGCGTAACTGTTAGTTAATTCTCTTGTGTAACCTAAAGCTTGAAACCAAGACTGACACTGTCTTTAACTTGTATAAGAAAACAACAAAATTGAATTTAATATTCAATCTGTTATACAAGCCAACATTAAGTTAAACACAAATGCCAGGTATTAAACTCCAAATTACAACATAAGTTATCATATTTTACAAAGATACTAAAGCACATTTTATTGAAACAGTTTTTATTCTCTCAGAAACTTCTAATATACATCACATAATAAAATGAGTATATATAAACGGCCTAGAAACTCTGCAGAAGTGTTTGCCAAAAACCCACTTGGTATGAATTAATCTCAGTACAAACTAGCCTTGAAGTGTTCAAACACTTCACTACAGTTTTCCCAGAATGAAACGCAGTTGGAGGATGGAGGTGGACCGATATGTTCATATTCTGTTTGATATTCACAAAACTGTAAGCCCAAGTCATGTAGTGGACTGTACGTTCATGCCCTTTATGGGGGAACACTTTTCTCCTTGAAAGAATTCATTACAGAAAACCTTGGGCAAGAAGCTTATTCTATTTCAAAGCTGACTTAGTTATATGAATCCTTTGTTTACGCAGGTAACAGTGATTTTAGTAGCTCTTCAGGAATGTATTCATTTCTCCCCTGTAGTCTTTGAAGAACACCATTAACATTGGTTTGCCAGAACCTACTCAGGAAATTAAAAGGTGACATTGCTTTAACTTCTAAACAAACACTCATATCCTCACGAAGGCACCCCAAACTTTGCTCCTCCACTCACCTGTAAGCCATCATTTGAGCAAAGGGTAACCAATATCCAGGTGCCCAATGCTTATCCATACTATAATATTCACTGAAATCTCAATTAGACTTTGAACTGGGACCATATAGCTAGGAATAACCTCCATTCTAATGTTAATACAAGCAATAACGCTGGACAAAGTGTAACTGTTAGTAAATTCTCTTTAGTAACCGAAAGCTAGAAACCAAGGCTAACATTGTCTTCAACATTATTGTCAGAGAATGGTCTCATGTCTAAGAAATAACTTGAATTTTAACTTTAAATCCGTTGTACACCCCAACATTAAGTTAAGCACAAAAGCCAGGTTGTCAACTGCAACTTAGTACTGAAGCAATCAGATTTCACAAAGATACTTGAGCAGATCTTTTCATGGCACAGTAGTTATCTCGCCCACAAGGAGAATTCAACATGTACTGAAACAGGTATGCCTACAAAACTAAAAATGCTGCAGTATTGTTTGCAGAAAAACCTAGTTGGTATGAAATCACCCTAGTCCAAAGATGTTTTGAGGTGTTCAAACACTTCATTACAGTTTTCCCAGAATGAAATGTACTTGGAGGATGAGAAGTGGACTGATATGTTCATATTCCATTTTGTATTCACAAAACTGTAGAGCGCAAGTCATGTAGTGGACTGTAGGTTAATGTCCTTTGTGGGGAATGTTTTCCTGCTTGAAGAATTCATTACAGGAAACCAAGAAGCTTATTCTATTTCAAAGCTGACTTAGTCATACAAATTCTTTGTTTATGCAGGTAAGAGTGATTTTAGTAGCTCTTTAGGAATGTATTTATTCCTGACCTTCACTGTTCAAAGAACATTGTTAACATTGGTCTGCCAGCACATAACCAGGAATTTAAAAGGTGAATCTGCTTTAACTTCTAAACAAACACTCATAACTATTCTCTTCACAAATGTACCACAATATCCATTCTGATGTCAACACAACCAATAGCACTAAACTGAGTATAACTGTGTGTTAATTGTCTTGTGTAACCAAAAGCTCAAAACCAAGGCTAACATTGTCTTCAACATTACAGTCCTAAATGTTCATTTCCTTCAAGAAAAGTGTAGTGACGTGTTTGAACACTTCGAAACCTGTTTGTACTAAGATTTTTTTGTACCAAGCTTGTTTCTTTGGCAAAGACTTCTATGACATTTCTAGGCCAAATATACATACTCATTTCACTATGGTGATGAATACTAGTGCTGTCTGAGATAATCTGCAGGTCAGGAATGAATACATTCTTATAGGGGTACTAAAAACACTTTTCTATGTAGAAAACAGTCAGTGGATTAATCACATTATGTCTGTTTTGGAATAGATAAGCTTCTGGCGCACAGTTTTCTGTAAAGTATTCTTTCAAGCAGAAAAATATTCCTGCTAGAACAGGAATGTACAGTCTACTACATGACTTTTGTACTACAGGTTTCTCAGTATCAAAGTGCTTATCAACAAAAGTGTCACCTTGCAGTCCTCAATGTGCCGTTCCTTCAAGAAAAATGTAGTGATGTGTTCGAACACTTCAAGACCCATTTGTCCTCAGGTTATTTCATACTAAGCGTGTCTTTAGGCAAACCTTCTGTGGAGTTTGTAGGTGAACTATACATCCTCATTTCAGTATATGACAAATATGAGTGCTGCCTGAGATAAAGAGTGAAGTTTAGGAATGAGTACATTCTTAGAAAACTACTCTTTATAAGAGTAACTTAAAAACACTTTTCTATGTTAAAAAGTTAGAGGACAGAAGTGAGTGTAGGTGAAATTGTGGTTACTTTTGGACATGAGAAGGTCTCTTCACTGACAGAGTGTTAGTCTCAGGTATAAGATTAAGTGTGGACCTAAAGTAACACAAGAGTCCCACTTGTTTAGAGCTATTGCCTGTTATAACATTAGAATTGCTACTGTATATAAGCTGTCCTGTTCCTTTTGAGTTGAAGTTAGTATTTGGATGAATGTTCTGCTCAGAATAAAAAGTAACACTTTGATATGATGATGTTTCACTTAAAGTTTTCTGAGGGTTAATTGTAAAAGCTAGTTTTGCTGTTGCACGAGATGTAAGACTAGAAATTACTGTTTGTTTGCAGGTTCTTGTGTAGGTTAAGCAATGAGTTTCTTGAGTGTGTACTATGTAAGGGATGTGAACACTGTGTTCTCAAAGCATGTATGTCAGGAGTGACTACATCCTCAGAGAGCTACTGAAAACACTTTTCTACATAGAAAACAGTTAGTTGATTCATATGATTAGGTCTGCTTAGAAATAGAAAAGGTATCATGCACAGTTTTTTGTAAAGTATTCATTCTTTCAAGGAGAAAAATGTACTCTACCTAGGATATGAATGTACATTTTGCTATATGACTTATACTCTACAGGTTTTTGAATATCAAAGTGAATATAACAATGAGTCCACTTATACTCCTCAATGTGCAGTTCCTTTGGAGAAAACTGTACTAAAGTGTTCAAATACTTCAAGACCTGTTTTACTAGGATTATTTCATTCCAAGTGGATTTTTTGGCAATCACTTCTACAAAGTTTCTAAGGCAAATTTACATACTCATTCCAGTATATGATGAGTACTAGTGCTGTCTGAGATAAAGAGTGCAAGTCAGGAATGAATATGTTCTTAAAGAGAGAGTAGAAACACTTTTCTATGTAGAAAACAAGGCATTCATACGATCGTGTCTGTTTTGAAATAGAATAAGCATGTTGCACACAGTTTTCTGTAAAGTATTCTTTCAAGCAGAAAAATGTGTCCCACCTAGAACTTCCATGTACAGTCTACTACATGACTTGTACACTACAGGTTTCTGAATATCAAAGTGAATATACACAAGAGTCCATATACAGTCCTCTGCCTGCATTTTCTTTGAGAAAACTGTCATGAAGTGTTGGAACATTCCAAGATCAGTTTGTACTGAGATTATTTCATACCAAGTATGTGTTTTTTTCTTTTTTGGCAAGCACTTCAACAGAGCTTCTAGGCCAGATATACATATTTCAGTATGGGATGAATGCTAGTGCTCTCTGAGAAAATACTGTTCTTTGCAAAGATCTGTTGCAGTATCTTTGTGAAATATGATAACTGAAGTGGTAAGTTGGAGTTTAAGACCTGGCATTTGTGTTTAATTTCATGTTGGGATATACAACTGCCAGATAAGTGCACTCTGCCAGGACTGGGAAGTGTAGAAACAAACATAGGAAAACAACAAAAATGAGGAGACAAAGAAACAGGTCCCAAATAAAAGAACAGGGAAAAAAAACCTCAAGAAAAGTAACTAAATAAAATTGAAACAAACAACCTATCAGATGCAGAGGTCAAAACAGTGGTTATAAGTATGCTCAATAAACAGAGAGGAAGAATAGTTAAACTCATGAGAACATATACAAAAAGATATAAACTATTAAAAAAGTTAAAAATGAACAATACAATTACTGAAACGAAGAATTCATCAGTTGGAATCCACAACATATTAGATGAAGCAGAGGATCGAATCAACAGTTTGAAAGACATGGTAGTGAAAAACACCCAGGTGGAACAATAGGAAAAAAGGTAAAGGGAAAATAAAAAAATAAAATATATGAGGATAGTTAAAGGGACATCTGGGTCAACATTAAACATGATACATTTACATTATAGGGATACCAAGGGAGAAAAAAGAGAGCAAGGGGTTGAAAATCTACTTGAAGAAATAATAGTTGCTCTAACCTGTTGAAGGAAATAGACACAGAAGTCCAGAAAGCAGAGAGTCTCAAACAAGATGGAACCCAAAGAGGCACATACCAAGACACATCATAATTAAAATGCCAAGTGGTGGGGGGAAGGCAGAGACAAGTATATTTGAAAAAATAAATTAAAATAAAATTAAAAAAAATAATAAAATAAAATATAAAAAAACAAATAAAATAAAATAAAATAAAATGCCAAAGTTTAGAGACAAAGAGAGAATCTTAAAAACTGCAACAGAAAAGCAGTTAGTTACTTACAAGGGAGGTCTGATTTCTCATAAACTTGTCAGCTGATTTCTCAACAGAGGCATTTCAGGCCGGAAGGAATTGGCACATAATATTCAAATGATGAAAAACAAAAACTTACAACCAAGATTACTCTACCCAGTAATGATATCATTTAGAATCAAAGAAGAGATAATAGAGCTTTCCAGATAAGAAGCTGAAGGAGTTCATCAGCACCAACCCAATATAACAAGAAATGTTTAAGGGTCTTCTTTAAAAGGAGAAATAAAAAATTAAAAATATGAATAATAAAATTTTAATAATTAAATATATCAATAATTCCTCTAAGTGTAAATAGATTAAATGCTCCAATCAAAAGGCATAGGTATCTGAATGGATAAGAACATGACCCATATAAATGCTGTCTACAAGAGACTCACTTCAAATAAAAAGAGACACACGGGCTGAAGGTAAAGGGAAGGTAAAATATATTTTATGCAAATGGAAACAAAAAAAGAACTGGGTGGCAATACTTATATCAGACACAATAGACTTTAAAACAAACGCTATAACAAAAAACAAAGGACATTTTGTAATGATAAAGGGATCAATCCAGCAAGAGGATATAACCTTTGTAAACATTTGAGCACCAAAAATAAGAGCATCTAAAATACATAAAGTAAATATGGGCCCACATAAAGGCATAGACAGTGATACAGTAATAGCATGGGATTTTAACACTCCATTAACATCAAAGGATAGAAGAATAAACAAAGCCCAAAGTGAGTAGTAGGAAGGAAATAATAAAGACCTGAGCAGAAAGAAATGAAGTCTAAAAAACAATACAAGGTAGCTATGAGACCAAGAGCTGGTTTTTTGAAAAGATAAACAAAATTGACAAACATTTAACCAGACTCTTGAAGAAAAAAAGAGAAAAGACCCAAATAAATAAAGACAAAAATAAAAGAGGAGAACTGATTACTAACACCACTGAAATACAAAGGATTATAAGAAAATATCACAAAAAATTATATGCCAATGAATTGGAAATGGACAGCTTCCTAGAAACACACCATCTGCTAAGCCTGAATCAGGAAGAAATAGGAAAACAGACTGACAGCTACTAACAAAAATTGAATGAGTTATCAAAAAACTCACAACAAACAAAAGTTTTGGGCTAGATGGCTTCACAGGTGAATTTTACCAAGCACTCGAAGAAAACTGAACACCAATCCTTCTCAAACTATTGCAAAAATTGAAGAGGGAAGATCATTTTATAAGGTTAGCATTATCCTGATTCCAAAACCAGAAAAAGACATTACAAAAAAAGGAAATTATAGGTCAATATCCCTGATAAACATAGATGCAAAAATCCTCAATAAAATATAAGCAAACCAACTTTACAAATATATATTAAAAAGATCATAGACCATGATCAAATGGGACTTATTCCCAAAATGCAAAGTTGTTTCAATATCTCCAAATCAATTAATGTGATACACTACATACACATTAAAATCATATGAACATATCGATAGATGCAGAAAAAAACATTTGACAAAATTTAGCATCCTCTTATGATAACAACTCTCAGGAAAGTGGGGACAGCGGGAACACACCTCAACATAATAAAGGTCACCTATGACAAACCCACAACCAACATCATGCTCAACAGTGAAAAGCTAACAGCATTTTCCTTACAATAATGCCTATTTTTACCACTATTATTATTATAGTGTTAAAAGTCCTAGCCAAAGCAATCAGACAAAAAGAAGAAATAAAAGGCATTGAAATTGGAAAGAAGTAAAACTGTCATTATTTGCAGATGACATAATATGATATACAGAGAATCCTACAGATTCCACTAAAAAACTATAAGAATTGATAAATAAATTCAGTAAAGTTGCAAGATATAAAATTAATATTTAGAAATTGGTTGCTTTTTTATATACCAGTAATGAGCCATCAGAAAGAGAAATTAAGAAGGGAAAATGGAGAGAGCTGTACTTGAAGAGCAACTTTAAAAAAATGCGTTTTAAAACCTAGAAATAAAGTTAACCAAGGAGGTAAAAAACTTGTACTCAGAAAATTATAAGACATTAAAGAAAGAAATTGAAGAAGATATAAATAGAAGTATATTTCATGTTCATGGATAGAAATAATTATCCTTAAAATGTGCATACTACCCAAAGCAATCTATAGATTCAGTGCAATTCCTATCAAAATACCAATGGTGTGTTTCACAGAACTAGAACCAATAATCAAAAAATTTATATGGAATAACAAAAGATCCCAAATAGCCACAGCAATCTTGAGAAAGCAGAACAAATTTGGAGGAATCACACTAGCTGATATCAAACTATGCTACAAGGACATAATAATCAAAACAGCATGGTATTAGCATAAAAACAGCCACATAGATCAATGGAACAAAACAGAGAGCCTGGAAATAAACCCTTGCCTATATGGCCAATTAGTTTAGGACAAAGGAGGCAAGAATATACAATGGGGTAAAGACACTTTCTTCAATAAATGATTTTGGGAAAACTGGAGAGAAACATGCCAAAAAAGTGAAACTATTCCACTTTCTTACACCATGTACAGAATTAACCCAAAATGAATGTAAGAATCAAAATTGTAAAACCCCTAGAGCTTCTCTTAGCTCTATACTTTTTTGATTATGTCTCCTTAGGCAATGTAAACAAAAGAAAAAATAAACAAATGGATTACATCAAACTAAATTTTTTGCACAGCAAAGGAAGCCATCAACAAAACAAAAAGACAACCTACTTAAGGGAGAAGATATTTGCCAATGACACATCCAATAAGGGGCTAACATACAAAAAATATAAGAACTCATGCAGTTTAACACATACAAAAAAAAAAAAACCACAACAATTCGACTAAAAAGTTGACAGAAAACGTGAATAGCAATTTTTCCAAAGATGACATACAGGCCGATAGACATATGAGAAGATGGCAAAGGTCACTAATCATCAGAGAAATGCAAATTAAAACCACATTTGAAATCATACCTGAGAGAGTGGTTATCATCAGTAAATCAACAAACAGCAAATGTTGGCAGGGACATAGAGAAAATGGAACCCTAGCAGTATGGATTTCCCATACTGTTGGTGGGATTTTAAATTGGTGCAACTACTATGGAAAGCAGTATGGAGACTCTTCAAAAAATTAAAAATAGAATTATATGGAACTGGAGATTATTATGTTAGGTGAAATAAGCCAGGTGGTGAACGAAAATACCATATGATCTCACCTATAAATGGAACCTAATCAACAAAACAAACAAGCAAGCAAAATAGAACCAGAGACATGGAAATAAAGGACAAACTGACAGCAACCAGAGGGGAGGGGGATGTTGGGGGAAAGGAGGGGCAGGGTCATTATGGAACATCTATATAGGACCCATGGACAAAGCCAAAGAGCGGTAGGATTGAGGGTGGGAGGTGGGGGTTAGTGTGGCAGGGGAGAGTGGTGGTGGGAAAATGGAGACAACTGTGCTTGAACAACAATAACAACAACAACAAAAAGATAGAACTATACCAAATGACCCACCAATACCCTATATTCACTAAGCATTATGTACAATAGCTGAGATATAAAAGCAACCTCAGTGTCCATTAATAGATGGTTGGATAAGGAAGATGTGGTACATATATACAATGGAATACTACTCAGCCATAAGAAAATCTTACCATTTATGACAACATATATGATCTAGTGGGTATTATGCTAAATAAACTATGTCAGACAGGGAAAGACAATTACCTTGTGATTTTACTTACGTGTTTAATCTGAAAAACAAAATAAATGAGCAACCAAAATAGAAACAAATTCATAGATAGAGCATACTGATGGTTGCCTGATGGGAAGGGGTGTGGGGAGCTGGGTGAAAAAGGGCTTTGAAGAGATTAAGAAATGCAAATTGGCAGTTATAAAGCAGTCACAGGAACGCTTTAGGGAATAAAGTCAGTAATATTGTAATAACTGTGTGGTCCCTGGGGGGTACTGGATTTATCAGGGTATCACTTTATAAGTGATGTGAATGTCTAACCACTATGCTGTACCTCTAAAACTAATATAATACTTAATGTAAACTAGTAAAAAAATTGAACTGTAATTGAAAAATTAAAAATAAATTTTAGAAAAAGGTTGGAGCAGTGCCCAGAGGCTCCTGGATAGGGTTTCCATAAAAATGTAAAAAGATATCTTCTGTGAAGACAACTTGAAAGCCACCCCAGAGAAACAGGTTTTTTATTCTAAAATTTCCGGGAAAGATGATAAAGTCAGAGCTACCTTAGGGCCTGTTGTATCTAGCAGATTTTTGGAAACAGAGTCTTTCTGGATGTCTTCTCTTCTGATCACTCAATCCATTTCCTAACAGGAGCCCCCGATTTCTTTCCTCTCTTCCTGGAATAGAAGGGGAGCCAGGAGAGACCTAGCTTGTTCCCTTGGGAGGCAGAGTCCACTGAGAGACTGTGTCTGCTGATGGCCTAAGCAGGTTGGGACCTGCTTTGGGACTGTGTGATAGTGGCAGTGCCACACTCATTTTTAGGGACATGGGAGCATCTGTTTGCTGCTTTGTCTCCCATGGCCCCTCCAAGTCACTGCACTGGAAAAATATTTGCTGCTGTCACTAGGCTGTGCCTGTAAATAAACTGGAAAGTAAAAGAGGACTTCCTGATTTTCAGATTGTCACAGACGCATCCTGGTAAATTTGCCTTCATGTTTTTGTTTTTGTTTTTTGTTTTTTAAATGGAAGTGAAAAGGTTCCATTTAAAAAAATGGTCATCTGTGTTGCTTGATTCAGAACCACTTTTATTGAGCAACTTCAGATGGGATGATAAACCTATTTTTATTTTGGCCTCTAAAAAAAATGGAAAGAACCTGGAGTTAGATGAACTTTCCTTTATGACATTTTGAGGAAAAAGCTGGAAGTGATAGAAACACCTGTGTGCTGGGATACTAATAGGTGCTGGAAGCTCATGGTTAAGGAGTTGTTCTTTTCAAGCAGCATGCAGCCTTCTCTTGGGCTGTGAGTGTATTTGCTTCCTGTACGCAGATACACACTTCTGTATTTCAATATCAGTTTATTTACTTACAAAGTAGAAGTACAGTTCCCTATTTCCAGGTTTGTTGGGAAAGAATGGGAAAGCCCTGGCACAGTCCAACCAGATGTCAAGTGTTCAATCCACTTGGCCAATCCACTATCAATTGAAGTTCATCCTGGTTTTGTATCAGGATGCCTACACTGGCTGTACATATGTTCCTACCAAAAAGCTGGCATTCAAGGGCACCCTTCCCTACGTGAGGAGCAAGGCTGGGTGAGTGGTCCCCACAGGTCTGCTGGACACCCACCCGTCTGTGTGCCCACTGGTGTCCCCCCACATCATTGTCATCCTTTTTAGGACAGAGACTTTTGGGCAGCTGCCTCCATTAACCCTCCCTCTGGGCTGTCACTTTGCATCTCTCATACTGTGGTGCAATTATGTATCTATAATTGGTCTTTCTGTCCCAACTGGCATGTTTCGTGTTTGCTCTTATCCTCATGGCCCAGCATAGGGCCTGACATTCAGTAGATGCTCATTATGGACTGAATGCTTTCGTCTCCCCTGACCCAATTCATATATTGAAGCCCTACCCCTGCAACATGATGGTGTTCAGAGCTGAGGTCTTTGGGAAATAATTAGGGTTAGATGAGGTAATGAGACTGGGGCCCTCATGGTGGGATTATCTTCCCATCCCCTCAGCATGTGAGCACACAGCAAGATGGCAGCCCCCCCATGCAAGTCAAGAGAAGAGGCCTCAGAATAAAGCATACTTTGCTGGCTCTTTGACCTTAGTTTTCCCAGCTCCGAGAACTGTGAGAAATAAATTTCTATTGTTGGAGCCCCCTGGCCTATGGTATTTTGTCATGGCAATCTGAACTAAGTTCTCAAAGAATGTTTGTGGGTGAATGGGTGAGTGGCTCTGAGTCTGGTGCTCACCCACTTGGGGTCAGTGGTGAACCTAGGTGAGGTCTCCTGTGAAGCAGAGTGTGGCTGAGGCTCCAGAACTGGGAACTATGCCTATCCCTCTACTTAGCATAAACATGTATTAAACTGGTTGCATGACCCTTAGTTTCTCATCCATCTCAAAGGTGTAAAAATAAGATGCAGAGAAGTTGGTAAGGTGACTGGGAGGCTTTCTCTAGAGTGAGCTGTCAGTGGACAGACAGCCCACCTCCTCCCATGAGAAAGAAAAAGGGGTTGATCCCTTCCCGTTTAACCCAATGTGGGAGTTGAAGAGAATCATTCAATAACCTAGTGAATGTCTGAGAAGGTCTAAAGGTGAGAGGCTGTGGCTGGCCAGGCCTGAGGAGAATGGTTAGAGAGGGACAAGGTGTCCTCCAGCTGCTCCTCTCCCAGAGTCTGGCAGGGCATGAAGGGATGCCAGGAGGGAGTGTTTCCTCAGCTGCAGACTGGAGGAAGTCAAGGGCATAAGCAACTAGTAGAGTAGATGTCATCCATATCAACAGAACTATAGATTTTGTTGGGGTCTGCCATGTTCAGAGGGCACAGATGTCATAGTACCTTTATGTCAGGTTAGACCTTCCTGTCTTTTCTTTCTCCCCCATCTCTAACCTGTCTGTCTGTGGGAGTGGTGGTCCAAACAAGAGTCAATGAGTGGAGGAAGAGGTGGACTGAGAACACAGTGACACACTGACTGCCCCTGCTCCTCGCTCCTCAGGGCTCCAACTTGTGCAGACCTAGGCTGGGGGACAGGGCTTTCAAAGAGGATAAGAATTGGAGGCTCTAGTATTATATTGCTCTGGACTTTTCTTTTTAAATCTGATATTTACCCCAAAAGCCATGAGGTTTTTCTAAAAGCTTCTTCAATTGTCAGGAAAGAATGTGTGTGAAGGGACCATGGTAGAATAAAAGAATGGAGTTGCTTTCTGTTTGTACCTATCAAGTCAAGCTCCCGCAACGGCAGATTGTATTGCATTCTACTGGTGTGCTCTGGCGAAGCCTGGAAACACACTGTCCCGAGGAGGTGGAAGAGGGAGGGTTTGCAGCAACTCCTGCAGATGGGTGCTGAGTCTTCTGGCCTTCCAGCACCAGTCTGCCTTATCCATGTAAGTCAGAGGTCAGCAAGAGAGGAAAGAGGGCCTTCAGATTTCTTCCTAATCAAGATATAGCACATTTTTTAACCTCATTGGAGGATAAATTAGACACCAATGGAATTTAGAAGGAGAGAAGACACATCCATTTAGGCTATTTCTTTAAGTGATTCTTTGCCTGAAAATTCCCTCCCAGAAAGAAGGGGTCCAAGCAATGGTGAGGGAAGGACCATTGGAAAATTAGCCTTTCAGTTGTGACTTTATTCTTTTATTTATTATTTATTTTCTATTCAGAGTTCATTTTTAAAAATTTTTAAAATTATATTTTATTGATTATGCTTTTACAATTGTCCTGACATTTCTCCCTTTGCCCCCCTCCAGCCAGCACCCCCTACTCCCTCAGGCAATCTCCCCACAGTTGCTCATGTCAATGGGTCATGCATATAAGTTCTTTGGCTGCTCCATTTCCTGTGATGTACTTTACACCCCCCATGGCCATTCTGTAACTACCAACTTGTACTTCTTTTTTTTTTCTTTCTTAAATGCAGATTGATTTTATTTTTTTAAATATCAAAGTTAATTATATTAAAAAAATTCAAAACCCTTATAAAATCTCAGCAGTTAAACCAACATAGCACCAGCACAGAAGTAATCAGGTTGATCAATGAAATATAATGAATATTCTAGAGACAAACGTATATATCTAACAATATAATATTTGATTAAGTTGATATTTCAAATCAGTGGGAAAATTAAGGCTTATTCAACAAACAAGGTGCATGGACCACTATTACTTGAAATAAAACAAATAGAGAGTCCTATTTCACACATTATACAAGAAATATTCAGGTGAGTTAAAAATCAATATGTAGAATCAAAGGAGTTTTTGGAGAAAATACAAAGTAATATTTTTCATGACCTAAAGTAAAATATTCAACCCCAGAAGCTATAAAGTAAATATTGACAATATGACTATATTAAAAATTTAACAATATATAGTAATATACATATAAAAAAAGTTAAAGGACCAGGAATAGAATAGAAAAGTATTTGCAACACATCTAAAACATGGTTAATGGGTTGTTTTTTTTTTTTAAATAGTTCTACAAACCTTTCATCAATAAATGGGTAAAGAATACCAACAAGTCATTTAAAGCTTATTAAAAATAATATAAATAGGCAATAATATACAAAAACAGGTTTAGTTTCAACAAATAGTAAAGGAACAATTAAAATAACATCATTGTCACAATCAGATTAATGAATATTAAAAATATTGGTAATATCAAGTATTGGCAACTGTGAAAGGAACTGGGTAGTCATAGACTCTTTTTCTGCATCTTAAAGCAGTCCCTTTAGCATATTTTGCAGTGCTGGTTTGGTGGAGGTGTAGTCTTTCAGCCTTCTTTTGTCTCGGAAACTCCTTATTTCGCCTTCCATTTTATTTGAGAGCCTTGCTGGGTAGAGCAGTCTTGGTTGCAGGCCTTTGCTTTTCACGACTTGGAATATTTCTTGCCAGTCCCTTCTAACTTGCAGTGTTTCTGTTGAGAAGTCAGCTGCTAGCCATATTGGGGCTCCCTTGTATGTTACTACCTGCTTGTCCCTTGCTTCCCTTAGGATTCTCTGTCTTTGATATTTGCCATTTTAATGATGATGTGCCTTGGAGTGGGCCTCATTGTGTTCCTCTTGAATGGGGCCCTCTGTGCTTCCTGGATGTGTGTGACTTTTTCTCTCCTCCAACTGGGGAAGTTTTCCATCATGACTTCTTCAAACAGGTTCTCTATCCCTTCCGCCTCCTCTTCTCCTTCTGATATCCCTATTATACAGATATTATGACGTTTCAGGTTGTCCTGCATTTCCCTAAACGCTTCTTCATTCTTTTTGAGTCTTTTTTCATTTTCTTGCTCTTTCTGGGAGCTTTTTTCTACCTTGTCCTCCAGCTTGCTGATTTGATCCTTTGCTT
Organism: Pteronotus mesoamericanus; assembly: GCF_021234165.1. NCBI lineage: Eukaryota > Metazoa > Chordata > Mammalia > Chiroptera > Mormoopidae > Pteronotus > Pteronotus mesoamericanus. Next base: position 1,531,173 of record NW_026555251.1, read on the forward strand.
CATCTAGCCTGCTTTGGATTCCTTCTACTGTGTTCTTTAGTTCAGAAATTGCATTCTTCATTCCCTTTTGTCTCTTATTGATAGTTTCCTTTTTTTTTCTTTTTCAAATTTTTTTAATTTTATTTTTTCAAATACATTTGTCTCTGCCAACCCCCCACCACTTTCCCTTGCCCACTCCCTCCTTCCCTCCCTCAGCTCTTCCCCTTTGTTTTGTCCATGAGTCCTTGCTATATGTTCCTTGACTTTCCCCTTCCCTTCCTTGTCCCCGCCCCCCCTCCCTCCTTCCCTCTTGTCTCTGTTGATTTCTTTTCCTTTCAGTGTTGCTGGTCTTATTTTCCTTACATCTTTGTATTGTTGGTTAGGTTCCACTTATAGGTGAGATCATATGGTATTTGTCTTTCGCCCCCTGGCTTATTTTGCTTAGCATAATGCTCTCCAGTTCCATCCATGCTGTCGCGAAGTTTAGTAGTTCTTTTTTTTCTTTCTGCTGCGTAGTATTCCATTGTGTATATGTACCATAACTTGATAGTTTCTATATTCTTCTTCATGCTGATATAGTTTGCAGTAAGTTCCTCGTCGTTTCCCTGTAGTTTTTGGTAATTCTCTCTGAGCTCACTGAGCTCATTGAGTTTCCTTAGATCCGTTGTTTGGAACTCAATATCTGATAGTTTACTTGCCTCTGTTTCATTTAGTTCTCTTTCTGGGGATTGCTCCTTTCCCTTCGAGTGGGGCGTATTTCTTTGTCTTCCCATTACTTGTGAGACTCTTCTCTTTTGCTTCTGATTCTTAAGTTGATCTGTCTTAATTTCCTGAGTTTGTGGTGTGGATTTCTATGGTTGGAGACCACTGTCTTCACTTTCTGGATCTGCCTCTGATGATGTCAGATGTTGACCCTGTCTGACCTTAGGCAGTCTGTCCGAGACTTCCAGTAATCTACTGTCTGTGGCTGTCTCCTTCAGCTGTTTATCTATTCTCTCTGCACTCAGCAGGGTGCCTTCGACAGCTTAGGGCGGGGCGGAGTCCCTCCTGGGGGGCGGGGTTATTGGGTCCTCTCATGTTGCTGCCATATGGGGGAGGAGTCCACATTGGGATCCTGCCAGCTACTCTCTCCGTTCTCTCCCCAAAGCCTCCATCCCCAGTCTCTCCTCAAGTGTCGCCAGACCTATCTGCGCCCCCTTTAGCCGGGGATCTACTGTCTGCGGCTGCCACTCTGCACTCAGCAGGCAGCTTAGACAGCAAGGGGTGGGGTGGAATCCCACCTGGGGGTGGGGCTCTTCAGTCTTTTGATGTTGGTACCGCTCAGGGGGAGTGGTCTCTGCCTGAGCAAGGTGGTTGCTGCCACATGGGGGATGAGACAGCACTGAGATCCCGCCGGCTACTCTCCCAGATCTCTCCCCAAAGCCTCCTTCCCCCGTTTCTCCTCAGGCATCTCTAGCCCACTCTGCCCCCGCCTTTGCCAGAGACCAGGGTAAGTGGCTGCAAATAAAAATTTGTGCGTTGACCCTTTAAACAGTTCTTTGCATCTCCAGCTGCCTATCTCTGACAGTGAGCAACCCTGCCAGGTTTTGCAGCTGGCTGTTTTCTGTGTGCTTTTTGGGCTCTGGTGCTGTGGGCTAGAGATCCCCGCTTTTGGTTTGAACCCTGCTCTCCTCAGGGGGATCCAACTGCCTGTTTCAGTATCCTTCTAGTGCTGCCACCCATGGGCACCCTGCCCTCCTTCTCAGGTCTCTCCCGCACTCCATACCAGTTAGATTGCACTAAAGCCGATTCTTCTTTCTCCAAGGTTACAAGGCTCTTCTCTCACTCTTGTTCAGTTGTTTGTTCCAGGTGATTTCTCCACAATTCAGTAGTAATATCAGGTTGGTCTGTGGAGGAAGTCAGTGTGACTTCCACTCGCCTCTCCGCCATCTTGATTCTACATATTGATTTTTAACTCACCTGAATGTTTTTTGTATAATGTGTGAAAAGGAGCTCTATATTTGTTTTATTTCAAGGAATAGTTGTCTGTGCACCTTATTTGTTGAATAAGCCTTTTTCCTCATTGATTTGAAATGTCAATTTAATCATATACTACATTGTTAGAAAGATATATACGTTTGTTTCTAGAATGCTTATTTTATTTCATTGATCTACTTGATTATTTCTGTGCTGGTGTCATGTTGGTTTAATTGCTGAGACTTTATAATGGATTTAAATTTTTTAATATTTTATAATGAATCTTGACATTTCAAAAATAAATAAATAAAATCAATCTGCATGTATTTAAGAGAAATAAGGAAATCCTACCTTTTGTGAAAACATGGATAGAACTGGAGAATATTATGCTAAGTGAAATAAGCCAGTCAGTGAAAGACAAAAACCATATGACCTCACCTATAAGTTGACTCTATTCAATAAAATGAACTTACGAACAAAATAAACCACAGGCATGGAAACATGGAGCAGACTGAAAGTGACCAGAGGGGACGGGGAAAGAGGGCAATGGTGGGAAGAAGGGGAAGGGACTAAACAAAGAACATGTATGAATGACCCATGGACATGGACAACAGAGTGGGAATTGGCTGTGGTGGGGCACTGGGGGATGGGTAGGAGGGCAAAGGGAGAAAAACCGAGACAACTGTAATAGAGTAAACATGATTTTAAAATAAAGAATTAAAAAAAAAAAACCATAGACAGATTTCTCAGCAGTTGGCTGGGACCGTAAGTGCTGTTACAACAATAAAAGGTCATAAATGAAATATGGAGTTTTTTCAGAATTATGTTACTGACACTCCCAAACACAACTTCCACTCCATCCCATAGCTTTAGGGCCAGCCACTGTGAGGTGATTGCTCTGCATTAGGGAAGCTTATAGACAACTAGGGGGAATAGCAAAAACGTAAGACAGAGGAGTGGAAGTAGCTCCGTCTATTGATAAATACAATAGCAAGATAACAACCTGACCCACATCATGGTCTCCATGGAAGGATATAAACATGTCCAAGTGGCTTCTCAAGGAGGATTATAGAAGTACTTCTCAAAGTCTAACTGAAATTCTTTTTGCTGCCAAGGCGCCAAAAGGATGAGAGAAAGGAAAGCAATGAGTGTGCCAAGGGAAGAGGCAGTGCCTTGAAAAGGGCTCCTTCAGAACGACCACAGCCTACTCTGGGACAGTTCTTCAGCCTTCAGAAAGGTTTTTCCTCTTCAAGCTCCCCTGTCAACAGAGAGTGTTACTCTCAAAGGCACCTTTTCCCTCCTTCCTCTTTCAGGAAGTTGACCTAGATGAAATCAAACCAAAACCTTGACTTAACTTTGGTTTCTATGCTACCAACAACCAATGAGCTGAAGAGGAGAAAGAAGATAAAGACAATGAATAATCTCATTATAACCTTCGGGATGTGGGGTAGGGACTGTCTGGTTATGGAGTAAGTCAAGTTGGATTTGAGTTCTCTCTCTGACTCTGGGACACTAGATTTAACCTTTCCTTGGCTTCTGGTTCCTCCACTGTAGTAAACAGCTCAGTATTTCTGTCTTGCAAGGGTGTTGTGAAACTCAAGAGAGATCATGCATTTAAAATAGAAAAGTGGCTGGTAAATTTGAATTGTGTCAGGCACTATGTCACCTCATTGAATCCTTAGAGTCATAATGTCAATTGGGGACCCCAGAGGGACGATGACACACTCAAATTCTACACTATAATGAAAGTTTAGAATGATTCACAAAGTGTGGGCAGGATGTGCAGTGTCATTAGATAGGCAACAGCTGGGAATCTTATCTTTCCTGGGCTGAAGGGACCACAGAAGGAGCAGTTACAGGCACTGAGAGTATCTTTTGTGGCAGAAGGTAGGGAGCTGCCTAATAGGAGTTGTAGCCCTGGACTGAAAGACATGGCCAGCTTGTGGGAATCCTACAGGGAGGGAGCTAAGGAAATAAACCTGCAATCTGACTGTTCTATAATTTTTATCTATGGGCCCAACCCAATCAAGGGTCAGAAAGCAATGAAGCTCATTGATGCTGTAGGTAATCAGTCACATTGATGATGACTGATGACTGAAGCACATTGATGCAAGTAGGTAATACTGAGGGTGGAGGAAGAACAGAGTAGGGACAGCTGGAGTGGACCTGGAGAGGCAAACAGCAGGTGGTCAGCACACAAGAGTAGCATGGAATGATCCCATTTTACTAGTGCCCTCTGATTACAGAGCTGATCCTAAGCCCATGTACTCTCTAATGTCTTTTGTCTAATGTCTTATCTCCAGAAGAGTAGAGTGGGCTGCAAAGGAGGATGGGTCACAGCATCTTCTTAACTCAGTTGGTCTGAGCTTCCAATCCCTGAAAGCTCCCCAGCCTGTGATACTGTTGTGGTCCCTCAGGTTTCCGTAAGGTGCAGATTCTAATCCAATTCAACCATAAACTGGCTTCTGACCTTGAGAAATCCCTTAGGCCTCTCTGAGCTTCAGTTTTTACATTTGAGGGAGGGAAAAGGCATGATTGTATTCCTGTTACAAAAATACTTTTGTAATGGAAAAAAGGGATAAAAGCGAGATAATGTCTTTGGCATTAATATCAACCCACAAATGCAAGAGAAAAATCTTTCTTTAATTTAATAAATGTTTATGAGACAAACTACTATGTGCAGGCATTATTCTTAGTGCTAGAGACACAAAAACAAACAAAATAGGCCAGTCTCTGCCTTCATGGAGATTACACTCCAGTTGGGGAAGGAGTCAGTGAACAAACAATAACCAGTGCATCAAATGGAGATGAGTGCTGTGGGGGGAAAGAAGCAGGACACGGAGTGTAAGGGATGCTGGAAGTGAGGACTGCAGTTGTATGGATGGTGGCTGAGGAAGTCCTCAGGACAAGAAATCATTTGAACAAAAGCCTGAAGGGGGTTAGGAAAAAGGTATGGCCACTCAAGAGTACTTTGCACTCAACAGGTGCAAAGGCTCTAATGTTGAAGCTCATTAAGCATGTTGGAGAAAGAGCATGAAGGCCAACCTGGAGAGAAAAGAGTGACTAAGAGAAATTAGGGACCATTCTGCTGTGTTAATGAATGGAAAGAGGGTAAGAATAAAAGCAAGGAGAACTGTTAGATGCTATTGCAATAATATAGGTAAGAGATGATAGCTTGGACTGGCTGGAAGTAATAAGGAGCAATAAATGATCAGTAAAATCAAAGGATTTGTTGATGGATTGAATATAAGATATGAAAGACAAAAAAAAGTTAAAATGGATTTCAAAGTTTTTGTCCTGAGCAACTAGAGAATGCTGTTGCTGTTTGCAGACTTGGGAAGGGTTGCGGGTGGAAAACTTTGAGAAGAAAAATTAGCAATTCTATCCTAGACATGTTAAGTAGATATGGATGTAAGTTACATGAGTCTGGGATCAGAATCAAGACTAGTTAACATTATATACATGTGAGCTGTCAGCATATAGATGGTATTAAGGTCCGGGGAAGATCACCTACAAGTGGGTGCAGAGAAAGAGGAGAGAAGAGTCAAGACCTGAGCCCTGGAAGTTCCAGGATAGGGCAGCAGGAGATACTGAGAAACAGTGGCCAGTGAGATAGAAGAACCAGGTAAGGAGAGCACGAACCAACAAAGACTAGCTGCCTAAATCCAAAATAAAATATTAGTAAATCAAATTGAGCAGTGATTAAAAGTATAGTGCCTCAAAATCAGTTTGGGGTTTTCCCAATTATATAGGCTGATTCAGCTTTATAAAATGTGTTAATACAGTTCACTGTATAAAACAGGAAAATTCTGTGGTTATCCCACCACGCACCAAAAAAAGCATTTGATAAAATTTTTTAAAAAGCATCAACAGAGCAGTAAAAATTTAACTTTCTTAATTCTATAACTTCCAAAAAACATTTTTAAAAAATACCCATTCTGCCTGGAAATAATATTCAAGTGCCCATCTATTCAACATGATTCTGGAGGTGCTGGCCGCTGCATCAAAGGGAGAAAAAGGAGGAGGGAGAATAAATAAAAGAAGGATGAAAGAGAAAAATACCATTTGCAATAATACGATCATTTACATAGAAATACAAAAGAATAGGCTCTCTGCTCCTCCAGTCCGACAGGCAGCCACGTCTTCCTGCTCAGGGCCACCTCCAACCCTGAGACGTAATGGTGAGTTGGAGTGGATGGATTGGGCCATATTGGGTGCCTGGTCACCAGGGCTGCTTTTCACTCTGGCAAAGTGGATGTTGTCGTCATCAATGACCTCAACTACATGGTCTACATGTTCCAGTGTGATTCTACTCATGGCAAGTCCAAAGGCACAGTCAAGGCTGAGAGCAGGAAGCTTGTCGTCAATGGAAAGTCCATCTCCGTCTTCCAGGAGCAAGATCCCGCCAACATCAAATGGGGTGATGCTGGTGCTGAGTATGTTGTGGAGCCCACTGGTGTCTTCACTACCATGGAGAAGCCTGGGGCTCACTTGAAGGGTGGAGCCAAGAGGGTCATCATCTCTGCCCCTTCTTCCAATGCCCCCATGTTTGTGATGGTGTGAACTGACAAGTATGAAAGCTCCATAAAGACTGTCAACAATGCCTCCTGCACCGCCAACTGCTTGGTTCCCCTGGCCAAGGTTATCCATGACAACTTTGGCATTGTGGAGGGGCTCATGACCACAGTCCATGCCATCATTGCCACCCAGAAGACTGTGGATGACCCCTGTGGGAAGCTGTGGTGTGGTGGCTGAGGGGCTGCCCAGAACATCATCCCTGCTTCGACTGGTGCTGCCAAGGCTGTGGGCAAGGCCATCCCTGAGCTGAATGGGAAGCTCACTGGCATGGCCTTCTGTGTTCCCATCCCGAATATGTCAGCTGTGGACCCCTGACCTGCCACCTAGAGAAAGCTGCCAAATACGATGGCATCAAGATGGTAGTGAAGCAGGCATCAGAGGGCCCCCTCAAGGGCATCCTGGGTTATACCAAGGACCAGGTTGTCTCCTGCAACTTTAACAGTGACACCCACTCCTCCACCTTCGATGCTGGGGCTGGCATTACCCTCAATGATCACTTTGTCAAGCTCATTTCCTGGTATTACAATGAATGTGGCTACAGTAACAGGGTGGTGGACCTTATTGTCCACGTGGCCTCCAAGGAGTAAGAGCCCCACTGACCACCAGCCCCAGAGACAGGAGGAGAGGCCCTCAGCTGCTGGGGAGTCCTTGCTCCAAATCGATTCCCCAACACACTGAGAATCTCCTGACCTCCAGTTTCCATCCTAGACCCCCTGAAGAATGGAGGGGATTAGGGAGCCCTGCCTTGTCATGCGCCATCAATTAAGTTCACTGTACCCCCCGCCAAAAAAAAAAAAGAATAAAATGAGAGTGTTAAATAAGACAACTTCAGTGCAATAGTGGAATATCAGAACAACCATGAAATATCAAAGCTTCCCTCCATGGCAATTTAAAAAAATCAAAATAGAGAAACAAAACAAATAACCAGTGCCTCTTTTCCAAAGAACAAATCCGTAAGATATGAACAAGATGTTTATTCAAAAACTACAAAACTGTACCAAGGATATAAGTAAATAGATAGATAGCTAACGTTTCTAAACTTCCTTAGTATCTCAGCCTTTTTAAGATGTCAGTTCTCCCACAGTTCAAAGCAACACTGTCAAAATCCAACAGATTTTCATAAAACTTGATCAACTTAATTTAAATTCATCTGGAAGAGAAAAAAAGTAAGAATAGCCACGCAGTTGTTGAAGGAAAAGTACAATTAAGAGGGATCTACCCTTCTAGCATAAAATATAATTGCATGAGGGCGGACCCCCAAAAAACAAAATTTACTTATAAAATATTGTGTACTTATCCTTACATGTTTAAACTTCAGTCACCTTCAAAGTACTCTCCATTTGCTGCAATACACCTATTGAGATGTTTTTTCCACTGCTCAACATGGGTTTTGAACTCATCAATTTTGATGCCTTTTAGTGCTTCTGCTGTTTTTTGTTTCATTTCTTCCACAATGGCAAAACATTTCCCTTTGAGAACTTTTTTCATCTGGGAAACAAAAAAAAAGTTCCCTTGGGTGAGATCAGGTGAATAGGGAGAGTGGGGCGTGGGGATCATGCTGTTTTTGGTAAAAAACTGCTGAACACTCAGCACAGTGTGGGCAGCTTCACTGTAAATCCCCCATCATGAAATGTGCAAACACATTGAAAGAGTCTTCAAAAATAATTTCACTGAAGCTGAAAGCAGCCTCTCACAACAACGCCAGCTGGTGCACTGATATAGAAGGGTTCCTGGAACACTCACCGAGGAGGGAAGGCTGGACTCAAGGGGCCCACCCTCTAGAAGATAATTCTGTTTTTTGGAGGGTCCACCCTCATAAGCCATAGTCATCAAAACAGCAAGATGGTTGCCTAGGAATGGACAAGGAGATATAAAGCAGACCCTGTGTGTCTGCCCTTCTTTGCCTCAGAGAGAGCTCTCCTCAGGCTTAGAGGATTTCATTCTCTGAGGCCAAGGACCTCATATGCAGAATCCACCAGCTGCACAGTAGGCAGCCTGACACCTGAAGTGGGGAGGCAAGTGGGCTCAGCACCTCTTAGCGGCAAAAAGCCAGTGAGGTTGAACTTTACATTTATTGATCATGGCTTTTCCAGACATTTGCTATCACTTAACTCCCTCTTCTAACCAAATCCCCTGTCTATGTTGGCCAATTCCACTGCCCAAAATCATTTTTTCTGAACCTGCTAACACATTTGTATGTCAGTGCAGCCAGCCTACTGCCAGGCCCGCTTTGTTTATTTTTCTTCTCTATCCAAAAGTGTCCTAACATGGAGGAGAATTAGAAGAAGGGGCGGCCTGTAAGGGGTTAAACTTACTGAGGAAATAATATTGCCAAATTCTCAAACTCTGGAGAAAATTCAAGGGTTGAGCTGCATATATAACCTGAAATTGTGTTTAATTCAAAGATAATTTCTTATGAGTTTTGAATGGGTTGGTTCTCTCTTCAAATGCAAATGAAAAACAATTATTGTTGGGATTGTCCAGGAATTCTACACATTTAAAATATAATTAAAAATGAACTTTGAGAATCAAGATGGCAGAGGAGTGAGTGGAAGTGACACTGACCTCCTCCCAGGAACAACCTGGAATGACAACTAAATTGTGGAGAAATCACCTGGAACAAACAACTGAACAATAGCAAGAGAGGAGCCTTGTAACCTTGGAGAAAGAAGAATCGGCTTTAGTGCAATCTAACTGGTATGGAGTGCGGGAGAGACCTGAGAAGGAGGGCAGGGTGCCCATGGGTGGCAGCACTAGAAGGATACTGAAACAGGCAGTTGGATCCCCCTGAGGAGAGCAGGGTTCAAACCAAAAGCGGGGATCTCTAGCCCACAGCACCAGAGCCCAAAAAGCACACAGAAAACAGCCAGCTGCAAAACCTGGCAGGGTTGCTCACTGTCAGAGATAGGCAGCTGGAGATGCAAAGAACTGTTTAAAGGGTCAACGCACAAATTTTTATTTGCAGCCACTTACCCTGGTCTCTGGCAAAGGCGGGGGCAGAGTGGGCTAGAGATGCCTGAGGAGAAACGGGGGAAGGAGGCTTTGGGGAGAGATCTGGGAGAGTAGCCGGCGGGATCTCAGTGCTGTCTCATCCCCCATGTGGCAGCAACCACCTTGCTCAGGCAGAGACCACTCCCCCTGAGCGGTACCAACATCAAAAGACTGAAGAGCCCCACCCCCAGGTGGGATTCCACCCCACCCCTTGCTGTCTAAGCTGCCTGCTGAGTGCAGAGTGGCAGCCGCAGACAGTAGATCCCCGGCTAAAGGGGGCGCAGATAGGTCTGGCGACACTTGAGGAGAGACTGGGGATGGAGGCTTTGGGGAGAGAACGGAGAGAGTAGCTGGCAGGATCCCAATGTGGACTCCTCCCCCATATGGCAGCAACATGAGAGGACCCAATAACCCCGCCCCCCAGGAGGGACTCCGCCCCGCCCTAAGCTGTCGAAGGCACCCTGCTGAGTGCAGAGAGAATAGATAAACAGCTGAAGGAGACAGCCACAGACAGTAGATTACTGGAAGTCTCGGACAGACTGCCTAAGGTCAGACAGGGTCAACATCTGACATCATCAGAGGCAGATCCAGAAAGTGAAGACAGTGGTCTCCAACCATAGAAATCCACACCACAAACTCAGGAAATTAAGACAGATCAACTTAAGAATCAGAAGCAAAAGAGAAGAGTCTCACAAGTAATGGGAAGACAAAGAAATACGCCCCACTCCAAGGGAAAGGAGCAATCCCCAGAAAGAGAACTAAATGAAACAGAGGCAAGTAAACTATCAGATATTGAGTTCCAAACAACGGATCTAAGGAAACTCAATGAGCTCAGTGAGCTCAGAGAGAATTACCAAAAACTACAGGGAAACGACGAGGAACTTACTGCAAACTATATCAGCATGAAGAAGAATATAGAAACTATCAAGTTATGGTACATATACACAATGGAATACTACGCAGCAGAAAGAAAAAAAAGAACTACTAAACTTCGCGACAGCATGGATGGAACTGGAGAGCATTATGCTAAGCAAAATAAGCCAGGGGGCGAAAGACAAATACCATATGATCTCACCTATAAGTGGAACCTAACCAACAATACAAAGATGTAAGGAAAATAAGACCAGCAACACTGAAAGGAAAAGAAATCAACAGAGACAAGAGGGAAGGAGGGAGGGGGGCGGGGACAAGGAAGGGAAGGGGAAAGTCAAGGAACATATAGCAAGGACTCATGGACAAAACAAAGGGGAAGAGCTGAGGGAGGGAAGGAGGGAGTGGGCAAGGGAAAGTGGTGGGGGGTTGGCAGAGACAAATGTATTTGAAAAAATAAAATTAAAAAAATTTGAAAAAGAAAAAAGAAGGAAACTATCAATAAGAGACAAAAGGGAATGAAGAATGCAATTTCTGAACTAAAGAACACAGTAGAAGGAATCCAAAGCAGGCTAGATGAAGCAAAGGATCAAATCAGCAAGCTGGAGGACAAGGTAGAAAAAAGCTCCCAGAAAGAGCAAGAAAATGAAAAAAGACTCAAAAAGAATGAAGAAGCGTTTAGGGAAATGCAGGACAACCTGAAACGTCATAATATCTGTATAATAGGGATATCAGAAGGAGAAGAGGAGGCGGAAGGGATAGAGAACCTGTTTGAAGAAGTCATGATGGAAAACTTCCCCAGTTGGAGGAGAGAAAAAGTCACACACATCCAGGAAGCACAGAGGGCCCCATTCAAGAGGAACACAATGAGGCCCACTCCAAGGCACATCATCATTAAAATGGCAAATATCAAAGACAGAGAATCCTAAGGGAAGCAAGGGACAAGCAGGTAGTAACATACAAGGGAGCCCCAATATGGCTAGCAGCTGACTTCTCAACAGAAACACTGCAAGTTAGAAGGGACTGGCAAGAAATATTCCAAGTCGTGAAAAGCAAAGGCCTGCAACCAAGACTGCTCTACCCAGCAAGGCTCTCAAATAAAATGGAAGGCGAAATAAGGAGTTTCCGAGACAAAAGAAGGCTGAAAGACTACACCTCCACCAAACCAGCACTGCAAAATATGCTAAAGGGACTGCTTTAAGATGCAGAAAAAGAGTCTATGACTACCCAGTTCCTTTCACAGTTGCCAATACTTGATATTACCAATATTTTTAATATTCATTAATCTGATTGTGACAATGATGTTATTTTAATTGTTCCTTTACTATTTGTTGAAACTAAACCTGTTTTTGTATATTATTGCCTATTTATATTATTTTTAATAAGCTTTAAATGACTTGTTGGTATTCTTTACCCATTTATTGATGAAAGGTTTGTAGAACTATTTAAAAAAAAAAAAACAACCCATTAACCATGTTTTAGATGTGTTGCAAATACTTTTCTATTCTATTCCTGGTCCTTTAACTTTTTTTATATGTATATTACTATATATTGTTAAATTTTTAATATAGTCATATTGTCAATATTTACTTTATAGCTTCTGGGGTTGAATATTTTACTTCAGGTTATGAAAAACATTAGTTCTATTTTCTGCTAAAACTCCTTAGATTCTACATATTGGTTTTAACCCACCTGAGAATTTGTTGTATAATGTATGAAATAGGGCTCTCTATTTGTTTTATTTCAAGTAATAGTGGATCATGCACCTTGTTTGTTGAATAAGCCTTAATTTTCCCATTGATTTGAAATATCAACTTAATCATATATTATATTGTTCGATATATACTTTTGTCTCTAGAATGCTCATTATATTTCATTGATCTACCTGATTATTTCTGTGCTGGTATCATGTTGGTTTAATTGCTGAGGCTTTATAATGGTTTTAAATTTTTTAATATTTTATCATTAACTTTGACATTTAAAAAAATAAATAAAATCAATCTGCATTAAAGAAAGTAAGGAAGAAAGAAAGGAAGGAAGGAAGGAAGAAAGAAAGAAAGAAAGAAAGAAAGAAAGAAAGAAAGAAAGAAAGAAAGAAGGAAAGAAAGATGGAACTCCTACCTTTTGCGATAACATGGATGGAACTGGAGAATATTATGCTAATTGAAATAAGTCAGCTGATGAAAGACAAATACCATATGATCTCACCTATAAGTGAACTCAACAAAATAAACTAACGAACAAAATAAACCACAGGCACGGAATCATGGAGCAAACTGAAAGTGACCAAAGGGGATGGGGAAGGAGGACAATGGTGGAAAGAAGGGGAAAAGACTAGACAAAAACATGTATGAATGCCCCATGGACATGAACAACAGAGTGGGAATTGATTGTGGGAGCGGGGGTGAGGATGGGATGGGTGGAAGGATAAAGGGGTAAAAATTGAGACAACTGTAATATATAAACATGATTTATAAATTTAAAATAAAATAAGAAAAAAAAGAAAGAAAGAAAAGGGTTAAAGGGAGGTAGGCCTTCCTGCACAGGAGCAGTGAGCTAGGCATTGGAAGTCAGTGGGTCTGTCCTCGTGTATTTCAGGTCATGCTTCACAGGCTTAGGAGTGAGTGATGGGGAGCAACCTCTTTACCCACTTGTCATCCTGGGGCCTGGGGGTGTCATTTTTTTTTCATGGCTGGAGATTTATGCAGATGCCCCGGTGTATCTGATCAAGAAAGAAGAATGTCCATGCTGGTGTTTCCTTCTGCGGTGATGCCAAGCACTCCTTCTGATGACAAATGGCCTGGGCACCAAGACTGTCTACTCAGAGCTGCACACAAGAAACTATTTAGGAGCAGGAGGGTGCCTACTTTGAAGGGGAGGTGCACCCAGCTCCCAGCACTCATAGCTGGTCAGTGGTGAGAGTGGACCCAAGGTGCTCTGTGCACACAGGACCTTAAGATGAACAGGGAGGGCCTGATTTCAGACTGCCATGTGGGTGCAACTGGGGACTCTCCCTGGGTTTCCCAAAAATGTTGCTCACTGTCCCAATGTCTCCAGAAAGATAATCCCCATTTTCTCCAACACCAAATATTTGAAAAAGTATAATTCAGTCCTCAGGTTTTTTGTGGAAATGCTAAACAAAACACTATGTTTTTTGACCTCAAAATAGGCCTTATGTCTCTTGAATTTTGCTTTGGTGTTGATTGTTTGAACTGCCTGCCCCAGATAAGTCAGCTCCAGCATAAGTCTAGATGGTCTTCAAGACTTACACATTATCACATTTAATAGAAAGGTTTATCCAGGGAAATGGGGAGTGAAAAGTCAAGCTATTCTACAGGTTTCTGTGCCACTTTTTAACTCACAAGCTTGCATCCCCCTAGGTCAGGAGCTGTTGCCTCACTAGTTTCATGATGTTTCATACAGGGACCATTTGCTACAGTGATGAACTCTTTCATTGTCTTTAGAAAATGTGATTTAATTCAGTTGCTATGTCAGTAGCTCTGTCAGGAACATGTAAAGTGTGTCCTTATTGATATGAGTTTGCTGATATTAGTACAGGCTTTCTCCTTGGCACAAGGTGAACCTGCCTACCTTCAGCTTCTATACTGGAAATATTCATCATCTCTTTGAGCCTCAATTTGCTTTTCTGAAAAGTGGGTAGTGAAAAATAAATTTTATATAATTTTTAGTGGGCAACTGTATCAGCCATGACAGGTGCATACATGGTGCTTTGTTGGGCATAATACACTGCTGAACCTACTGTGTTTCTTCATATTTATAATTTTCCACTTTCTCATGAAAAATTCTATGCCTCTTTTCTCACTGGTCTGTGGCCACTCAGACTGGAAAAGCACATGGAAAGCAACCTGTTAAGGAATTGTATATGCTATTTAGCTGGTTATGGTGTTTGTCCTTGTTGTGGCCAGATTAAGAATGCTGAAGGCTGTAGATAAGCCCCAGGTTTACCCAGATATTTGGTACAATTTGGATGAAGTTTATTTATTAAACTACATATATATGATACCTTATGCTACCTGCAGGCACTTTCTATGACAGAGGATAACTCTTGAAAAAATTGCACGCAATTCTGGAGCTTCAGTTTCAGTAGAAATTTAGACTAGACATTGTTTGGTTCTCTCCTCCATGTGTCACAGATGGTATCTTTAGAGCCTCCTATGCATCTGGAGGCATGTTCCCAACACTGACCATAATGATGGATCACAGGAACATATAAAATGTGAGTGATCTTTGACTTTAGAAAAAGGGCCTCATGTTTCTACAGAGCATATGTTGGAAAGAAAAGCATAGTGCTGTGTGTGAGGATGTCTCAGCAGAGCCCTGGCTTTTGTCCAAGCCCATCTTAAAGTGCGGGCTGTTTCTGTCCTTCTCCCTGCAGCTGATGGCTTTGTCCTTGTGCCCTTCACAGATTCTTTATTACCGGCCTACGCCGACGAGTCTGTGAGGCCAGACTCTGAAGTTCAGCTCCACAAAGACAGTTGTACAAAACATTATGAGATCCTTAAGAATGCACCTATTTTCCCCTACATTTTCTGCACTCTTTTGAGGGTTTGTTTTGTTTGTTTGTTTGTTTTTTGCTACATGTTTAAAAGATATTGAGGGACAATGTGGCAGAAAATTTCACTTTAGAATCTTGAAACTACCACAGGGCACAGAACTTGCATTCTGCCTTTCTCTTCTCTAATAATGTGATTTTAAAAAACCCTTTTATCTCAGAGGGCTGTTTTGAGAGTTAAGTGTGATATAAAATGGTTAAATAACAATAGTTTTATTTTAAAGTACTGTGTTTTAAAAAAAATTACTAAGATAATAATGGCTTTAACTGCCACATTAGACCAGTTTGACTTGATAGAAATGAATGGAGCATTTCATCCAAAAGCTCCAATTTACACATTTATTTCTAGTGCACATGAAACATTCTCCAAAATAGATCATGTGCTTGGCCATAAGCAAGCCTTAATAAATTAACAAAATTTGAAATTATATCAAGTATATTTTCTGACCAAAATTGTAGGAAACTAGAATCAACCATATAATAAAAGAAAAATTCAAAATCACTCTTATTACCACAAACTGCATTTTCTGGGGATCCCCAAAACTGTAAACAAAATAAGTTAAGGAGAATGGGTTAAAAAGAGTTTCTCAGGCTTTTTTCCCCTCACTCAGGTTCTGATGGGCTCTAGATCTGCCTGCAAACCTTGGCTGCTGTAAATCACATTGCAATAATGTGGGGGTGTTACCAAACAGCACTTTGGGTTGTGCTGCCCACTGCCACTCTCCAGAGGCAAAAAGTTCAGAGGGGAGGTTTGATGAAAAAGGAAAGGAGTCTATTCAAAAGCAGTTACTGAAACCTACCACGTCACAGCTTTAATCACTTAAGCCTATCAATTAAGGCTAAACTCTAACCCTGAGTTCTGTTTTTCCCTGTTTCTATAGTTATCGTGTTTCTATAGCGTTAGCTTACAAAATAAAGACAACATAACATACAGAAACTACACAGTTCTTGAAGAATGGCAGGCTTCTGCCCCAGAGCCTGTTCCCTGTAGACCACCCAAAGAACAAACCTGCCCCTCTCTGCCAGGCCAGCCCAACCCCAGGCTGTGCCAGAGTTCCTACCCATAGAAAATACAGTCCAGTGGGAGATGCAGGCAGCTGCAGCACAATCACCCAGTCATCCTTGAGGAAGAAGAGCCTGAGACCAGACTGAGAGAGCGAGCCTGAGAGCGAGCCAGCTCAGAAGCCAGAGAGCTCTAGCCCTCTTTTTACTTCCACGGCCTCTGGAGGCTTTCATCTTCTCAGCCAATCCCACCATTGTCATTTCAGCTGTTCCTCCTACAGCCCCTCCCTAACTCCCCAGTGATCTGAGTTATCTTAGTCAGATCGATCTGTATCAGGGGCACATATATTTTTTCCAATTAGTGTTTCAAGTTTCTTCAGGTACAATTCCAGAAATGGAAATACTGGGTCATTAGGCAACTTAATTTTTAATTTTTTGAAGAAACTACATAGTGTTTTCCATGGTTGATGCAGTAATTCACATTCTCAAAAACAGTGCATGAAAACATTCACGCAATTCAATACTCCTCGACTATAAAAAAGAAAACATATCTTTGGTAACAGTGTCAATGGACATAGGGTGTATTATACTAAGTGAAATAAGCCAGTCAGAGAAAGAAAAATACCACATATATTCATTTATATGTATAATATAATGAACAATATAAACAAACAAAATACAAACTGAGTCATAGACACTAAACAGAGACTGACAGATGTCAGAAGAGGTGGGTTTGAAAGCTCTTCATAAACAATAAAAAGATTAGGAAAAAAAACCCTCATAGACAAAGACTAATACGTGGAGATCAAAAAAAGGGAGGGTAGTGGAATAAGGTAGAAGAGAAAATAAAATAAAATAATTATTGATACAAAAACACTTGTCTTTGGGCGATGGAAACACAATAATGAGATAATGTGCAATAAGACTGTACACTAGAAACCTATATAAA
Source organism: Pteronotus mesoamericanus (assembly GCF_021234165.1). NCBI lineage: Eukaryota > Metazoa > Chordata > Mammalia > Chiroptera > Mormoopidae > Pteronotus > Pteronotus mesoamericanus. The sequence goes on from NW_026555251.1 coordinate 1,548,071, forward strand.
TTTATTACCCAGTGTCACTCGTATAAATTCAATACAAAGTAAATAAATAAAAACTCCTTCACATGTTTCTTTGGTTCTTGTTCTGGAATTCAAAAACATAAACCTGAGGTAAAATAGTTATCTCCCAAAATACATTGTTTTTAGAAAAAACAAAACCCTGGAACTCTTGAGGCTCTGTCCTCATCAGTGACTTGAAGTCAGAAATCTCCAGGGTCAATTCCCACAACTTTGCTGCCTTTGAGAAGAGGAGGCATTTCCCTTCCCTCCCACCCTGGGCTTCTCAGGCTAATCACTTCTGATCGGCCACAGCTGCCCCTAAGTGAGAGCAGCAGCCCCGCCCTCTCCGAAACCCAGGAACTGTGGACTCACAGAGGGCTTCCAGTGCCCTGGGTCTTTATTTCCTCTTTTGTAAAACAGAGACAAGCATTTCTATTTCTCAGATGTGTGATGAGAATCTGTGCCTATCTGTCACTTGGACATAGAAGTCTGTGTTATAGTGGAGCACTGCCCTCTGTTTGGGGGCATGTGTATCAACCAGCTAGGACTTGACCTTGGTCCCGTACAGCCACTGCCCAGAAGCCACCTCTCCACCTACTCCCTTTGGTGAAACTTATAATTTCAGATATTTGGTTATATTTTGTGTTTGTGGTAGGACCACAATGCCCCTAGGTTGCAAACTGTTTATTTTTAATTGTTGTTTATATTGTGATTTATGTTTATTTCTTATGAAGCTAGTTTATAGTTCCATTGAGACAGTGTCTCTGGAGGACACTCATGTGGATCCCAAACCTAAACAGGGCTTTATATGGCTGCTGAACCGCTGTCATGGTTTTCTGTGTTCTCCATGCTTAAGAAGGCTTGTCAACATCGACATGATCAAGATCTCTTTTTCTATTCCAGCCTTAAATGTAGAGGGAAAAATTTTAATCTATGTGTTTTTATCTAGACTCCTTAACTGAAATGTGAGTATAACTTCTACCATGTGTGATATGCTTTTAGGCAAATTAAATAAACACATACAGTGGAAAGTTCAGTCTATCATATTTCTGAATTAGAAACAGAATCTGTGCCACAGATGCTAATTTTTTTTTTTTAATTTAGGTGACAGCCATCAGCAGACACAGAGAATGTTTGGATAACTGCCTGAATATTGAATTAAAATATTGACGGTAGGAAAGGAAAAGTACTTTCAATTATGTGCCATAGAATAAATAAAGAAAATGTCATTAAAACAACAATTATAATGGAAGGACTAGGCAAGAGAGATCATGGGGAATGTGACTCGCTATCATTCTAACTGAACAATGTTGAATCCATTTGTACCTACTTGCTCAGAGTTGCTCTAGTTTGCTTCCAGTTACCATGTAAAAGCTGTAGCGAGAATACTGTTGAGATAACACTTTAGAGACATTTCCCTCTGTCTGGCAGCATGGGGTAAATGATATAGAGCTGGGTTCTTTCTCTTTTTTTATCTTATAAAGATTTTATTTATTTATTTTTAGAGAGAGGAAGGGAGATAGGGAGAGAAACATCAATGTGTAGGTGCCTCTCAAGCACCTCCTCCTGGGGACTTGGCCCACTTGGCCTGTAACCCAGGCCTGTGCCCTGACTGGGAATTGAACCATCTAGAGCTGGATTCTTATTTCTTCTGATAGTCATGTCTTTATGTTTTTATTCTACGTATGGTTACAGAAAGGAAGCGCCCAGGATGCAGAGCAGGGTAGATGGGGAACCTAGATGTTTTTCGCATGTTTCTAATTCTAATGTCACTTCTGTTAAACAAACAAACAAACAAAAAACTCTATTGATGGCTCTCAACAGCTCACATCATTTTTCTCCCTTATATTTTTCCTATAGGATACACTCATTTTTACAGCAACAGTTCCTTTTTTCTTCCTTATTTTTCTTGTTTTTGAGGCCCTTTAGGAAGTGACATGGTGAAGCATTCTGTCTAGGACACACAGGCTATGCAGTGAAATGATGAAACATTGGAACCACTTGTCAAACTGGACTGACAGTAAGAAGCTTCTAACTTAGAGTGTTTTTTGACACTTGGAGGGGGAAACAAAAAAACAAAAAAAAACCCGAACACGTCCTTGCACACAACCAGCACTCTAGCACAGCAGTTTTGGCTTTGCAAGACTCTGTGTGCAATGGTGCTCCCAGGGCCTAAAACTTATCAATGCAAATGAAGACTGGGTAACAGACAATTCTGCAGCCTTCCCACATTGGGATGTTATGCAGAAACTGTGATGATCCTAGAAAAAAAATCTCATCCACCTTGCTACAGGACCAGAGAAAAACATTTCTAAATATATACTCACAGGAAAATGAGACTTTAACACTACAAATATTATCTGTCATTAACAAAACAAATTTAGGCTCTAGTGAACATGCTGTAAAGTTATCAAAACTGGGATTTAAAATGAGAAAAGCATAATTATTTCCACCTAAAAACAGTTGAGTGGTGTGATGGAGGAGGGGGTGCAAGTCCATACTAACAGTAAAGTTTTAGGACCTTGGAACACACACCTTGTGTTAAAGCAAGACCAAAGCTGATGGATGTAGCCATCACATGAAAAATTTTTTCAGCAAAATTTTTTTCACCTTTATTTTGTATGTTGCACTTTATCTCCTCAATAATTGTTGCCAAGCCCCAAGCCCCACAGGTCTTCTAGTAGCACTATAAGCACCGAACAGTAGCTGCCCTCTCTAAGCTCTGAATAACAAAACAAATAGATGTCATAACAAACATGAATTCTTCATGCTGTTACCAATGATTGTTTTGCTAGGCAAGTTCCAGAACTGTAGACAAAGCAAGGAAACAAGAACAACTTAGAAAACTCTGGTTTTGTTTTGGACTTTTGGGGCAATGTTCTTATTACAGACTATCAATACATCTAACAAAAATCCTTGAGAATCATAATTGCATAATTCTCTCCCACCCACTACACTCAAATTATACATTTAAAATACAATCGTTTTTAACCTTGTGTCCACCTGGCCCTCCACACATGTTCTTAAAGACTGGGAGTTTTGGGGTGAGCTCAAGATACTAATTTTTTTGTGGTTCATGGTGATGTTGTTTACAATAGTTTCACTTAGTGTGACGGTGACACCAGCTTGTCCCTAAAGGAGGCTGTCTCCTCTGGGGCCCACCAGAAGTGTCCCATATTGTCTATGGTACTGGGTTTCCATGTGGAACTGTTGTTTACATGACTAGCTATCTAGTCACCTATATGGCACTCAACACCATCCAACATATCGTGGTACAACATTTTTACTAGGTGACCACTGACCACCTTATCAACAAAGAGTTACTCTGTCCACCTCCAGGTTGTGTGTTGGGAATATCCCCTCATCTCCATGGCCTTCAATTTGCTTATATGAAGAGTGGGTGTTAGTAAATAAGTCTAGTGTAACACCAGACAAATAAGTCTAGTATAACACTATCTTTGTAGCCATGAGAGGTGCTAACCAGGTACCTGGTTCTGCAGAATATATGGCTGGACCTGCTGTCCTGTGCAAGTTTGTGAATTTATACTCACACATGAAAAGTCATCTGTCTTTTCCTTCATGGGCCTGTAGCCATTCTGAGTCTGGAAATGCACATTGAGAGCAACCTGTCATGTATTTTGAGGTGCTATCCATGGAGTCCTGATTTTTTTCCTATCTGTGGCCCCATTAGGGATCTCCGAAAGCAACAATGAAACCCCAGGTCAACACAAGTATTTGTGATAAATTCGGATTAATTCCCTTTGCAACTATGTGTATGATACACCTGCTACATGCAGGCATTTTCTGAGACATTTAGCATAACTCACAGTCAGACAGTCACCCCAGACATCATGTGAAGTCTCTTTTTTATATGTCACAGATGGTATCCTCTTAGCCTTCTCTGCATCTGGAGGTATTTCCAAATGCTGACCCAAAGGATGAGTCACAAGACCGTGTACAAAATTAATTGATCTTTAGATCCATAAGAAATTTCTCACGTATCTGCAGGACATGGCTTTGGAAAGAGCATATAAGTGTATATGAGAAGGGCCTGGCATAACCCTGCACTTGGTCCAAGCCAACCTGTAGGTGTGAGCTCCTCTTCTTTCCCATTGCAGCAGCTGGTCTAGCCCTGGTGCCCTTCACCCTCAACTTTCCCATCACTTACGTGTGCCATACAGAGAACACACGGCCAGAATCTCTGAAGTGAGCTCCACATAGTTGGACGAAGCCTGATGAGAGCCCCCCGGTGAGAACACAGCATTTACTTTTATCAGGTTTTTCACTCTCGCTGAGTTTAACTGCTACACCATTGGAAGATAAGGAGGGCTGGTGAGGCAGAGAATTTCAGGGTCAAGGGTCTGACCTTGAACCTGCCACGCATAAGGGATATGAAATTAAACTAATGAACTTGTGTGTATTCTCATACATAATAATGTGGTTTTTAACATTTTTAATTGAATGTATTAGAGCGGCACTTGTTAATAAAATTCTATAGGTTTTGTGTGTACAATTCTTTAATAAGACATGTATATTGTATTATGTGTTCACCAACCAAAGGCAAGTCTCCTAATGTTTCCTTTGAAAGTTAAATGTGGTATGATATGTTTTTTAAAAAGTAAAGTTATTTTAAAATCCTATATTTTTCCCTTGCTATGTTGCTCTGTTGGTTTAAGCATCATCCCTTGCACCAAAAGTTTGTGAGCTCAATTTTTAGTCAGGGCACATACCTATGTTGTGGGCATGATTGCCCAGTCAAGGCGCATAGGAAAGGCAACCCATCAATGTTTCTCTCTTACATCGATGTTTGTCTCTTTCTTTTTCTCTTTCTCTCTCTCTCCTCTTCTCTCTTCCTTTCTGTCTAAAATCAATTTGAAAAACATCTTCGGGTGAGGCTAAAAACATTTAAGATACTAATGATCTTACCTACAACATTAGACCAGATGGATTTTGGAGACATTTATAGAGCATTTAAGGCAAAAACTTCATTTAATGCATTTTTTAGTGCAGATGGAACATTTCCAAGACAAGTCTTGTATCAGGACACAAATCAAGCCCAAATAAATACAAAAAATGTTAAATTGAATCAACTGTATTGTCTGATCTCAATGGTAAGAAACGTGAAATAAAGGGTCAAAAAATAACACAAGTATTTGAACAACATGTTTGTAAACAACCAATAGATCAAAGAGAATAACAAACAAAAAAAAACAAAACAAAACTATCTTGAGACACATGAAAATAGGAAAACAAGCTCACTGAATTTGGGACACAATAAAATCATTTGTAAGAGGAAAACTCATAGCTATAAAGGGCTACCTCAACAGGACAAAATATGAATAAAACATTTCAATTTATTCTTGAAGAAACCAGGAAAATATTAAGTAATAGAAAAAAATATAACAAAGATCAGAGTGCAAATAAATAAAATTGAAATACAACAGAAAAGGCTAATAAAACTCAATGCTGATTCTTTAAAAAAAATATTTAAAATTGACTAGCTCCTTGTAACTCATCAAGCAGGAAGAAAAACAAACAAAAATTCATCAAAAAAGGCTTTAACTGACACCACAGATACGAATCATTAAAGAATGCTGTGAACAATTACCTGCAGTTTCATCCACTCCAACACACACAGAAGTAGCAAGGACTAGAAGGATTCCCACATGGGATCACATTTGTGGCCTTGCCTCGGGTGGCCTGCCCTGGGCTGCTGAGGCTCCTCACTGCTGACTGACCACAGGCCTTAAAGGAGCGGTTGGAGCCACTGTCTATGGCGAGTGAAACCGTTTTACTATAGCTTTTCCAAAGTCTAAGAAAGTCTGGAGGTACTGGGGAAACATCGTGTTCTCTCAACTCTCTTTAGTCAACTAAGATAGATAGGGGCCTGTCTCAGAAATATGGGTGCCTGGTTACCAAAGTTCCAGTGTCTGTGTTGTTTGGTCACCAAAGAAGTGAAACAACTTCTTCAACGTTCTATTTCATGGGCCTTTTCCTTTCATCAGACTTACCTGTAAACGCCTCAGCGCTTTCAACTGCTCACCTACAACACCCCCATAAATATACAAATATACCCAACACTGCCCTCCCCACAACTTCTTGATAATGAAGCCAGGGTCCTGGCTTTCAGGAGAGAGAACTGCAGTTCTCTGCAGTGATTTCTGATTTATTTAGTTTCCTGCATAATCCATGTGTCTTCCCGGCCCTCCTGAATAACCATAGCTGCCCAGTGGAGATGATGCAAAAAACCAATTCCTAGAGACATTGTCAGGTGCATATAACATAAAACCTACACTATCTGTGGCCCATTGCTACATGTGCTTGATGCAAAAACTGAGAGATGGCGAAATTATAAGAAGGAGTTAGGCCTGGCATTCAGCAGTGTGATCCTGAGAGAGTCACACTGCTCCGGGCCAAGTTTTTAGGTCTTCCCCTTGAAGAGGTTCAAATTAAGAAAACAAGGATATCATTTATCTCATACAACCTTCTGTGTTATGCTGCTATACGTAGCATCAGGCCTTGTGCCTCATGTGGGCCTACACGGTGGGCGGCCTCCTCAACGGCTCCCAGTGGGACCTGCCTCCTGAGATGCACATCTTTGCGCTGCCACTAACCCGATCCTCCACAACAAAATACAGCCAAGGCGATGCGAAGTCACACAAAAGTTATGTTTAAAGATAAAGTCATTTTTATTTACTTTTCAAGTTTTTTTTTTCTCATTTTATTTTTGTTTCCATCTCTTATTTTGTCTCCCTGTCTCTCCTTTTTTATATCTCTATTGCAAGTTGTGGGACGACAAGCATTTTGGGAGGGTAGAGGACAGGACGCTAATGAACATTATTTGACTCAGAAGACAGCCATCCAGAACAAGAACACTTTGACCTAGAATGTCAATAGTTGCCATACTTGAAAAGCCCCAATGTGGATGCATACTGTGTGCTTGCTGCTCTTTAGTCTTCAATAATATGTACGTGTGGTGTGCGTTTGAAGGCACTGTAGGCTGTGGATGTGGCCCTGTGATGGATCAAAGCTGTATCCTCTATGAGGAATTCGGTCACTTTCTGAGTTGCTACATTTTGTCATTTTGAATTTAGTAAATATGGCATGAAAGCCATGAGACCCGGGAGAATAGAAAGGTTAGTAGCAGGGCCCAGGGGCCAGTAACCAGAGAGCCATGGCTGGCCCCGGTGGAGAGCTGGGAAGAGCTGAGACTATCCATAAGACCCAGTCTTAGAAAACTGTAAGAGTCTCCAACGGGCTTCTCTGGGGCCTGGTCTCTGAAGGTCTCTCACGAGCCATGTCAGGCTTCAGCCAGCATAGGGATGTCCCAGCCCTGGTGCTCTCTAACACTTGTGATCTCAGGTGTTGAGCTTTTGAGAAAATGAGGTGTGTGAAAACACATTTTAAGAGCAGAGGCAGGTCTGGGATAAGACAGGCAGGGCTGGCAGCAGCTGGAAGGTGAGGAGACCTAAGGGGGGCTGGTATCAGTGGATCCCAGGACTGTGAAGGGGGGGTGGCTGGTGTCAGCTGGAAGGTAAACAGATGTGGGAAATCTGCAATCAGTTTAAAGACAAAAAGAGGTGGATGGGGCTAGTGTCTGTTGGAATCCTGGGAAAGCTGTGTAGGGCTGGCTTCAGTTTAAGTGTATTTTTGCATACTGTTTAAGGGGGTGTTTGGGTCTATTTTTAGCATGTATCTGTTCTGTTTTCTCAAGACCACATGTTGAAGAGACTGTCATTACTCCAGTGTATATTTTTACATCCTTTGTCACACATTACTTGTCCATATACGTGAGGGTTTATTTCAGGGCTCTCTATTTATTTCCACTAATCTTTGTGGGTTTTTTGCACCAGTACCATACTGTTGTGATTATTATTTCTTTGTAGTTTGATAGCTAGGATCCAGACACCTCCAACTCTGTTCCTCTTCCTCAGGATTATTTTGGCAATTCGGGGTCTTTTTGGTTCCATATAAATTTTAGAATTATTCATTCTGGTTCTGAGAAGAATAAAATTAGTATTTTGATAGAAATTGCATTAAACCTGTAAATTGCTTTGGAAAATATGGTCATTTTCAACAATTTAGCCTTTCCTATTTACTAGCATGGATTTTTCTGTGTGTTCTCTGTGTCCTTTTTCTTCATTGTGTGAAAATTTTGATTGTACAGGACTTTCATATGTTTAATTACATTAACTTCCCAACATTTAATTCTTTTTAATGCAGTTGTAAGTGGGATTATTTTCTCTATTTCTTCCTCGGGTTTTTTATTTAGATATTATTTTTTTATCTTAAATTATTCTTTATTTTAAATTATTATTATTTTTTAAATTTATTTTTTCAAATACATTTGTCTCTGCCAACCCCCCACCACTTTCCCTTGCCCCCTCCCTCCTTCCCTCCCTCAGCTCTTCCCCTCTGGTTTTGTCGATGAGTCCTTGCTATATGTTCCTTGACTTTCCCCTTCCCTTCCTCTTCCCCGCCCCCCTCCCTCCTTCCCTCTTGTCTCTGTTGATTTCTTAACCAACAATACAAAGATGCAGGAAAATAAGACCAGATATTATTTATTTTACTTATAGAGAGGGGAGGGAGGGAGAGAAGGAAAGAAACATCAATGTGTGAGACAAACATTGATCAGTTGCCTCAAACACAGCCTCAACCTGGGACCTGGCCCTCAACCTGGGAACGAGCCCTCACTGTGAAGCGAAATCAGTGACCTTTTGGTTTGCAAGATGACACCCAACCCACTGAGTCATGCTAGTGAGGGTTCTTCTTCAGATTTTTTGTTACTTGGGTATACGAATGTGACAAATTTGAGCATATTAACGTATTTTGATACCTCAATAAATTTGTTTCATTAATTCTATCCATTTTTGTTGGATTGTCTTGTGTTTCTCTATGTACTCTGATATCACCTGCAAAGAGTGACAGTTTTTCTTTTTTATTTGTTGAATAAATGTATTGGTTTCTTTTTCTTTTTAGTATGCTGTAGCTTGAAATTCTAGCACTAGGTTGAATTAGGGTTGAAAGAGTGGACATTTTCTTTTTCTTTTTTCTGATCTTAAAAGAAAAAAAAAAGGCTTCTCTCCTCCACAATTGAGTATGATAATAACTGGGGGCTTGTCATGCATTGTGTCTATCAAGTTGAGGGCTTTTCATTGTATTTTTTTGTTTAGAGTTTTTAAAATCATAAATTGATATTGAATTTTGCCAGATGCTTTTCCTGCATCTTTTTGATAATCAAATGACTGTAATTCTTGATTTTGTTGACTTCGTAAGTCACCTTAATGTTCTAAAAGATGTTGAACCAGGTGTGTATTTTTGGTCTAATTCCTACTTGATTGTAATGTATAATTCTTTGAACATACCGATACATTCAGTCTGCTATTATTCTGTTAAGAATGGAGGCATCTGTGTTTGTCAGGAATATTGGTCTGTAAATCCTTTCCTTTGGTGTGTTTTTGTTTGGTTTTGTTTTCAGATTAATGCCGGCCTCATAAAATGAATTTGGAAGTGTTATTCTATGTTTTTAAAAATAGTTTGAAGAGAAAATGTACTAATTGTTATTTAACTATTTGGCAGACTTCTCCTGTAAGCCATCTGGTCCTAGGATTCTGTTTTCTGGGAGTTTTGATTACTGCTTCAATTTCATTGCTAGGAATTGGTCTATGCAGGATCTCTGTTTCTTTCTGGGTGAGTTTTGGGGGGCTCTATGTTTTTGAGGAAAGTCCATTTTATCTAGATTGTCAAATGTGTTTGTATGTAATTGTTCATAATATTTTTAATGACTTTTTAAATCTGTGGCATCAGCTGAGATTTTCCTTTTTATTTTTGATTTTATTCATTTTTGTTCCCTCTTTTTTCCCCTTTTGATGAGTCTTACCAATGGGTTGTCCATTTTATTTATTTTTCAATGAATCAGTGTTTATTGTATTAGTCTTTTCTCTTGTATTTTTATTTTACTTATTTGTGCTCAAATCTTTGTTATAAATTTTCTTCTACTTAGTTTTTGTTTTTATATCTCTGGTTTCCTCACAGGCAAATTAAACTGATAGTTTGGATTCTTTTTCCTGATTTTTTGGTAGCCCTATATAGCTATACTGTTTTCTCTTTTAACTGCTTTTTTGTTTCATACCAGATTTTGTTAGGTTGCTTTTCAATTTCTGTGAGTCTCGAGGTAGATTTAGTTTCCAATTTGTTTTCCTCTTTGATCTATTGGTCGTTAGAAGCATGTTGTTTCATCTTCGCACACATGTGTTTTTTTTCTCTTTTATTTTTTATACTTAATGTTCATTATTTTTAACAGTGTGGTCAGATACCATGGGAGATATACTTTAAGTTTCTTGAACTTCTTGAGGCTTGTTTTATGGCCTAATACAGGATCTATCTTGGAAAATGTTCTATGTGAACTAAGAGTAAATGTCATAAAATGCAGTGTTTGCATTAAATGCTTTATAAATGTGTGTGGGTAAAACTAATCCACTGCGCCAGTTAGGGCCATATTTTCTTATTAACTTTTTCAGTACAATATTAAAAATAAAATGATGCTTTTTAAACATCTGATATCACATTTCACTTAACCATTAAATACTGGGTGGTAAAAACTCAGTACAATATACGTATTTCTTATTCTAAAATTTTACACTTGAAATCGATATAATTTTGTTAATGTGACACCAATAAATTCAATTAAAAAATTAAAAAAGTCTTTTGAGGCAAGTGCTTCTTTTTAAATTGCTTTATTACAATGGAGAAAATAATATACAAGTTCGATATTTTGAATTTAAATAAATTACCAGTGGCAGGTGTAAAATTATTCCTGTAACTTTGAAGGGAAGGCTGGAAATAAAGAAAGGGTTGTTTTCAGCAGGAACTCTCACCAGGCTAGTACAACTGACTCTGTGGGCTGCCCTTCTCAGAGTTCGGCCGTCTGTCTCCCGTGCGGCACGGGTTACTGACGGTGGAGTGGAGGCTGAAGGGCACCACTGCAAGGCCGGCCACCGAGGTGGAAATGACAGAAAAGAAGCCACATCTTCAGGCAGATGTGAACCAGATCCAGGGTGATGCCGGCCCCCCCAACACACAGCCCCATGCTCGCCTTTCCAACCCGTGTTCTGTAATAAATAAATAGATAGATAGATAGATAGATAGATAGATAGATAGATAGATAAATAAATAAATAACCAACCCCTTTTAAAGACGCAGAGGTCACTAGCATTTTTACATGGTCCTGTCAGCAATCATCCCAGTCGGCACTGGGGACATTTCTCCAGGTGCACAGAAGGTTGTGAACACCCCGTCTGTGACACGGGAAGGAAATTTCAAATGATGCCTGATGTGACTGACTCTCTGCCTGAAGCTTAAGCTCAGGGTTGTGTCCGTCCTCTCACTGAGTTATGCTAAATGTCTCAGAAAGTTCCAGCCTGTAGTAGGTGTATCATATCCATAGCTGCTTGGAGGAACTCCATCTAAATTCATCCCAAATATTCGAGTTGGTCTGGGGCTTCTCTGCTACTTCCAGAGATCTCTAAACTGGCCAAAATAGATTGCACCTTAAACTAGTTCACTTCCATGTGCTTTTCCAAACTCGGGACTGCACCAGGCCTTGAGAAAAGAGGCAGACGGCTTTCCACATAGGAGTGGAAATTTATAAAATTCAACGACCACAGCAGGTCCGGCAGCATATTCTGCAGAACCAGGCAGCCGGTAAAAACCTGTCATGGACGATGCAATTAATTTCACAAAATCTGTATACTAACACTTACTTTTCAGAGAATCAATCTGAGGCTCACAGAGATGAGCAGATATTCCTAAGAGACAACATAGACTAGGGTAGGGTCACTTTTGGTCAAGAAGGTGCCAGAGTTCACCTAGTATAAAGCTGGGCTGGATGTGTTGGATGCTGTTGGATGCCATGTAGGTGATGTGGTACCTAGTCATGTGAACGATGGTTCCACATGGGAAAGCTACTACTATAAACACTGTGGGACACTTTATTATTATGATGTTTTGAAAGTCCTCAAAATGAGATCCCCCTTCAGGGACCAGCTGGTGTCCTCTTCTCACTGTGTAAAACAAGTAGGAACGCACTGTAAGCACCATCACCACCAACCACCAAATGGAGCAGTATTTTGATCTCACCTAAGAACGGCTAGCGTTTCCAAGATGTATGTGAAGGGTTAGAATGCACAAGCTGAAAAATAATTCCGAGCTTTAGATGCCAAATTTGAGTTCAGTGAGTCGGGGAGACCGATACAGTTATTTTCTTCAAGGACTTTTCTTAGCTGTATGAATAGTTTGTTATAACAGCAGAGTGGCATTAGGGCCAGGTATTCCTGCCAAGAATGCAGCTTTCCATTCCTGCTCTGCTCTGAGTGCTGAGCACGTCAGATCTGAAACCAGTTCTACAAACAAAACAGAAAGATGTTAACATCAAAAGAAATAAAATGTCTAGCTGTATGTGTTCCCCCCCGACTGCCAGACAGAGAAAGCCTTGTCTCAGGAGTGTTCTCTATATAGCTTTTACGTGGTCTTTTTTAACTGGGCACAAATCAGACCAACCATGATCACCTAGCTACACTCCCCACTCCCTCTCTTGCCCAGTTCTTCCCTTATGATTGCTGTTTTAAAGGCTTCCCCTATATCTATTCTAGGGTATATAATTAGAGATACTCCAAATGACATGTCCAAATGACACATGGGCAGACAGTCTCATCACACACCTGAGCAATAGGTATGCTTGACTCTATTTTACAAAAGAGAAAATAAAGAGCCAAGGCACTGGAAGCCCTCCATGAGTCCTCGCGGAGCTGGGCTTCAGAGAGGGCGGGGCAGCTGCTCTCACTTAGGGGCAGCTGTGGCCGATCGGAAGTGATTAGCCTGAGAAGCCCTGTGTAAGACAAAAAGAAAACCCCGTCTCTTCTCAAAGGCGGCAGAATTGCGGGGACTGACCTTGGAGATTTCTGGTTTCAATTCACTGAGGAGGAAACTGAGTCTAAAAAGTTTTAGGGGTTTTCTTTGAAAACACAAAGTACAGGGTCCGGCACAAATAATGCCCCTTTTTAATTACAAAATCTATCACAAAATCATAAGCATGTATTACTGTGACAGAGCAATACCACACGCAAGCACTCCATATGGCATTTTAGGTGCAATGTTCAAATTAAAATTGTAAATTATTATACCCATATTATTACACCCATATTACCCTACCAACCACACTCAAGCAGGTGGTGTTTTTGCCGAACCCTGTATTTTCAGGGATAGTTATTGTACCTCAGGTGCTTGTTTTTGAATTCCAGACCATGAACCAAGGAACATGCAGAGTTGTATGTATGTATGTATGTATGTATGTATTTAGTATTAAATGTATACGGTTGACATTCAGTAATAATTTTATATAGATTTCAAGTGTACAATTTTATTATGTAGTATCTGACTATATTGTGTGTTCATCATCCAAAGTCATCTTTTTTATCAACAATTAATTATTTTTACCCTCTTCTACCTCACCCCACCCTTCTTCCCTGCTTTGATCACTGTATTTTTGTCTTTGTTCATGAGGTTTTTTCTGCTTAATTTTACTTACTCTTTATAACCACCTTTCCAAACCCATCCTTTCTGACATTTGTCAGTCTGTCTTCAGGATTTATGACTCTTCGTATTTTGTTTGTTTGTTTTTTTCATTAGATTATAAATATGAGTAAATTAATATGGTATTTTTCTTTCTCTGACTGACTTATTTTACTTAGCATGATATACCCCGAGGCAATCCCCATTGTTACAAAAGTTATGTTTTCTTTATATTTATGGTTGCAGAATATTCAGTTGTGTAAATATCCTCAGGCACTGTTGTTGAGAATACAGATTAGTGCAGCAACCAGAGAAAACACTATGTAGTTCCTTCACAAAATTAAAAATGAAGCTGCCTATGGCCCAGCAATTCCACTTCTGAAAATGTATCTGAAAAAAAGCTGAAACCCTAATTAGAAAATGAAGCAGCACTAAAAGCACCCTGAATCAAGAGGAGTGAGGAACCTTCCCAATAAACACATTTTGGATATATCCTGAAAAAAAAATATATATGTGCTTATTGCAATGTTATTTACAATAGCCAATACAATTTGGAAGCAGCCCGAGTGACCATTAGTACATGAGTGGATAAAGAACATGATCCCTCAGTTCTGATCCATTGTTCTATGTGTCTGTGTTTTATGGAAATACTTCACTGTTTTGATTATTAGAACTTTGCAGCATATTTTGAGCCCATGGAAAGTTGTACCTTCAACTTTAATCTTTTTTCTCAACATTGCTTTGAAAATTGGGGGTCTTTTTGGTTTTTTAAAGATTTGAAAATTATTCATTCCAGTTCTGAGAAAAATAACATTTGTGTTTTGAGAGGAATTTCATTGAACCTGTAAATTGCCTTGGGGAATACAGTCATTTTAACAATTCAACCTTATCAATCACTTCGCACAATTTATCCTTTCATTTTTTCTTGCCTGCAATTTTTTTCAATATATTTTTTCAGTATCTTATAATTTTGAGAGTACATTTTTTTACCTCTTTGCATATGTTAATTCCTAAATATTTAATTCTTTTTCATGCAATTGTAAATGGAATGATTTCTTTCTTCTTCTGATTGTTATTATTGTATACACACATGATAGATATGTAGATGTTAATTTTTATTTTCCTACTTACTGAATTCTTCTAATAATTATATTGAGTTTTGGGGTTATCTAAGGTTTTCTATATATAATGTAATGTCATCTGCCAAAAATGAGTTTTTCCCCCTAGTTTCATTGTCTTTAAATTGTTCTTCTTGTTTGATTGCTATGGCTAGAAAAATATAGTACTGTGTTGAATAATAGTGGTGAGAGTGAGCATTCCTTTCTTGTTCCTGATCATGGTGTGTGTTAATGGTTCTTTTCTTATTTTTGGTCTTAGTTGCAGTTCTTCCTTTTTAATTCCTGGTTTTATTCATTTGTGTTCTTCTTCCTTTGGTCTGATGAATCTTAAAAGGAGTTATCAGTTGTATTTATAATTTGAAATAACTATCCTTTATAGTTGTTGGGTATTTTCTAGTTTTTAAACTTCTGTTCTGATTTTTAATGTCTTTTTTTTCTTTCTTTGTATTTTGTTTGCTTTTCTTAGTCTGTTTTTCTTACTGGTAATTTTAAGTTGTCTCATTTTTTTTCCTCTTGTGATAGACCTGCATAGCTGTAATTTTTAAAAAATAACTGTTTATGATGCATCTCAGGTTTACAAAGGTTGTTTTAATTTTTATTTGTCTCAGGGAATTTTTTGGTTTTTAAAAAATTTTTCTCCTCTTTGAGGTATTGGTTATTTAGAAGCATGGTTTGTAATTTTCTCATAATTTTTGTTGTTCCTTTGTTTTACCGATAGTTGAATTTTAGTTACCACTGTGTTCAGAAACAAGATTAATATAATTCAATTTTCTTGAATTTTTTGAGGCTTGTTTTTTTCACTTTGTAAGTGGTCTATTTTGGGAATATTCCTTGTGCACCAGGAAAACATCTTAAAATGCAGTTTTTGGATGAGGTGTTCTAAAAACATCTATCAAGGCAAAATGACCTAACATGGCAGTTAAGGCCAGTGTTTTCTTATTAATTTTTAATATAAAATATTTTAAAATAAAAAATACTCTTTCCATAGTTAACTACAAAAAAAATGACACTTCAAGATAATTGCTTTGTAACTCTCAATATTACTGATAAGGAATCCAAAAAGCAAGTTTTCTATTTTAATGGCACATCACTTATTTGTGGCAATTCCAGATTTGAACCTGAAACTGTCTGTTCCTTATCCATCCACATCATCATAAAGTTTAGAAAGAAAATTCAATGAGAGGAGAGGGAATGCTGAAAAAATGGGGAGCTTTTATCACGTGTTCTCACCAGGTCTTTACAACTGACTCAGTAGGGTAGAACTTGCACGGAGCCTGGCCTCACGTCTTCTGCATCGCGTTCGATGCAGGTGATGATGAATTTGAGGGCGAAGGGCACCGGGACAGGACAGGCAGTTTTACTGGAAAGAATAGAAGGTCCACACTTTAAGGCAGGATTGGGTTGCAACTAAGTTTATGCCAGTGCCTCCTCGCTGAGAACTCAGGCTAATTCCCCCATGATGATGTTCTTAGAAATATGATGCGCTTCTCCTGGACACAAAGATCACCCACATGTTTATGGCCCTGTGAGTTATCATCCTGGCCAGCATTTTTAGATGTTTCCAGGTGCAGAGAAGACTATGAAAATAACATCTGTTACATATGCAAAAGAGACCTCTAAAGATTTCTAAAGTGACTGTCTGGCCCTCTGACTAAAACTTAGGTTTAGACTTGTGTCTTCACCTTTTATGGGGTTATGCTAAGTGTCACAGAAAGTGCCTGAAGGTAGCAGGTGTATTAAATACATAGTTTCATGAATGAACTCCACTCAGAATTACCCCAAGTATCTGACTGGGCCTGAAGTTTTTCTGCTGCTGCCAGAGGTCTCTCTCTAGCCTGACAAATCAGGAACAGAAACCAATACCTGATATATAGCACCTCAAATTTTTGACAGATTTATTTCCATGAGCTTCTCCAAAGTCACAGTGGCGCCTCACACAGACACACCATCACCAGGACCCCTCCAGTCAGGAGAGTTCTCTCTTCCCTGTAGGTGCTGAGAGAGATTTCCTAAGTGGAGACCCAATGAAGTATGCAGCTTGGACGAGTCATGGTGGGCCCACATGAGTGATGACCTCGAGGTGTCCAGCTCCTAATCCCCTGGGCCTGTGAAACTGTTACCAAATGAGCAGAGGCACTGTGAACATGTGAGCAAGGGATCCCCTTTCCGTCCATTTGGAAAGACATGTTCCTTGTTTCCCTTGATCTCTACCTGATTAATCTTAAACATTTCTATTTCCAACCGACTCCTGTCTATAAATATATAGGTGTTTTCTAAGATGACATAATCTGTCTCATGCCCTGTACTTCCTTTTGCTTCCTCAGTGGAAGAGTCTTTAAATCCATATTTCTGGTAACACTCTATTAATTAAAATCAGATATACTTATCTCATGTGACTCAAAAGAAGTTAGCACTTCCTCTTACCCAGCTCCACAATCCCTCCCGGATCCGTGGGTAATTGTTCCAGCAGCGCTCTGCTCCTGGTCCCAGAGCCGTCCTGGTTCCTGTGGCTACTGTAACAAATGAACACAGGCAAGGGAGGCTGGCAATTTTCTCTGGAGTTTTTTAGAGGAAAAAAAACAATAGAGGACCCATTAAAATAGTGATGAATAGACCTTTATTAAAATTAAAAATACTTGTGCCATGAAGCAACAAAATTTCCATTAAGGGAATTAAAAGACAAGCCTAGACAGAGAATATAATTCCAAATCACATATCTGATGGAAGAGAGCGTTTATTATACATTAAGAAGGTTATGTGTTGTGTGGAGCCCAGCACCCTCTGGCCACAGTGACCATTCCCAGGAACAGGGAGGCTGGGAGTGAGGGTTTCCTGTCAGGGTTGAAGTTCCCTTTCCTGTGAGCGAACCTATGATGGGAATTCTCCTCACCTCCCTCCCTCTGAGCCCCAACCTCACCGACAGCACCAGCCTGAGAAAACAGGTCAGTGAAGCCACTGCCATACATACTTCAACATATGAAGATCCTGATTATAGACACTGATATGTACTCTTTTAATTTTTAATCCTTTTTCATGTAAAAACATGATTACTTCTGATGTAACTAGTTTGAAGTTATAGAAATGTGCCCCTGGCTTGTGTGACAGAAGAGATTACAGGAGCACTGGGCACAATAACAAAGTTTCCAACATCAAGAATCAAGACTGTGCCCTGGCTAGTGTGGCTCAGTGGACCGAGCACTGGCCTGTGAACCAAAGGGTCGCCGGTTCAATTCCCAGTCAGGGCACAGGCCTGGGTTGCAGGCCAAGTCCCCAGTAGGGGGCGCATGAGAGGCAACCACACATTGATGTTTCCCTCTCTTTCTCCCCCTCTTCCCCCCTCTAAAAATAAATAAATAAAATCTTTTAAAAAAAAGAATCAAGAATGTCGCACCTGCCTGGGATTGAGAAGTAGCTGTTCAGATAAAGATGGCATCAGAAATGTAGACAATATATTGAAAATTGCTGTGCTTTATGTTTTATTTTATACACTAAAATAGACATTATTTGTATATTAAGTTATAATGTGAAAATTTGGAAATTGTCAGTATACTAGAGTTTGGGGATTCAGAAATGGCTGGAAAAAATTGTATTAAACTGTTTAAGTCTGTTTAAAAGATCCATGAGAATTTAAAAGTATGATGGACTCTTCTAGTCCACCATTTCTTCTTATGCTCAGAAAGGCGAGGCCGTCCTTTGAACTAATTCCAATGTGTCTCATAAACCAAGGGATCCCCTATCCCTGACTTTACGTAGTGAGTGTGTTCAAGGAAAGAAATGCACCCACAGGGGTCCCAGAATGACCAGGGTGCCTGACCTCAGTCCCACCTCAGTTACATAGGAAAGGCTGCTGCCCATGCAAATCTCTCTCCCAGCTCCAGGGTAAACCCAGGCTGGGGTGGGGGAGAGCACGGGGAGTTATTTGACGGGCAGCGAGCCAGTTTGGGAAAGCGAGCATTTCTGGATGCGGATGGTGGTGACGGCTGCACAACGGTGTGAATGTGCTCGGTCAGCATCGCTGTGTCCGTTTACAGTCGATTAGCCCGTGAATGTCAGCTAGTGTGTGTGCTTCGCCACAAAGGTCACGGCAGCGCTGATGGGAGGCAAGCACGTGATTTCCAGGAGAGGTGCTGCCTCCTGACCCTGCTGGGCCCGAATGGAGTCAGGACCGCAGGCAGGGGCTGGTGCCGCAGGTCGTTCTGAGGAGCTCGCTTTTGGGCAAGAACCTCAGAAGGGCTGTGACTGTCCCGTGGGTGTTTCCAGGGAAGTGGAATCTGGGAAGAGGGGAGACTGGTGCAGGATTCTGGGCCGAGGGGTCCCTGGGCTGAGAGCAGAGTGTGAGGTGGGTGTGCGGGGACGACCGCGGGTGAGCCGCGCCTTGACAGGGTGAAGGGCACTCCAAGGACTGGGTGTCTCTCTGAGGGGGACGCGACGTGAGTGGAGCGGCCTTAGGGCTCAGCAGTCTCTGGCTCATGGTGTCACCAGGGTGACGGAGGGGGCTAACGGCCATTCTTGACGCTCACCTCACACAGGGCTGTGCTGCACAGGTCGGACTCTCCCTCCCCGGGAGACCTCTGTCCCCCCGAATTTTCACTGTGCAGCACTGCCCAAGCAGGCACCCAACCAACATTTGCCTCTGCTCTCACCTGGCATAGGAGTGAGGAAAATGACAGGACCTTCAACAGGTGCCCCCAGGGTCTCATGGTCTCTAAAGTCTTGCGAAACTGATACACAGAGACAGGTGCTCACCTGAAATGCGTCTCTGGGCAACATCACGAGGACAGGTGAAGGAGGGGAGGGCATGCCCAGTCTGAGGTCCCTCTGGGGCAGGTGAGGACACACATCACGGGGCTGGCCAGGACCATGAATGGGGCTCAGTTCTCCGCCTCCATGTTGGGGGAGGGGGCGGGAGCAGGTTACAGAGCACAGGCGTCCCCTGGGGCGCAGGTGTGCTGCTCGCTCTGGAGGAGGCGTTCTCACCGCTTCTCTCCCTC
Organism: Pteronotus mesoamericanus; assembly: GCF_021234165.1. Lineage (NCBI taxonomy): Eukaryota > Metazoa > Chordata > Mammalia > Chiroptera > Mormoopidae > Pteronotus > Pteronotus mesoamericanus. The sequence continues at coordinate 1,567,746 of NW_026555251.1, forward strand.
AGTGTCCACCTCCCTCTCCACCATGCTGGTCACTGCCGGCCAGTGCCCCGGGCCCCTCACAGGTGTCCCCCAGCACCTGCAGGACAGTGGTGCCACCCCCATCACAGGCTCCACCTCGACTCCTTGTGGGGGCACCAACCCTTCGCTCTCAGCTCTCTTGTCAACGAAGGGAGTCTCCTAAGACAACTGTCACCTGCGGAAATCCCACGCCTGGTCCTTGGATGTCCTCAGTATGTCAGATGTGCCCCAGGTCTCACCGTGCACTATTAAATAATGGGGACTGCGGGGGGATTTTCTGCGTGTGGAGAGCATGAGAGGATTGGGGAAGAACACCCGGTGTTTTCCACCTCAGTTTAGTGATTTAACAACAGATGCACCTACTCTGCACTTTAGTTTCCCTCCATCTGTAACCTTGGCCGATCATGAGCTCCCAGTCCCCTTCCCAGGACGTCAGCCTCCAGATCCCGGACCAGGGTCTCAGGTGAATGCAGGGACGGCGGGTTCCTCACCGACTCGCTGTGACTAGGAAGCAGGTCCCGTCGTCCTCTCCCCTCTCGGGACGCCTGCTGGCCCTGAGTCAGTGCCCGTGTCTCCGGGAGAAGGTGCCTCCAGGGTCTCGGGGCCTCATGTGGTCTCGGAACCTGGGAGGCCTCCTGAGCGGCTCGCCTGAGGGGAGGGGCTGCGCTGCCCTGAGAGGAGTGAGGCCGAAGGAAGGGCGCCGCGTGTCTGACGCCTCTCCCAGTGCAGGGCCCGGCACGGACTCCGGGCCGCAGGTTCCAGCCCATGCGGCCCATTCCCTGGGGCTGGTCTGAGACAGAGGCTGCACCTGCGCTGCCCCCGCACCGCCCCCTGCAGGCCTAGTGGTCCTCAGCCAATGCAAGGGAAAGACTGATCTTTACTTTGCAATGACTTTTACATCAAACATTATTTTATGTCAAATTATGATTGTCCTATCTGGGAACGATGAGTCTGCTTCATGTGTTTCTTTGGCCTTGGGAAGATTTTTGAGCATAACATTACTCTGTTTTAATATCCACTTGATTAAGCCATGAAATTAAAATAGTGTGATCCACTCATCTAGTCCAGCCTTAATTTTTAAATGTAGAAAGAAGGGCTGTTCATGGACATGGTTCAAAGTTGTCTCATAACACAACTGCTTTCCCATCACTGACCCAGGCCATCGAGTCCAACAGAAGAAATATGTTAGGGACCCAGAAGAACATGGGGCAGTGACCTCAGTCCCTGCCCACTTGAGAGGACAGAGCCCCTGAGTGCTCATTTCTCTCCCAGCTCCAGGGTATGGGGGTTCCTGTTTGAGTGCCAGATATGGAGGACCCCGGCCTGCGAAGTCCCCAGATTCCCCGCGGATACAAGAATCGTTCCAGACACTGTTTGTCTGTCAAGGAAAGGGGATGGTGATTCCCTCTAGTGGGGAATGCCCTGAGCCTTCGCGCTCAATGGCTTTTTTTGAGAGGGTTACCAGCAGGGGATGGGTAGCAGGAATGTATAGGTCATCTCATTATATCAGTATGTTAATGTTTACAGAGAATAGGTGATGTTTTGAAGAAGACAAATGGCAGGAAACACAGCAAATTCTTTGGTTCCAAAATGAGTGTAAACATAATGACACCAAATGGTTTAGGGTCAGAGTCCATGAATAATGTAACCCTCCTTCCCAGCCTGAGCCAGTTATCTGGTGTGAGAAGGACACAGCTGGAGGGAGAACCAAGCAGGCTTCACGGAGTGTAATTTACTTCCAGGCCTGATCTCCCCCGGGGCCCTCGGAACTATTATCGGGTCCTGCCTACCGACCGCATGACCAGTTTTCCAGCCAAGACTTAGGTGGCCTCTCCCAGGCCCCAGCTCACGGGGTACTACAGCCCCCAGTACCACTCACAGCGGCCCCCAACACCGGGGTAAGTCCTCCCCTTTGCAGTGGGAGCTCCCAGCTCTCTCCTCACATGAGGCTGAAGTCTCTGGGGAAGGCAGAGCTGTGCTGTAGAAGATGGGACTTCTGGGTCCAGGGGGAGTGCCTCAGATGTCAGACATGGGTCTCAGGGATGGTGGTGACTGCACGTGACTGACAGGGAGCGACGATTCTTGTTTCCAGCTGCCCTGTCCCAGGTGCAGCTGCAGGAGGCAGACCCAGAACTGGAGGAGCCCTCGCACACCCTCTGCCTCGCCCGCACTGTCACTGGGTTCTCTTGGATGAGTAATGATGTCCGCTGGATTCATCAGGCCCCAGCAAAGGGGCTCGAGTGGGTCGGTGCTATAAATTATGCTGGAAGCCCTTGTCTCAAGAGCTGCACCTCCATCTCCAGAGAGACAACCAAGAACCAGCTCTCCCTGCAGCTGATCTCTGTGAGCACCAAGGACATGGCTGTGTGTTACTCTGTGAGAGACACGATGATGGGACGTCAGTGTGAGCCCAGAGACAAACCTCCCTGTGGGACACGGGAGGGCTGGCTGCAGGGGGACACCAGGCAGCTCAGGACACCAGGCAGCATAGAGGAAAACTACAATGACACTGGTCCACAGACTCAGACACTCCAGGACCACTTTTCTGGGTCCCCTCTCCCTGCATCAGCCCTTGATTATGCACTTGGGAAGGTGCCTGTCCAGTTTTCCCTGTTTTCCTGCCCTCGGGGCTCCTGGCTGTGAGCCCTGAGAATGGGGACCTGTGGGCTGTACATCAGTGTGGGCTGTACATCAGTGTGGGCTGTACATCAGTGTACAGCATGTTGGGTTAGTGTTGGCCACATTGATCGGAGAAATGTCTCCTGGGTCTGACCCTCCCCAGGACAAGCCAGGACCTTCTTAACACGGACTTTGCAGGTTCTAGGTGCTGGGAGAACAGGAAACCATAAGGGCGGGCTCTCTCCAGTCTTCACATCCATCTTGTTTGCTTTTGTTCTGTCATAAATAGGTCACTCACTTAGTTTGGGTGAGAGAGGGGATCCTGCCCATGTACTAGGAACAGGGGAGAAGGGGGACATAGGGCCACTACCATGAAAATCATCACTGTACGCATGTTCATGTGTGTGCTCGCGCGATTTATTGCATAGTAGAAATGCAGTGGCTTTAGGGCCACATACAAGGATACTCAGATGGCACCTGCAGGCAGAACAACCAGAGGACATCAGATGCCCCAGAAGCCTCCAAGAGCTTGTGGACTCAGGAGTGTTGTCAGAGTCAGTGCATCTGGCAGCTCCAGGGACGGGGCCCCCTGGTGCCTTCACAGAACGCTGGGCTGGGGGCGCCCTGCAGACTTGCTGGGGTTTAGAAAGGCCAGTTCTTTGTATCCTGAGATGTCATAGCATGGTAGCCTTGAGGGAGTGTCCTGAAGTTGGGCTTCACCTTTAATTCTGGACTAGACATGCTGAGAGGCCCATGCCCTGTGAGCCCAGAGAAGACCCTCCCCTGCAGGTGTGGGCTGGGCAGCAGGGGACACAGGACACCCGTGATCCAAGGCCGCTTCCCCAGGAGCAGGTGGAGAGGGAACTTGAGAGTGACTTCCTGTGAGGGTCTGGAGCTTCCTTTTTTCATAAAAACGTCTAAAATAAGGGTTGGACATGAGATGACTGTAAATATCCTGTTTTGTCGGAGCATTTACCAAACTCAATAAGACAAGAGAACCACAGTCAATGGGGGTAATTCTTGGGCTTTTTTTATATCTGAATGTTGAGGAACTTGAGACAGGGATTTTTTTCTTTATTCAATGCTGCATTTTGGAGACATCCTGATCTCAGGAACAAGATCTTCATCTGTTAAAGCCCAGAATTGGTCCAGGTGGTCTCTTTGTCATTCAAAGGTGGGTTCACAATGAGGAGCATGTCCTGTGGGGGCTTGTTCTTCAGTGGGAGAAGCAATGTCTGCACAGAGCTGAGGGACCTGGAAGGGGACATATATCTAATAACCCTGATTAGGGCTTGGACCCATAGTCTCCCACTGAGCATGTTCCCTGTGTCCTCTACCCTCTCTCAAGTGGACTCATATATGCAGCTATGAGGTACTCTGCCTTATGACTATGCAAATGAGAAGAGGTAGACGAGGTTAAATGTGGGTCTGTATGTGCCCTGAGAACATCACCTGCAGCCACACCCTCCCCTACAGAAGTCCTGATAGCACAGCCCTTCACCATGGACTGGAGCTGGAGAACCTCCTTTCTGGTGGCATTGGCTACAGGTAACAGGTTCCTTAGATCTTGAGTTTAGGAGGGGGCCAGAGACAGTCAAGAGGGATTTCACGCACTCATGCTTCCTCTCCTAAGCTGTCTACTCCCAGGTGCAGCTGATGCCATCTGGGGCTGAAGTGAGGAAGCTGGGGCCTCGGTGAAGGTCTCCTGCAAAGCCTCTGGATACACCTTCACCAGATATGCTATGTTCCTGGTGTGACAGTCCTCAGAAAGAGTCCTGCAATACATGGGCTGGATCAACATAAATGCTGGGAAACCCACGTATGCCCAGGGCTTCTGAGAATGATTTGTCTTTTCCATGGACACGTCTGTCAGCTCGGTCTATCTGTAGATCAATGGCCTGAAGTCCTAGGACATGATAATGTATTACTGTGTGAGAGACACAGTGTGATGACCCACTTCCTGAGTGTGTCACAAACCCTGAGAAGCGGGGCAGCTGGACTGGCCTAAGGAGATGACATGCCGATGGTCCCCCTGACTTCCTCATACACAGTCAGGGACCTGAGACCAGGACTGATGCTGCCACGGGCACATCAGAAATCTAGGGAAGTATTTCAGGGCACCAGATGCTCTGTGAGGAAGAGGCAGGGAAGATGCTCCTGAAAGGAACCCTGTTATTTCCTGTTGGGAACCTCCTTGTCCTCTCAATGAGGTGTGTTCATGGAGGCATCATCTTGGAAAACTAGGTCAGGGTCAGGTTTGGGGATTTGGACTGTAGTGTCTCCCCAGGAAGTTCTACGACATCCCCAATTTCTGAACAATGGAGTGTGCTTGGGAAAAGTAAGTACGTGGAAGTCAAGGATGAAATTCTATGTCCTTGTCTCTGGCCAAGCATCACCGAGATGACATTGTGGCAGCAAAGTCGAGGCTTGACAGGTGATCCAGGTTCCAGCACAGTCTACAACATCACAGCGTTCTTTCAGTCCTGCCTCGGGGTAAGATTCTAAGGAGTCTCCTCACCTAGACCACGGCCCTGTGAGTGTCCCTGTCACTGTGGCAGAAATGATGTCATCACACAGCAGGGAGCAGGGTGGGGACACCCTTGAGAATGGAGGACACACATCTAGCCTGTTATATGTTCCTTTGACAACTGAATCAATTCGTGCAAACCTGGGGCTGCACTCTCCACGCATTTATTCCTGTACATCCTGCAGGTCAGAGCACGAGATCCCTTCACTGGACTGAGGTCAAGGTGGTGGGAAGACCACCCTTTCTCCAGAGACTGCAGGGCAGTGCTGTGGTCTGAACATGTGTGTTCGCTCCAATTTATATGTTTAATCCCTCATCCCCAAAGAATATAGTACCAGCAGGTGGAGTCTAAGGGATGCTTAGGTCATGAGAATGCCCCAGGAAGGGGTTAGTGCCTTTCCCAATGAACCCAGAGGGCTTGCTGGTCCTCCCACTTCTTTCCAGCAAGAAGTTATAGGATGTGAACTAGAAAGAGGATCCTCATTAGAAAAAGCACCTGCTGGTGTAAACAAATATAGGTCCAGGTGCCAGCTGCTCAAAGTCAAGTGCTGATGTTAAAGAAAAGTGGTTTTATTCACGTGCTGACAACCTGGAAGATGAGAGGCTCTCATCACAAAGCTGATCTTAGTATCTCAGTCTAGGCAGTTTATTTTTTGTAAGGAGGGGGAGGGACACACACACACACACACACACACACACACACACACACACCCACCCAAAGGGATCACCCTGCAGGTGGAGAAGCTGTGGATGTGCAGGCAGTGTCCTTACTGGTCCCAGTATGGATCTTTAATGCCAGCATCCTGGAGGTGGTCTGTGCCAGACAAATTCCTGCATCTGTGCCATCTGTGTCACCTGAAATTGTGGTCAAAGCCATTTCTCATATAAGAAGGACTGGGACTGCTGAGGTTTGCCATATGCTTACAAAGAACCAGTCAATATGTGAGTTTTTAGATGTTAGTATATTTTATTATAACTCCATTCCATTTAAATTACAGAAGCATAAAGTATTTATTCCCTATATTCCTTTCTGCCAATTCTTCCTTCATATCTATGGAGCTATTGATGTCTTCTGAATCTTCTGGGATAATAAAAAATCTGAGCCTGTTGTAAAGAAAAGTCTCCTGAGTTAGGAGAAAATAAAATTTTCAGAGGTGCATGTAGAGCAGGTTCTATTTTTGTGGCATGGAAAAAAACAAGTCATAAAAAGCTTCGAAACACTAGAGACAAGCATTATAAAGAAAAGAATGGTTAGCCCTGGCTGATGAGACAGGCAACCACACATTGATGTTTCTCTCCATCTCTTTCTCCCTCCCTTCCCCTCTCTCTAAAGATAAATAAATAAAATCTTTTTTAAAAAAGAAAAGAATGGTTAAACCTAAATTAAAAATTCCTCTTAATATGGACCTGCGTCCCTGTGGTGTCCATGAAAACAGGCTCATAAATCAATCTTTAGTTCCCTCAAAGAGAGAAATGTGATGGTCCAATGTTTGTTGGAGCCAGGTAGCATACATTCTGATTTGGGTGATGCTTGTTTCCACCTGAGCTGAGGTGTCAATGTAAGTACAACCAGAGGAGTTGATGGTCATGCAAACTCCTTGTTCTGCTTCTATGTAGTCTAAGATAATTAGAATATCTAAGACAATATTAGCTACAGAGTCCAGGAATTTCTGAAGATTACCAAGTGAGGTAGCAGCTTCATTGATTATGGTGGTTAAAGTCTTGGAGAGATTCTGAAATACATGCTGATGTGAAGCTGCTCCCCAGCAGGGTGAGAGAGTACATCAAAGGAAATATTCATCGTCTGAGATTTCTCTGGAGAGATCTCAGGCCATTTGGGTGAACATTGATTGATTGCCCTGGAGTCCCATCTATCCAAACAGTTTTAGTTACTTGCTTGTGGATCTCAGGAGGAAATGGTTCTCTTCTGGGTCTCCCTGAACAGATTAAAGACATCTGAAGTCAGAGTGCATTGTCCAGAGGGACTTTAAAGTAAAGATGCTGCCTTTCAGGGGAAAATGTTACTTTGGTGGGCAATTGACTGAGCAAGCCCTGTTATAGCAGAAGGATGGGATATTTGGGCAAAAATGGGGAAGCTGTGTGATAACTTTAGATCTCTGAGTTGGTATTTTGTTGGCTGGAAGGAGGCTTGTTGCTGCCTTTGTCTTATAACTTCTATGACCAATGCTGCTGTGTTTTGTTCTTTTTCCTTTTTTTCTTTTTTAGTAAATTTGGTGTTTGATAGAGAGTACATGGTTCCCACGTCAACTAAAAGTATACCAACTTGTTCCCCACTGTCAACTGTATCTGAGGCTCCTGTTGGGAAATAATTATAGGAAATAAGTAGAGGAACCCCTGGGACCCCTCATTCATGGTCTGAGACATTTTTAAAGTTCAACACCAGCCTATGTGCTTCTTTTTATTCATTTCTCTACCGCATGCCTGCCGCTGGGCACCTGAGCTTTCTGCCTTGGTGACTTTCTGTACCTGGCCTTTCATTCTTTCTCTGATTTTGTCTGTCTAACCACCTACAATATTTCTCCCTCAAGGATCTTGACTCTGAATTTTTTCAGGGAAAAGAGGCACAGGATTTTCTCTTTAACTGCTTCCTGCTTAAAGAAGCTGTCATTTCTTTCTTTCTTTTTTTTTCTTCCCCAGAACCAAGATATCCTTCCTCTTTGTCAGAGGAGAGAAAAGGCCTGGGCACAGAAGAGGGTGGTGATTGTGCCTACATGTGGTGTCCCTGAGAGGAGTAGGACTTTTAACCTGGAGGAGTAAAATTGTGTTACTAATATCAATATGATTGAGGCACAAGCTTGAAAAATTCAGGATCTAGTTCTGTTCATAAGTGAAAAATATATCTTTGAAGACAATTCATTGAACTAGAGCTTAATGTCCATAACTGTGCATTACAGTTTATTGAAACATAATTTATCCCCATAGAACCGCCCTCATTTTTATTAAAAAACCAAATTAAGACTAATCATTTACTGCATTAAGTCCGGTTTCAGTTTGCACTGATTATTTGCATAAACATAACAGGAATAACAATTGATCACACAGGCTCTCTTAAATTTGCTTCATCAGAATCTTACCAGGAATTTCCAGATTGAGCTTTGATTAGCACGAAGTGGAGGTGCCAAGACACCCGAATGTTTTTAGGCTTTTCCTGCAATATCTGTATCTATACCTATATATCTATATCTATATATCTATATAATATCTATATCTTTTGGTGAATCCCTCAAGTTATTGAGCTACTCTAAGATGTCTTGAGATCCTCTGTTTCTATCTCCCAGGAAAGCAACCTTCACTTCTTGCCTGGAAAGACTGTCATTAACCTTCTGAATAAGCAAGGCACTGAGCCATTCCTGCGTGGGGCTTTTAATAGGCTTCAAATTCAATCTTCATTTCTTAAATGTTTTGCTGATATCCAAAATCTAGGCATGACTCTCTCAGACATGACATTCCAGTCAAACCCTTGGTTAATAAAACCACAATTAAACTTTTTTTTTGTATTCTGTTATGAATAATTCAGATTCATGCTGGATCAAGCAAATATATTTTCATTCATTAAGAGCTTCCAAATTTTGGAGGGATTAGATAGTAAGAAACATATAAATGCCTCAATATTGCTTATGAAAGTATAATTTACCAAATTGCTTTAAGAAAAATGCACATTATCTTATGTCTCAAAAATGAAAATATTGAAAATTAGCAATTTGTCAACAAAAGTTACAAAACTACAACCATCTTCAGTGCATTCTATCTCATAATCTATTTTGCTTGTGCTGATTATTTGCCAGTATTTCTATAAACCAAGTTATTCCATAGAGTTCTAGTAATCTTTATCCCATTCAAAAATATGATCTGAAACTTTATTCTCAGAAAAATTTCAGTTTAGAGTAAGTTACAGTTCATTCCATGTGTGCTTCTGAAGATGGAACATATTTGTAAATGCATCAGGATCTGTCCCTCTATGAAAGAAAAAAATTAAAATGACATGATTATAGAGCTGATTATATGTGATTGACAAAGAAATTTGACTTTCTGTAACAACACTTTAAGATATCTTAAAATTACAAATGAAATTATATCAGAACTTTTTAGACTGTTGTATATTTATATATAAGCTCTAAACATCCGTTTTAATAATAAATATGTGTATATAAATATAGCATAGCTATTCTTTCTTTATTTGACAAAGCTTCCCATGTACTCTAAGTATATCAAGTAGGACTAATTGGTTCAAAATTTCTTCTTCATAAGAAGAAAGAACAAGTGTTTCCATACCTTATACCTTCTATTATCAAACCATACAATTTCTTTTCAAATTTATTAGAATTCTGAAATCTTAGAAACTTTAATTTATAGTGACAAATAAAAATAAGTAATTAGCATTCTTTAGAATGATACTTTTATGAACAATTCATAACTTTTAGAAACAGATTTTCCCTCCACTGGCAAACATTCATATTTTCAAGAGGCATTCTTCAAAAAAAGTACAAGATATATCCATTAACAGATCCAAATCTACTTCCTAGATTGTCTAACAATAAGCCAAAGTAGGCAAACTCAGATCAATTAATATTTTAGTATCTTCTTACTTCAAAATATCTAGATATTTAATAATTTTCACCATTTAACTTAGCAAGACCCTAAAGTTTCAAGTCACCAAAACTTTGGAAAACTAATAAATATATTACTGAAAAGCCTTATCAAAAACCTTTCATGGCTTACCAAGAACTATCTATTTATTAGTTCTTAACAACTTTATAAGATTTTTAAGTCAATCAACCAAACCATTTTCTTGACAAATTCTATCACAAAGATAAATAACATGAACTTATTCTTGCTAACCCAGGAAAACAAGCAGATATCTCATGTTAAAAACTTTAAAGATATCAATTAAATTTAAACCAGCCTTAATATCAATTATTTTTCCAGCCCACATAAACCTGAAAAATAACATTTTAGATAGTTCTTTTTTCATACATATAAACAGTATTATTAATAATCACAGAGAAGACAAGAATTTATTATTTTTTTTTATTTGTCCTTGACAACTTTAAGGAGGCTGGAGGAGAGGCAGGGGAGATATCAGGCCTGGGTAGAGAGTGGTTTGAGTTGAAAAGTGCCATTTTCTTCCTTCACATTGAAGGGAAGCCGTCACCCCTGCTGCTTCTGCACCTGCACAGAGTTCAGTGGGGGCGTTAATTTTTTAATTGTTCCCAGGACCACCATAGCTCCCAACCCTCCACCATGAGGATTCAGAGTGTTAAAAAGGTTTATTTTCTCATTTTTCTTCTCTCTGAGTTTACAATCTGGGAGGGGAGTGAGATCTTCTCCCCCTATTCGAATAATCAATTTAAATCCTTTCTGAGTAGAATCCTTATGATATAACAACATGAAATCTTGCACCAGCTTTCATGTTGTGCCCCCCTCCCCTCTGATCTCCATTTCTGTGATTTCTGTTACTGTTCTAGTTGTTTGCTTAGTTTATTTTTGTTTTTGTTTTTTTAGGTTCAGTTGTTGATAGTTGTGAGTTTGTTGTCATTCTACTGTTCATAGTTTTTGATCTTCTTCTGTTTCTTAGATAAGTCCCTTTAACGTTTCATATAATAAGTGCTTGGTGACGATGAACTCTTTTAACTACCTTATGTGGGAAGCAGTTTATCTGCCCTTCCATTCTAAATGATAGCTTTGCTGGATAGAGTAATCTTGGATGTAGGTCCTTGCCTTTCATGACTTTGAATGCTTCTTTCCAGCACTTTCTTGCCAGCAAGGTTTCTTTTGAGAAATCAGTTGATAGTCTTATGGGAGCTCCTTTGTAGGTAACTTTTTTCTTGCTGCTTTTAAGATTCTCTCTTTATCTTTCATCTTGGGTAATGTAATTATGATGTGCCTCTGTGTGTGCTTCCTTGGGTCCAACTTCTTTGGGACTCTCTGTGCTTCCTGGATCTCCTGAAAGTCAATTTCCTTTGCCAGACTGGGAAAGTTCTCCATTGTTTTTTCAAATAAGTTTTCAATTTCTTGCTTTTCCTCTTCTTCTTCTGGCACCTCTATAATTCGGATGTTGGAACATTTAAAGTTGTCCCAAAGTTTCCTAAGGCTCTCTTCATTTTTTTAAGTTCTTATTTCTTCATTCTGTTCTGGTTAAATGTTTATCTCTTCCTTCTGCTCCAATTTGTTGATTCGAGTCCTGGTTTCCTTCCCTTTACTGTTGGTTCCCTGTATATTTTTCTTTATTTCACTTTGTGTAGTCTTTGCTTTTTTCCTCCATTTTGTGACCATACTCAACGAATTCAGTGAGCATCCAGATTATCAGTGTTTTGAACTCTGCATCTGACAGACTGGCTATCTTTTCATTGCTTAGTTCTATTTTTAGGGCTTTGATCTGTTCTTTCATTTGGGCCATATTTCTTTGTCTCAATAGCCTGTGACATTGGAAGTGGCGGAGCCTCGGGTATTTGCCAGGGCAGGGTAACCCAGGTTGCTGTGTTGTGGTGCTGTATGTAGGGGTCTGAGAGGGAACGACGCCACTTCCCCTGCTTCCCATAAGCAAATTTGGCCCTTCTGGTGCTGATTCCCAATGGTTGCATTTGTGTAAGTTCTAAGGCCCTGTGGGTCTCTCCAACAGACTCTCCTGTGAGGCTGGGAGTTTCTCCCACTGCCACACCCCACCCCCCACTGTTTTTTTACAGCCAGAGGTTTTGAGGCTTTCTTTTCCCGCACTGGAACCCTGGGTTGCTGGTCTGTCCCACTCCCCAGATGTCCCTCTGTTTATCTGCACACAAATGTGGGACTGCCCGGTCTGCCAGATGCCACCTCACCTGCCTGGGCCTCTAGCTGCCACCCAGCCAAGTGTCTCTCCACCCTGGCTGCCCGTCTCCGCCCCTCCTACAGGTCTGGGTGAATGTTTCTTCTTTAAATCCTTAGTTGCTGGACTTCCATACAGTTTGATTTTCTGGCAATTCTGGTTATTTTTTGTGTCTAAATTTGTTATTCTTCTTTTGGTTGTGCAAGGAGGCAAAGTGTATCTGCCTATGCCTCCATCTTGGTCAGAAGTCAGATCAGAAAGTGGTTTTATTATAGGCACCAGCAACCTGGAAGATGAGGGACTCTCATCTCAAACCCCTTCTTAACATCTCCTCTCAGGAAGGAGATTTTATAAGGAGGGAGAAAGACATGGAGACAAAGAGATCAGGAAGGGAGGCTGTGGATGTGCAGACAGTGTCCTCGCTGGTCCCGATATGGATCTTTAATGTCAGCATCCTGGAGCTGGTTGGTGACAGCCAAATTCCTGCAACTGTGAGACCTGTGTCACTCAAAATCATGGTCAAGGATGAGTCTTTTACAAGCAGGACTGGAACTGCTGTAGCTTGCAATATGCTTACAAAGAAACTGTCTGTGTGTGACTTCTGTTCATCAGTTGGTCAGTACGTCTTAATGTAATTCCATTTCATGGTAAGTCAGACTAGTGTAAAGTTTATTCCCTGTTACACTGGTACCTGGACTGTGGACTTGCAGCCTCCAGGCCTGTTGGACATAAATGTTTGTGTTTTTTTTTTTTTTTTATCAGCTTCCCAGTCCATGGAACACTGTTAAAGCAGCCTGAACAAACTCTGACAGGGCAGCCTGTTTTCTTGTTCTTTCCAGCTTCCAGAACTTCATTCCTTTTCCCATGACCTCTTCCTTCTTCTCCACAGCCTGGAACAGGTCACCTGATATCAGTGGTCACTCACTCTCATCTTCTCCTGGAGTTTCATCTCCCTCTGCCTATTTCTGATATAGACACTTACCATATTAGGACCCACCCAGTTTACCCTGGAGAATTTTGGATTCCAAGATATAAAAATTAATCAAATATGACAATGTCCCTTTGCCATATAAAATTCACAGGTACCAAGCATAGTTCAGACTACTACAGCCAACCTCACTGATCATAGGGATTATAATTCATATTTATTACTAATTATTATTTTATTATCTTCAAGTTTTGCATTACTGTCTATGCAGAGAGACCCTCTGTAAATGGCTCTTCCAGTTGCTGGAATCATAGCCTCCCCATAAGCTCCATGAATCTCTAACTTCTCAGTGTCTCTGTGTCCCAGTGATAGAAAAGCTTCTTTTCACCAGTCTGCTTTGTCTCCTAGAAGGTGGGAAGCCAGAGTCACTCAGGACTGAGGGCACTGACATCACCAAGTAGACAAGGTTCTCTCCCACCAGACCTGAGCCTATGGTCTCTCCCCAAGGTACGCCCTTGTCTCTAGCCCTGGAGTGTAGGTAACACTAGACACAGACACCCATTTATGCTTTCATTACAGAAAAGGGGTACTTCAACCTCATGGGTCATGCCCTGCTCTGCCTTGAATGAGGTTCAAGGAAGCAGTCAGACTACTGGGGAGGGCACAGGCCCAGAAGCTGGGCTCACTGTTACCAAATGTGGACTCTTGGACATGACCCAGACCTGCTCAGAGTTCTGTGTTTAGCTATTGAAATGCTGCCTTGACCACCCCCTGCCAGATGCTCACCTGCAGCGAGGCACAGCCCCCTCTGCAGGCCTCCAACCCCAGGCCTCCCTATCGATGGAGCAGGAGGACGTGCAGATGGGGCCCCTCTGCTCATGGAAAGCAGCCCAGCCCCGACCCTGCAGCTCTGGGACGGGGGCCCAGCCCGGGTCCCCAGGTGATCCCAGTCCCTGCTCAGGACAGACCACAGGCGTCTCACCAGGGAGTCTGGGCTCAGCTGGGTTTTCCTTGTTGCTATTTTAAGAGGTAATTTATGGAGAACGAGAGACACGGAGTAAGGGAGTGGATATTACTGAGAAAACCAGAGGACAGCTAAAAGTTCCTTGACCTGACATCTTTGTGTTTGCAGGTGTCTAGTGTGAGGTGCAGCTGGTAGAGTCTGGGGGAGGCTTGGTGCAGTCTGAGGAGTCTCTGAGACTCTCCTGCACAGCTTCTGGATTCAACTTCAGTGAGAACTAGATGCATGAGTCCACCACGCTTCAGAGTAGGGGCCGCAGTGGGTTGATCAAATCAATACTGTTGGACGTAGCACATAATATGCCAACTTTTTAAAAAAATTATAAATCATGTTTATCCTATTACAGTTTCTCAATTTTTCCCCTGTACCCCCTCACACATCCCACCCCCACCCCCCACTCCCACAGTCAATTCCCACTCTGTTGTCTGTGTCCATGGATCATTCATACATGTTCTTTGTCTAGTCTCTTCCCTTTTTTCCCACCGCTGTCTTCTTTCCCCATCCCCTCTGGTCATTTTCAGTCTGCTCCATGTTTCTGTGCTTGTGGTTTATTTTGTTCGTTAGTTTATTTTGTTCAATAGAGTCCACTTATAGGTGAGATCATATGGTAGGTGTCTTTCATCAACTGGCTTATTTCACTTAGCTTAATATTCTCCAGTTCCATCCATGTTGTGGCAATAAGTAGGAGTTCCATCTCTCTCTTTTTCTTTCTTTCTTAAATGCAGATTGATTTTATTTATTTTTTAAATGACAAAAGTTATAAAATATTAAAAAAATTTAAGACCATTATAAAGTCTCAGCAATTAAACCAACATGACACCAGCACAGAAATAATCAAGTAGATCAATGAAATACAATGAACATTCTAGAGACAAACATATATATCTGATTAATATATGCATGATTAAGTTGATATTTCAAATCAATGGGTAAAATAAGGCTTATTCAACAAATAACATGCATGGACCACTATTACTTGAAATAAAACAAATATAGAGCCCTATTTCACACATTATATAAGATATGTTCAGGTGGGTTAAAAATCAATATGTAGAATCTAAGGAGTTTTAGAAGAAAATAGAACTAATATTTGTCATGACCTGAAAAAATATTCTAACCCATAAGCTTTAAAGTAAATATTGACAATATGACTATATTAAACATGTAACTATATAGTAATATACTTATAAAAAAAGTTAAAGGACAAGGAATAGAAAAGAAAAGTACTTGCAGCACATCTAAAACATGGTTAATAGGTTATTTTTTTTGTTTTTTGGGGGGGAGGGGAAACGTTCTACAAACTGTTAGTCAATAAATGGATAAAGAATACCAAAAAGTCATTTAAAGCTTATTAAAAAAAATAATAGAAATAGGAAAGAAATATACAAAAACATGTTTCGTTTCAACAAATAATAAAGGAACAATTAAAATAACATCATTGTCACAATCATATTAATGACTATTAAAAATATTGGTAATATCAAGTATTGGCAACTCTGAAAGGAACTGGGTATTCATAGAAACTTTTTCCGCATCTTAAAGCAGTCTTTTTAGCATATTTTGCAGTGCTGGTTTGGTGGAGGTGTATTCTTTTAGCCTTCTGTTGTCTGGGAAACTCCTTATTTTGCCTTCCATTTTAATTGAGAGCCTTGTTGGTTAGAGCAGTCTTGATTGTAGGCCTTTGCTTTTCATTACCTGGAATATTTCTTGCCATTCCCTTCTGGCTTGTAGTGTTTCTGTTGATAAGGCAACTGCTAGCTGTACTGCAGGGTTGCGGGGGGGGGGGGGTCCCTTGTATGTTGCTACCTCTTTCTCCCTTGCTGCCTTTAGGATTCTCTGTTTGTCTTTGCTATTTGCCATTGTAATCATGATGTGTCTTGGAGTGGACCTCATTGGGTTCCTCTTGAATGGGACTCTCTGTGCTTCCCGGACGTGTGTGACTTTTTCTCTTCTCCAGCTAGGGAAGTTTCCCATCATGACTTTTCAAACAGGTTCTCTATCCCTTCTTCCTCCTCTTTTCCTTCTGGTATCCCTTTTATATGGATATTATTATGTTTCAGGTTGTCCTGCATTTCCCTCAATGCCTCTTCATTCTTTTTGAGTCTTTTTTCATTTTCTTGCTCATTCTGGGAGCTTTTTTCTACCTTATCATCCAGCTCACTGATTCAGTCCTCAGCTTCATCTAGCCTGCTTTGGATTCCTTCTACTGTGTTCTTCAATTCAAGAATTGTATTCTTCATTTCCTTTTGTCTCTTGTTTATAGTTTCTATGTCCTTTTTCATGCTGATATAGTTTGCAGTAAGTTCCTTGTAGTTTCCCTGTAGTTTTTTGTAATTCTCTCTGAGCTCACTGAGCTCATTGAGCTTCCTTAGAACCATTGTTTAGAACTCAGTATCTGATAGTTTACTTGACTCTCTTTCATTTAGTTCTCTTTCTGGGGATTCCTCCTTTCCCTTCGAGTGGGGCATATTTCTTTGTCTTCCCATTATTTGTGAGACTCTTCTCTTTTGCTTCTGATTCTTAAGTTGATCTGTCTTGATTTCCTGACTTTGTGGTGTGAACTTCTATGGTTGGAAACCACTGTTTTTACTTTCTAGATCTGCCTCTGACGATGTCAGATGTTGACCCTGTCTGACCTGAGGCAGTCTGTTCATGACGTCCAGGAATATACTGTTTGTGGCTGTCTCCTTCAGCTGTTTATCTATTCTCTCTGCACTCAGCAGGCTGCCTTAGACAGCTCAGAGCGGGGCGGAGTCCCTCCTGGGGGTGAGGTTATTGGATCCTCTCATGCTTCTGCCATAAAGGGGAGGAGTCCGCACTGGGATCCCACTGGCTACTCTCTCCATTCTCTCCCCAAAGCTTCTGTCCCCAGTCTCTCCTCAAGTGTCTCCAAACCTCTCTGTGCCCTCTTTATCCAGGGATCTACTGTCTGTGGCTCCCACTCTGCACTCAGCAGGCAGCTTAGACAGCACCAGGTGGGGTGGTTTCCCACCTTGGGGTGGGGCTATTGGGTCCTTGGACACTGGTGCTGCTCAGAGGGAGCGGTCTCTGCCTGAGCAAGATGGCTGCTGCCACATGGGGGATAAGTCAGCACTGAGATCCTGCCAGCTACTCTCTCAGTTCTCTCCCCAAAGCATCCTGTCCCAGTCTCTCCTCAGGCATCTCTAGCCCACTCTGTCCCCGTCTTTGCCAGAGGCCAGGGTAAGTGGCTGTTAGATGGCGCTAAAGCTGATTCTTCTGTCTCCAAAGTTACAAGGCTCCTCTCTAGCTATTGTTCCATTGTTTGTTCCAGGTGATTTATCCCCAATTTACTTGTAATTCCAGGTTGGTCCTGAGAGGAGGTCAGTGTGACTTCCACTCACTCCTCTGCCATCTTGATTCTCCTCTATGCCAACTTTGTGAAGGGCTGATTCTCCAAATCCAGAGAACAGCAAGAACATGCTGTACCTGCAAATGAACAACCTGAGAGCCGAGGACATGGTCATTTATAACTGTTCCAGAGACACAGTGACAGGACATCAGTGTGAGCTCAGACACAAACCTCCCTGCAGGAGGGGCTGTGACCACCAGGGTGCACTCAAAGTTCTTGAACACAAGGACAATCTCAGGAGCAGGTGCAGTTGGAGGTTTGGGCTGATTTCCTGTCTTGTTTCCTCTTCATGTAACAGTTCCCCTCAGGGAACCTCTCTGGATTCCTGATTCTGCACTCACCTCTGAAGTCTCTGAGTTAGAAAAGTCTGTTGTCAAGGGAGACAACATTATTAAATAAACAAAGGACAGAGTCTCTTTCAGACACTCTTGTGCCCAATTCCAGTGAATCTTTAAACCTCCTGACCCACATCAGGTGAATCCAACCAGAGGCTCTGCTGGACCTAACAGTGCAGTTACCCCACGCAGCTCAGTGTCCAAGTTGGCCAGCAGTAGGGCATGCACATGCTGGACAGGGGGAACCAGAGTCATAGGAACTCTACACCTGAGGAGAAAGACCTCTGGTGGTGATGGTCATTTGGCATCATGTTCACAGCACCTACAGGTGGTGACCCCACACAGGACAGAAGGATGCATGACAGCCTGGTGTGGATTTGCACAGTGATGACAAACACACACACCAAAGGGACACAAAGTGTTGATAGCGCACAGAGTTGAAATGTCTCAGAGGAACGGGAGAGGCCCTGCAGCAAGCCAGATGCACTTTGACAGAACCAGGAAAGGAGAAGGGCTGAGGGCTTTATTTTGCCAAGGTGGTGGGGGTGGGGGTTCTACTTATGAGGGCTTTGTGTGGTTTCCATCTCTTAATGGCATCTAAAGAGGAGACCCAGCCTTTCTTAAAGGATTTCCTGAGTGGGTCAGGTGGAGAAGAGGTGGAGTGACCCATTCTTTGTCAACAGTTAAACACAAGGTCAAATAGTCTGGATACCTATTCCACTTTAAAAGCATAAAAATTAGCCAAAAAAAAAAATCAAGAGATAATGATCCATTATGAGTGGATAACAATCTTGTATACAGAAAATGAAAGTAATATTTATAGGTAAAAATATGATAACAATAGAATTGTACAAGTGGTCTTGATTCAACCTGTTGGGTTGAATCAGATCATTATTCAGGGTCATAAGCTTTTTGGAGGGCTTGGGCCAACCAATAGGTAGGGCATTTGTGAATGCAATCTTCCAATGACATCTAGAGAGGAGACATCTGCTTTATTTTCAAATAAAGGGTCATTGCATGTGGACAGCCACCATACATACAGAAAATGACATGAACAATTATAAGTAAGTGAATGATGTTTACGATGGTGATTTTGATGGTGATGATAATGATGACAATGGACTGAGACAGGGCTCTTGGTCCCATGAAACTACAGCTCTTCTCACAGACACACCATGACTAGGTCTCCACCAGTCAGGGGCATCCTCTCTTCCCTGTAAGTGTTGAGAGATTTCATAAATGAGGCCCCAGTGATTTATGCAGCTTCGGTGATTCATAGTGTGACCAGATGAGTAATGACTTCAAAGGCGTCTAACCCCTAATTTTGTGGGCATGAGATATTGTTTCCAAATACAACAGAAACACTGTGAAAATGAGAATATAGATAACAAGAAATTCCCTTTCCACCTGTTCGCAATGACATGGTCCTTATTTCCCTTGATTTCTACCTGCAGAATCTTTAAAGTTTCTATTTTTAAATAACTCATGTCCATAAATATTTAGGTATTTTTAGATTATATAACCTGCCTCTATCGTGCCCTGTACTTCCTTCTGGGTCCTCATTTAAAAAGTCTTTAAATGCATATGTCTAGTAACACTCTATTCATGAAAATCAGTCATGTGACACAAAACTAGAGCATGCTCCCCCTACGCAGTTCCAAAGTCACTCCCACATTTGTGGGTGGGTAATTTTTCCAGCAGCACTCAACTCCTGGTACCAGAGCCTGTCCTGGTCCCTATAACTGTTATAACCAATCAGCGTGGGAAATGGAAATTGGTCATTTTCTGGGGAGTTTTTGTAAAAACACTCAGCAGAGAACCCATTAAAATATTGATAACTTAGACTTTGTTAAAATTAAATGAATTTGTCCCAACAAAGGCCCATTAAGCCATTGAAAAGACCAATGTGAATATGGAGAATGTATTTCCAAATCACATGCCTGATGGGATAAAATGCTTATTATACATTAAGAAGGTTATGTGTTGTGTGGGAGAGCCCAGCACCCTCTGACCACAGTGACCATCCACAGAAACAAGGCTGCGGGAGGCTGGGAGTGAGGGTTTCCTGTCAGGGTTGAAGTTCCTTTTCCTGTGAGCCAATCTGTGCCGGGGCTGAGAAAACAGGTCATTTAATCCGTTGTCACTATCTTTTGACATGAAGACTTCTGAGTTGTACACATATGTACTCACTCTTCTCGTTTCCAGTCTTTTCTGCATGTGAAAATGTGGTTATTTCTGATGTGATTAGTTTGGAGTCTCTGCATGGTGCCTGGGCTTGCATGACGGAGGAGTGTGCACAGGGAGCTGTAGGCACAACCATGCCATTTCCAATGTCAATAGTAAAGAATGTCCCACCTGCCTGTGCTTGGGAGGTAGTTACTCAGATCAAAGTGGTGTCATAAATGAAAAGAGGAATAAGACTTTGAAAATGACTCTGGTTTATTTTTTATTTTATATGCCAAAATATATATTATTTGTATTTAAGTTATGATATAAATATTTGGAAACTGTGGACAATCTAGAGTTTTGGGATCCAGGAAGTATCTGAAAAACATGCTACTAAAACATCTTAAATATGCTTGAAAGTTGCATGAAAATTTAAAAATTGTCACCAACTCTTCTAGTCCACCATTTCTTCTTATGGTCAGAAAGGCAAGGCCGTCCTTTGAATTAATTCCAATTTGTCTCATAAACCAGGGGGTCCTTTATCCCTGGTCCACATCATGAGTGAGTTAATGAGAGGAGATGTCCCCACAGAGGTCCCAGAATGATCTGGGTGACTGACTTCAGTCCCACCCCACGTATATCAGAAGATCTGGCCCACATGCAAATTTCTCTCCCAGCTCCAGGGTAAATGCTCCCTGGGCAGTGGGGGCTCCCAGCTCTCTCCTCACACAGGGCCAAGGTCTCTGGGGAAGGGAGAGCTGTGCTCTAGAAGAAGATGAGACTGCTGGGTCTCCTCCTGTGCCTGGTGACAGCCCCCCGGGTGAGTATTTCAGATATCACACATGGGTCTATGGGATGGTGGTGACTGTATGTGTCCAACAGGGCCTGATGCTCCTTGTCCCTAAGTGTCTTGTGCCAGGCTCAGGAGTTGGGCCCAGAACCGGTAAAGCCCTCACACACCCTCTTCCTCACCTCCTCTGTCTCTGGGGATCAGTCACCAGCAGTAACTACTGGAACTGGATCTGTCAGTGCCCACAGAAGGAGTTGGAGTGAATGAAGTCCTGGGCAGAAAGCACAAGGTACAGCTAAGCTTTCCAGAGCCGGGTCTCTGTCACTGCTGACATGTCCGGGAGCCAGGGTTCCCAGCAGCTGAGCTCTGTGACCACCGAGTTCATGGCCATGTGTTACTGATGAGAGACACAATAAGAGGAAGTCAGCATGAGTCCAGACAAAAACCTCTCTGCAGGAGCCAGGAGGGCTGGGCTGCGGGAGCATCCAGAACACCAGGGTGTGCTCAGGATACACCGAGCACAGGACACAGGACAAGAGCAAGTGTCGACTTGGATGGGGAAGGAAGGGGCTTCCTCTTGGGAGCACGAATGTTTTCTCAAAGGTCTCAGCTGCTTCCAGAAACACTTCTTCCTTCTTCTCTATGAATCTAATTTATCAGATTCTCAGTGTAGAATACGGTCGAAGAGATATATTGTGTCTTAGTAGATGGCATATGAGCAGTGACTGGGGACCTCTCCTTCACTGAGTCCCTCTGTGTCCTGCTGTTCTTTCTTGACAAAGTGACTGACAGTTTCTTGTAAAATTAAATATATACTTAGCAGTCTTCTAAGAGTGTCTGCTTCAGAAAAACAAATTCCATGTTCATACAAAAATATATGCAAATATTTATAGCCTCTTTATTTGTGTTAGGAGCTACAAACAACCCAAAAGTCCTTCTAATTTTAAGATAAGCAAATTAGGGAACATCCACGAATGGAATTCTACTCAGCAATGAAAATAAGAATCAGACAACATAGAAATCAATGCAGGTGGGTCTCAGTGATCACTCAGCATGGAAGGAGCCAGGCTCAGAGCCCGCCAAGGGGCTTGTTATGTTGTTCACGGGACCACCCTATGTTGACAGTGGGAGGCTGAGCTTTCTGTCTCTTTCTCCCCATGTCTTGATGAGAAGCTGCACTCTGTGCAGACTGACCACTCCCCCACTCTCAGCAGGGCCTGATGAATGGGCATCTCCACACAGGGAAACAAACATCTCCAGGCTCCTGGGAATACACAGTGTGCACGACCTGGTCTGATGTTGTCTTCCAACAGCTGTCTCCTCCAAGTGCCTCTGTCTTTGGGTCTCTCCCACAGGCGCAGGACTCCGGAGAAGCTGACACTTCAGATTTCCCCATCTCCTGCAATCGCCTTTCACCACACCCAGGCCTCCAGCACCTCCACACACTGCTGGAAACGATGTCCTCTACATGGGAGTAGATCCGGACTCTACCTGATGGCTGATTTCCAGCCCTTTTCCTGACAAAATTCTAAGGCAGGTTCTTCAGCTACTACTGAGGACAAAGACAGCTGTACTCCTCACTCAGTAGGGAGCTGAGTGTTCAGAGCTGAGTGTATGGTAGCTCCTGTCTCCATGTCTTGCTTGTCCTGGAGGATGAACCCTGCCATGCAGTCAGGGACCCAGTGTCACAGGGGGCTGTGCCCAGGACTTGGCCTCCATCCCAGGAGTGGCGTGGATTGGACAGAGTGAGTCCTGTATATTGGTGGCAGCCTGCATGGAGCTCAACCTCAGCAGCCAGCAGCTTGGGGCTGAACGAGGGACACTGATGTTCTCCCCTCTGGAAAGGGAGTGTGTGACCAGTAGTTGGCATCAGGGAATTGGTGGTCTTGAACGCACCCATCTGGGGAGTTTTCATTTGCTGTGCTAGGATGGGGGAGGGAGGGCGTGTACCTTCGTTTGTTTTCCAGCTGTACCCATTGTTTGTATCTTTTCTGGAGTAAGTGCTTCATTGTCAGTGTTCCAATAGGATCATCTCCAGTCATGGTAAAGACTGTTACAAATGATTTCTGTATTCTGGCTAGGACTGAGTCCCTTATAACTCTTCATGCCTTCATGCTGGACTTGAATTCCTATTTGCCCTTTTTATGTTGTGGTGATAAATCCATGTGTGACATACACTTGACACAAGCCAAATTCACATGCTGCTTGTAAACCTCAGGTACAGTGATGGGCAGCCGACCTCTGGAACCTCACCATCCTGCGTAACAGGATACTTCTTCCCTGGAAAGGTAACTCCCGGTGCCCTTCCCACCAGCTTCATGGAACCAAACACTGACCTCTGCTGCTGTGTCTGGTGAGTCCCCATGTAAGAAGAACCATTTAGTGCTTGCTCAGATGCAGCTGTATCATTTCACTCAACATGATGTCCCCAAGGTTCATCCATGTAGCCATGTGCAAAAGAATTCCATTTTAATTATTATAATGATACTGTAAATATAAAAGAACAGTAACTGATGTTTATCTGACATCTAAAAGAAATGCTCTTTGAGAAGCAGGGTTTCAGGCAGAAGCCCTAATACTGCTCAGACTAGGGGGTGAAAGCAAGGAACGTTTTTGGGAAAGGGACAGATGTAGTTATAGAACTAGAGGTGAGAAACTGCTATCGTTGCAGACAAGCTAAGTTATTCTTTAGCTGCATGTGGTGGTGAAAATTCTGAAGGTTGTCTGCAATATTCAGTCTCGTAGTAGCCAGGATGCCTCTTCCCTGTTAGCTGTGCACACAGTCGTGTGAAATGCAGTGTTGGGGGCCCAGCGACAAGGTGACTTTGCCGAGTCCAAGCCCTGCACAGGCTAGAGAAGGAAGATGTGCCATGTGGTTTGTCTGGAACAGCTGCCCACACTATGTTTTAACACAGCCTCTCTCCTGTCACCTTCTCACAGTAAGAGCCCTTCACATGTGATGTGTCCACCACAAATCCTTGAGCATACAACACAGTGTGACTCATTCCAGCCTTGGGCTCTACAACAGACCCCCAGCCCTGACTTACCCTCACAATGGAAGCTTCCAGCCAGGGACACCCGCTTCTCAAGTTCCTCCTCCAGCGCCACAAGCACCATCCTGCTGCCTGTGTCTATGAGCTGTGCTGACTCAGAGATCTCACCTCCGCGGGGTCACGCAGAGCTGATCCTTCCTGAGGGCTTAGTGCACACAGCGTGGGGCCCTCCAGTGTCATCCACATTGTGGTTTATGGCGGGATCCCTTCTGTTTTAAGGCTGAGTAGTGAGTTGGTATTGTGAGTATATAACACACATCATTTACTCATCCTCTGATGGGCATTCAGATGGTTCCCATGCCTCAGCCATGAAAGGTAGAGTGGCAATGACGAGGGGACTCAACTCTCTCTTCCAGACTTTGATTATATTCTTTTGGAAGAGAGCCCTGGACACTGGGTTGCTGGTCATGTGGTACTTTGGTTTTCATGATTTGGAGGAAACTCCATGATGCTTTCTAAGGGGCTGCATTATTTGAACAGGTGTCTGTTCTGATGACTGGCTTAGGTTTAGTTGGGTTTTTGGTTTTCTTCTCTTTTTGCAAATCTATTGTGTTTTCCTATCACTAGTCCCTTACCAAATAAGCAATTCGAATATGTATTCTCCGAGTGTGTGGCCTGTCTTTAAATCCCCTATCAGGTTTGTTATGGTATCAGTTATGATGGCATGCGTCCTAGGCCCTGATGCAGGTGACTCCTGTGTCATGTGTGAGTCCAGCAAGCCGCTGACCCCAGGGCACCTCTAACAAATCATACACCTTCATTCAGAGCTGACTGGGTGGTCTGACTGGCAGCAGAGCACCCGATGGACAAGCCTATGGGTGGTATCTGCAGAAGACAGCCTATGAAGAGTCAGGTAGACTGCCAACTCCAACGGTCCCCCATGTCCCCAGTGACCACAGCCCAAGTACGCAGTCAATGTATTATGACAGCTGTCATAATACAACCTAACAAAATTTTTTCAAATAAAGTTAAAGACAACTAAGCACTACTAGACTCATCTTACAGAAAATGCCAAATGAACTTTTTGGCCAACCCTGGTCTTCTTAAGTAACTAACATTGTAAAGTCCAATTCAATTGCAATAATGTTCGAGTTAGTCCACAGCCCCAAGTAAAGGGGGGCTGCTCTGCTGGGTCAAAGGTCAAGGGAGATCAGAGTTCAGGGGTCTGACGTGTTCCTTCCAATACTGCTCCAGTGTTTCTGCGGCTGACTTCATATCAGGGCTTCCTCCCGCTCAGTGCCCGAGCTGACACAGAATGGACACCACACCCACCTGTTGCCAGGGTCCCATCCTGTGGGCTACCCACCAGTCATTGCAAGGTGAATCAACTAATTCAGACTCAGCCCACCACAGAAAGGAAGAAACTGCTCCTTAACAGAATTGACCTTATTTACACAAGCGTGTGATTTTGCTATTGGACAGCTTCTGTTACAGAGAGTGGTCAGTCTGGCCAGGGCAGAGTCTATTCCTCTCTCTAATTGCCTTCAACAAGAGGAAGAAAACATGCATCATTCAAATGCCTAATAAAGGTCAGGCAATCAAGGTCCTCAGCCCCTGAGTGTTCTGGGTCTGGGTCTCCTCAAGAAACAAGCCACACGTGGAAAGCTACCCTTCACAGTGTGGAACAGACTTAGGAGATCCAGAGTGTGCATGGGAGGGGACAATGACAGATGACAAGCCTGATCATAGGGCCACCTGCAGCTGTGATAGTCACACTTGACCTTCTATCATTCACATTATGATATCCATTTACATGAGTGTCTGAGACTGTTTCAGGCCCCTAATAACAGAGGGGACAGAACAGGGACTGTGTAGATCCATCGTAGTGGTCCCGGGCCCAACACAGACTTTAGCAGCAGTTGCCTGTGACTGTTCTAGGTGAACCTCACTCACTTTGGCTGATCTAGGATCATGTCACAGGTGATGCACAAGCTTCTCCATTGTACTGAGGACTCTGAGTCCACAAGTATATACACCCCTGGATTGTGGGTAACACTAGATACAGACGACCATTCATGCTCTTAGTACAGAAAAGGTGTCCTACAACCTCACTGACCATGCTCCACTCTGCCCTGGATTAGGGTCAGAGGAGCACTGGGGAACAGTGGAGAGGGCTCGCTGTTACCAGATGTGGCCTCTTGCACATGCCCAAGGCTGTGACCGCCAGGGAGAGCTCAAGGTTCCTGAACACAAGGGCCAGCAAGGGACCAGGTGCAGTTGGAGGTTTCAGCTGGTCTCCTGTTTGGTTTCCTCTTTTTGTAATGGTTTCCTCTTCCTGTAACAGTTTCCCTCAGAAAACCTCTCTGGATTCATGAATCTATACTCACTTCTGAAGTCTCTGAGGAAAATCTGTTTTAAAGGAAGAAAATATTCTCATGTGGACAAAAGGCAGAGTCTTTCACCAACACTCTTATGCCAAAGTCCAATGAATCACCAAAACTTCTGACCCACGCTGGTTGAATCTACCCGGAAGACGACTGGATCCAACAGTCAGCCCAGGCCCACACAGCTCAGTGTCCAAGCCTGGAAGCAGCAGGACACGTGATGCTGGACATCGGGCACCAGAGACATGTGAACCCAGTTTCCAAGGACAAAGATCCCCAGAGATGATGGTCGTTGACTTGGCATCATGCTCACAGCACCAAGCTCAGGCGCTACCTCGCAGAGGCAGGGGGACCCGTGTCAACTTGGTGTGTCTGTCCAGGCTGATGACAATTGCACACCCGAATGGGACACAATGTGTATCCTGCAGGGAGTTGAAATCTCTGGGAGGAACAGGAAAGGACCTTCAGCAAGTCAGGTTATTAGAGTACATCCTGGTTAGCAGCCCCCGGTTTGTTTACTGAGGTTCGAACCACCAGTGAGTTATATTAGGTTGAGGTCCTCAGTGGGAATCTCTAATAAACCTACAGGATATTCAGAATTTTCCCAGTAAAGATGAAATGTGTGAACACAGTCTTGAGTTCAGCCTTGTCTCTTGTCTGTCGCACTCTGTCCCATGCCCTTGCCTTTGCTTCCCAGGAATTTGGGATAATCCCATTTTCTTCTTTCCAATTCCATTTGACATTCTATATATTATATGTGCTTCTAGCCTATAGCAGAGTCTTCAGACATTTACACAATTTGTGATGTTGTGGCCCAATATATCCAGTACCCACCTGGCACCACACATAGTTTACAATATTATTGATTTTATTGACTGTGCTGTATTTTATATCCCTGCGTTTATTCTGTAACTGCCATTTAGTATTTCTTAATTCCCTTTTTAAACCAGGCTCTTAAATTACTGCCATTCAGAGAACACCAGTCTGTTCTCTGGTTCTATGAGTCTGTTTCTAATTCTTCTGGTTACTTTATTTTGTTCTTTAGATGCCTCATGTAAGTGTGATCATATGGTATTTGTGTTTCTCTGACTTATTTCACTCAGCACAGTACTCTCTAGGTCCACCCATGTTGTCCCAAATAGTAAGACTTAATTTTTTTATGTCTGAGTAAGAAGATGGTTTCATTTTTATATCAGTGGTTTGGCCAAAAAGTCTGTTTAGTTTTTTCTTTAAAATAAAAGACATGCTTTCCATAAAATAATAGAAACATCAATAACTTTATTCATTCATATATTCTGAGTATTTTGGCTATCTCCCATGTGGTATAATGTTGGTCGTTCTAAATTAATGTCTCTATTTCATCGCTATCAACTTCAACTGGCCTACCTGACCTTGGAGCAAATTTCAGTGAGAAATCTCCACCACAAAACTTTGCAAAGGACTTTTGACATATTTGATCAATCACAGCACCTTCTCCATACACTGCACTAATCTTTGTGGGTGTGTGTTTCCATTGCATTTTTATCTTTCTTGAAATAATAAAACATAATACGCTGAAAATGTGTATTTTTTTCCATCTTCAATATAAAAATGGCTACACAAAATTCACCAATTTTGATCATTTTAATAGCATGCTAATATGACAGCTGTTACAATACAATCTAACAAAATAGTTTTTTAATGAATTTAAAGACAACAGAAAGTTACTAGAGGTACCTTACAAAAAAATGAAACAAACATTTTGGCCAACTCAATATATTAATGACTAGATGACTCTATATGTGAAATTATGTCTGAGGAAAGTGACATAAGAAAACTTGAACCTCCTACATGAGGATGAAAATCACAACACAAGGAACAAGAGCCTTGGAAGTGCTGGCTGCAGCCTTGCTTATTCCCACCATCCATGTATCTGGGAGGATCTCTTTCCAGTTTTGCACACTGATTCACGCAGCGTGTGATTTCACGCGCAGGTGATGCACATCTGGTGTGGGCCAGGGGACGGCATTCTGGAGTCTCATGTGCAGACATGAAAATGGATGAAAGAATAAGGAGACAAAGCTTCTGAAATTTATTTCTGATGAACCAGGGATGAACCTGCTCCTTGCATTCCTGATTAGAACTGCGTCACAAGTCCACAGAGCCACAGACAGTGATGGTGAAAGTAAGGCTGACCCACTGTGGCTGACCAGTTTCACAGCAAGTTAGATCAAGCAGGCCCAGGATGGGGGGTTATCTAAATGATTTATTCACTGTGAATTCAATTGGTGATTAAAAAATAATGCTCTTCATATCAATTATGGCTTTATTTTCTGTCATTTCACATTAGCGATTGGCATCAAGGTTTTCCATCATGAAATTTCTATAACCGTAACACACTCCCTTGGCAATTTCCACTTACACTATCTGAGCAGATCTAGTCATGACTGAGCTTCTTTTGTATCCCCAGTATTTGAACCAGGTTTTACCACAGAGTCTAGAGAATAAAAACAAAAATGAGGCAGTGAGGCTGCTGCACCTTCAGCATCAAACTTCATTGAAAGAACATGACCCGGGAGCTCTGTCAGCTTCTCTGTAGGGTCCACGTTTCTGTCCTTCAATGATCCACACCGATGCTCTGCCTCCTCCAACACTGGTCCACATACTCTATGGTCACACTCTGATCTAGTTCATGCTTGATCACTTCATAGGGGCAATGGTGTCAGATGGAACTTCCCACCTCCTGACCATGAACCTCCTGAACTTTTAATTTTTCCTCTGCTCATGAGGGTTGATTACTCTTATTTTGTTCATTACTGGTGACTTTCAAAGGCATCTCTCATTTTAAATCCCTTTATTTTTATGACAATTTACTCTCCTATGTAATATGCCCATATCCTGGAGAAGTTGGGCCTCTGGGGACGGCAAAGGACCACATGTAGGGAGTAATTCTTCACTTTTATTTCATTGTTTTTTACCCTCACCTAAGGACATATTTTTCATTGCTTTCAGGGAGAGTAAGGGGGTAGAAAGAGGGGGTGGGAAATATTGGTTGCCTTCTGTTCATGCCCAGACTGGAGATCATAGGTGCCTGGATATGGGATTGAACCTGCAACCTTTCAGGTATAGGACAAAGCTCCAACCAACTGAGCCAAACCAGCCTGGGCTGGGAGTAATTCCTAACACACATGTGCCCTTGACAAGTCACACTCTGGGACCATGTTCTTCAGGTCAGCGTCCAAACACAGAGCTCCCTATATGGTAGGAGGACATGCAAATATGGCCCCTCTGTTCATGAAAAGCAGCCCAGCCCCGACCCTGCAGCTCTGGGACGGGGGCCCAGCCCGGGGTCCCCAGGTGATCCCAGTCCCTGCTCAGGACAGACCACAGGCGTCTCACCAGGGAGTCTGGGCTCAGCTGGGTTTTCCTTGTTGCTGTTTTAAGAGGTAATTTATGGAGAACGAGAGACACGGAGTAAGGGAGTGGATATTACTGAGAGGATAGTGTACGTGTGACAGTTTCCTGACCAGGTGGTCCTTGTGTTTGCAGGTGTCCAGTGTGAGGTGCAGCTGGTGGAGTCTGGGGGAGGCTTCGTGCAGCCTGGGCGTGGGGGGGTCTCTGAGACCCTCCTGCACAGCCTCTGGATTCACGTCCAGGAGCACCTGGATCAGCTGGGTCTGTCAGTCTGTGAGGTAGAGGCTGGAGTGGGTTTACCAAATCAATACTGGTGGAAGTACCACATCCTATGCTAACTCTGTGAAGGGCCGATTCACTACGTCCAGAGACAATGCCAAGAACATGCTGCACCTGCAAATGAACACCCTGAGAGCCAAGGACACAGCCATGTATTACTGTACAGCAGACACAGTGACAGGAATTCAGCATGAACCCAGACACAAACCTACCTGCAAGAGGGGCCATGACCACAAGGGGGGCACTGGGTCCCTGAACACAAGGACCATCCCAGGAGCAGATGAAGTTGGAGGTTATTTCAACCACATTGTGGTTTATGGCAGGATTTCCTCTGTTTTAAGGTTGAGTAATACTCTGTTGTGGGTATAGAGTACCTGTTATTTACATTCATCCGCTGATGGACACTGAGATGGCTTCTAGGTTTTGACTATAGTGAATGATGCTGCAATGAACAGGGCAGTGCAAGTACCACTTCCAGCTCCTGGTCTTTATTATTTGAATGCACACGTAGAAGCTGCATGGCTCGATCAAGCAGGAGTTCAAGTATTTATTATTATTATTATTATTATTATTTTGGAAAAACTAATTATACTGTTTTCCATATGGCAGCACAATTTTATTTTACTACCCAGGGATGCAAGGGCTCCCTTTCCCCACACGCTCACCAGCAATTGGCCTGTTTCACTTTAGTCTTGTGTCCTTTTACAATGGCTGTCCTGCCAGGGGTGAGGGGATTTCCTGCTGGGGCTTTGATCTTGAGTTCCTAACGACTAGGGGTCTGCTTGTTGGCTTGTTGATAGTGGTGTTCATTTCTGGGTCTGTGTCATTGTCATTTTCTCCATTTGGTTCTTTCCTTTCATTTCTATCACTCACCTCAGTTATTACCTTTATGATCCTGAAGTCTGCCCACCTTTTTCTATTAGCTTCTAACAAGTAATCAGAGTTGTTCTAAATTTATGGTTAGACAATCCCAATACCTGAGTCCCTCAGGAATGTCATTTGAAAGTATGCCCATTAAGAGTCTTGTCCTTCTCTTTGTTATTCCCATAGTTCCTGGTGCACCCAGACCTGCCAGAAAAGACAGTAGCCATCGGGGGCCTATTGCATATGGTCAGGTGTCATTCCTTCATGTTCACAATTAATTAATTCAGCTGATACATGAGTTCCCTCTTCCTCCCACTAGATCTCCACTGTGGAAGTCTCTGTGAATCAGTGAGGGCTGCTTCTGGAGGATTTGTTTTCATGGAGACCATTACAGAGGTTTGTTTGTGCCATTGGCTCCAGAGAATTCAATTCTTCCAGTGAATCCTTGATTGCGTTCCCTCCTTGGCATAGGGTCAGCACGGTCAGCACCTTCTGACCTCCCTGCAAAGCACCTCTCTGCTCCTGATTGGACAGCTGCATCCCAACCTTATTCTTACAGGACGGATGTGAGTGTGCTGGTGGGACTGGGACAGCATTATTCTCAGACCTTGGACTGAACTTTTTTCTTAGGCAGAAAGGTGCCCAGGTCTGTGCTGTGTATATCCTGCTGTTTCTGTCCCCCTGCGTCTCTAAGATTCTCCTGTAAATGTTCTAGATTTATGTTAACTGGCTTTATCCCAACTGCATGTTACAGGCTCCAAAAGAAAAAAAAGCACTGGAGTGGGTAGGTCTTATTAGAAGGAAAGTCATGTGATACATTATGTGGATCCGTGACAGGCAGGTTCTTCACCTAAAGGGATGATTCAGAACATTGTCAATGTGCAGACAGACACCTCCAAGTATTACTGTGTGAGAGGTTCAGAGAAATAAAGACAGTGTGAGCCCAGACACACACCTCCCTGTGCAAAGACAAAAGGGCTGAACTGCCAGGGGCGCTCAGGACTCCAGGGGCCAAAGTTAAAAACAACCCAGTTACTGTACTGCAGGGAGTCTAATCGGCCAGGACCAGAACAGTGGTCCTGGCCGGTTAGGCTCCCTGTTCCCATGCCAGAACCTGCTTCTGCTACTGGGGAGACACCCATCCACTCTCCCCCATGACCTTGCCCTCAGGGCTCCTGGCCGTGAGCTCTGAGAATGGGGACCTGTGGGCTGTAGATCACTGTGCCCTCTACATGTCAGGTCAGTGTTGGCTACACTGACTGTAAAAGGGCTCCTTGCATCTGACCCTTCCTAGGAGAAGCCAGGACCCTCCTCACCCCAGGCTCTGCAGGTTCCAGCTGCTGCGAGAACAGGAAACCACCAGGGCAGGCGCCCTCCCGTCTTCGTGTCAATCGTGTTTGCTTTTGTTCTATTGTCACAGCAGGCGACTCACTGGGTTTGGGTCAGTGCGTAGGCCCTGCCCACGTGCTAGGAACAGGGAAGAAGGGAAACCCACAGACATTACCATGAAAATCATCACAGTGTGCGCGCCATTTCTGGAGCAGCAGCAGTGCAGTGGGATGAGGGTCACATGCGGGGATACTCAGAAGGGACCTGCAAGCCAAGGATCCTGAGAACCTCAGAGGCCCCCAGAGCCCCCGAGAGCTTCTGGGCTCAGGAGTGTTGTCTGTGTCAGTGCATCTGGCAGCTCTAGAGAATGGGATCCCAGGGGGCTTCACGGAGCCCTGGCTTTTGGGTTCTCTGCAAAATCACAGGGGGTTACTAAGGTGAGTTCTCTGTGTCCAGAGATGTCAAATCACATGGTGGCCCTGAGGGAGCATGATGAATTCAGAGCAGCAGCAGGTGAGGGAGGCGCTGGGGTGGGAGTTCCTCTGAGGGCCTACATCTTCCTTCTTCCGTGAAAACATCCAAAACAAGGGTGGGGTGGCGTCACTGTAAATATCTTAGTCCATCTGGGCATTTAACAAACTCAATTAGACCTGAGAACCACAGTCAATGTGGGTATTTCTGTGGCTTCTTTATATCTGAATTGTAAGGAGCTGGGGAAAGGCATGGTTTTATTAATTCACTAAGTGCAGCATTTTGGAGACACACTGATTCAGCAATAAGACATTCATGTATAAAGCCCAGAACTGGTCTCGGTGGTCTCCATGTCACTCAAAGGTGGACTCACAGTGAGGAGCTTGTTGTGTTTGGTGCTTGTTTTTCGGTGGCAGAGCTATGTCCGCACAGAGCTCAGGAAACTGGCAGGGGACACGAATTAGGACTTGGTCCCTCAGACCCATTGTGAGCATAGTCCCTGTGTCCTCTACCTTCTCTCAGGTGGGGTCACAGTATTCAGCTATAAAACGCTACGCCTCGTGACTATGCACATGAGAAGAGGCAGACTTTGTTAAGCGTGGGTCTGTCTGTGCCCTGAGAGCATCACCTGCAGCCACACCCTCCCCTACAGAAGTCCTGATGGCGCAGCCCCTCACCATGGGCCTGGCCAGAAGAGCCCCTTCACTTGTGGCAGTGGCTACACGTAAGGGGCTCTCCAGTCCCTGGGTTGAGGAGGGGACGAAGGACAGTCACAGTGGATTTCCACCCACTCCTGCCTCCCCTCCTCAGGATTCCATGTCCAGGTGCAGCAGGTGCAGTCTGGGGCCTCAGTGAAGGTCTCCTGCAAGGCTCCTGGATACACCCTCACCAGCTGTCAGATGCACTGGGTGTGACAGGCCCCAGGAGTGGGCCTGACTGGATGGGGTGGATCAACCCGACTGGTGGTTATGCACGCTCTGCACGGAGGCGAAGGGGGAGCCCCATCCCACAGTGTCCCCCAGCATCGCCGATGAAATGAAAGTGCCCAACTCAAGGTCTGCTTGGGGAGGGAAGGCTGGCATTCCTTTTCCAGGCCCAATTGCCCCTGGGAACCGCCTGATCCAGTGTAGGGCTATACCTGCCTCTAGCATTGTTTCAAGCCTGAGTCAGACTGGGGCAGCAGAGCAGCCAAGAGATAAGGAGCCTTCTTTCAGAGAGAATGCGGACTCTGAGGGGTGGGGGTCTTTTGCCCCTTCTCTATGTTCCCCAAGTTCATCCCTGATGGCCCCTATGTGACTGTGCCTGTCTTAGGTTGCCCCTGCCATTGAGGGGTCTTCCCTGTCATTGACTAACCAGCCATCTCCAGGGCCAAGTGGCATCCTCACCCCTAAAGAGGATGGTAGAAGAAAGTGGGGCTTTGGGAAATGCTTAGGTCATGAGAGTGCCCCATGAAAAGAGTTAGTGCCTTTCTCAATGAGCCCAGAGAGCTTTCTGGTCCTTCCACCCCATGAGAACCCTGCAAGCATTGCCTGATGTGAACCAGGAAGAGGTCCTTCATTAGAAGGCACCATGCTGGTGTCACCAAATGCAGGCCCAGCTTCCTGCTACTTCAAAAGCCAATGCTAGAGAGACAGGTGTCGGTGTAAAGAAAAGTGGTTTTATTCCGGTACCAGCAACCTGGAAGATGAGAGACTCTTATACTCTTATCAAACCCCTTCTTAAAATCTCAGTGTGTGCAAGGTTTTTCATGAGGTTGGCAAGAGGACAAAGGCATTGTGGGGAGAAGCCATGGATGTACAGGCAGCGTCCTTGCTGGTTCTGACACAGATCTCTAATGCCACCATCATGGAACTGGCTGGCGCCAGCTGACTTCCTGCAATTGGAGGATCTGCATCTCCCCAAATCATAATGAAGGCCCTTTCTTTACAAACAGGACTGGAACTGCTGGCACATGCCATATGCTTACAAAGAACCTGTCATTTTGTGAGTGTTTTAACACTCACAAAGTTTGTTAGTGCCTCTTATTCTATTTCACAGTAAGTCAGAGTAGTATAAAACTTTTATTCCCTGTTACAATTCCTCACTGTAAATTCTTCCTTTATATCTATGGAGATATTGATGTCCTCTGATTCTTAGGGGGAATGAATATTCTGAGCCTATTATAAAGCAAAATCTCATGAGTTAAAAGCAGATATATTTTTTAGAGGCACCTGCCAAGCATATTTATTTTTCTGGCATGGGAAAAAGGTCAATGAGCTTTAAAATTATAAAAACAAGCATTATAAAAAAAAGAATATTAAACCTAAACTAAAAATCCCCCCTCATACAGATCTAGGTCCCTGCTGTGTCCATGAAACTAGACTCATAAACCAACCTCCAGTTCCCTCAAAAGGAGGGGTGTGATGGTCCAATGTTTGTTGAAGCCATATAGCCTGTTGCCTGATTTTTTCTGATGCTTATTTTCACCTGAGCTGGAATGTCAATGGAAGTACAACCACAGGTGCCAATGGTCATGCAAACTCTTTGTTCTCCTGGAATATAGTCTAAGGCAATTTGATTACCTAATTCAACTTTAGCTAGAAATTCCAGGTATTTCTGAATGTGAGCAACTGAGGTGGCAGTTTTATTGTCCATGGTGAATAAAATCTTGGTGAGATTGTGAAGTACATGGTGATGTGCAGCTGCTCCCCCAAGGGTGATGGAGTCCATCTAAGGAAGTCTTCATCTTCATCTGGGATTTCTCTGGGAAGATCACAGGCCATTCAGGTGAATGTTGATTCCTCACCCTGGAGTCCCATCTGACC
Source organism: Pteronotus mesoamericanus (assembly GCF_021234165.1). Classification (NCBI taxonomy): domain Eukaryota; kingdom Metazoa; phylum Chordata; class Mammalia; order Chiroptera; family Mormoopidae; genus Pteronotus; species Pteronotus mesoamericanus. Next base: position 1,602,857 of record NW_026555251.1, read on the forward strand.
AAACAGTTTTACTTACTCGCTTGTGGATCTCAGGAGGGCATGGTTCTCCTCTGGGTCCCCCTGAACAGGTTAAAAGAGTCTGGGGTTGTAGTGCCTGTTCTGTGGGACCTATAGCTAAAGCTGCTGCCTTTCAGGAGAAAAGGTTACTTGTGTGGGCAATTGACAGAGCAAGTCCCATTCCAGCAGAGGGATGGGACATCAGGCAAGTAGAGAAAGCCATGTGATAACTTTAGATCTCTGAACTGGAATTTTAATGGCAGGAGAGAGGACTGTTGCTGCATTTGTCTCATGACCCTTATGTCCAAGACTGATGTGGATTTTTTAAAGTCAATTTGGTGTTTGATACAGAGTACATGGGTCCCATGTCAACTCAAAGTCTATCAACTTGTTTCCCACTGTCAATTGTATCTAAGGCATCTGTGAGGAAATAATGATGTGCTTGGAGGTTTTGAGAGAAGTACCTGGGTCCCCTCACCCATGATCTGAGTCACCATTCCAGTTCATCACCAGTCTATGTGCCTCTTTTCATTCATTTCTCTACCGTGTGCCTGCTGCTGGGCACCTGAGCTTTCTGCCTTGGTGACCTTCTCTACCTCGCCTTTCATCCTTGCTCTGATTTTGTCTGTCTAACCGCCTACTATATTTCCACCTCAGGAAACTTGACTCTGAATCCTTCAGGGAAAAGGGGCACAGGGTCTTTTCTGTAACTGCTTCCTGCTGAAAAGGGATGCCATTTTTCTTCTGAGCCAAGAGAGCCTTGCTCTATGTCAGGGGAGATGAGGTCTGGTCACAGAAGAGGGTGGTGATGGTGGCTGAAGGGATGTTCCCTGAGTAGGAATAGAGATTGTATCTTGATAGAGACATATTGTATTACAAATCTTCCTATTATCACTGAGTCAAAAGCTAGAAAAATTCAGGACCTAGTTCTGTTCATAAGTGAAAAATTAAACCCTGAAGACAATTTTTCTGAACCAGAGTTTAGTGCCCATAGCTGCATAATATAGAGTCTATTGAAACATGATTTCTTCCCAGAGAATCAACTTCATTTTTATCAAAAATCCAAAGTGAGACTAATTCTTTACTGCATTAAGTCCAGTTTCAATTCGGCCTTATTATTTGCATAAACATAACGAGAATAACAATTGATCATGGAGCCTCTCTTAAACGTGCTTTGCTGGAATCTTAAAAGGAATTTCCAGACTGAGCTTTAATTAGTCCAATAAAGTGGTGAAGCCAAGCCACCCAGTTGCTACTAGGCTTTGCCTGAAATACCTATGACTTTGGGTGAGTTCCTCAAGCTCTAAAGGTCCCCCCAAATATCTTGAGGTTCTTCTTTGTCATTGCTCAGGAAAGCAATCTTTACTCCTTGCTTGGAAAAACTGTTGTGAACCTTCTGAATAAGCAAGGTATCATTTCTGCACAGGACTTTTAAACAATTTTAAAGTCATTCTTCAACGCTTAAAGCTTTTGCTCTCATCTAGAGTCTAGGCATGTCTCTCTCAGACATTACACTCCTGTCAAAGTCTTGTTTAATAAAACTGCAATTGGAAACTGGCTTTATTTATCCTGTTATGAATCAATCAGATTCCTGCTTGATCTATGCAAATAATAATATTCATTACGAGTTTCCAAATTCTGGAGAGGCAATGTAGAGAGAAAAACATAAATGCATTATTATTGCTTATGAAAGTATAACTTACCATATTGCTTTAATAAAAATGCAAGTTTTCTTACAATCAAAAACAAAATGATTAAGAATTAGCAACATTTTCAAGAGAAGTTACAAATCTACAATCATCTTCAGTTCATATTGTCCCATAATCAATTTTGTTTGTGCTGATTATTTGCCAGTATTTCTATAAATCCAGTTATACTACATAGTTCTAGTAACCCTTATCCCATTAAAAAATATGATCTTAAAATTTATTCTCAGAAATATGTAATTTAGAATAAGTCAGAGTCCTTCCCATGGGTCTTTCTGAAGATGTAATGTATTTGTGAATGCATCAGGATCAAACAATGACTGTTCCTAAATGACAGAAAAAAAGTTCAAAATGACATGGTTATAGGTCTGATTACAATGTGATTAACAAAGAAATTTTTTTTCTGTAACAACATTTTAAGATAACTTCAAATTACAAATGAAATTATACCTGGACTTTATAGGCTTAGAGATTTTTATATAATCTCTAAACGTCCATTTTAATAATAAAAATATGTGTATATATATATATAACATAGTTATTATTTCTTCATTTGAAGAAGCTCCCATGTACTATAAGCATATCAAATAGGCCTAATTGCTTCAAAAATTTTTCTTCATAAGAAGAAAGTACAAATCACCATAGCATTCCAGAACTCATTGAAATGACCCAAAGCCAATTTTAGGCCAAGAAAAAGTGTCTTTAAATGTAAACCCTAGGAAGGTTGTCAAACATATTTGACCAAAAGATTATATATCATTATGAAAGAATGTTAAATTATGAATATTTATTTATGTCACAATTCCCAAAGTGATAATAAAGGTATTAAACATAAACACAGGCTAGCAAAACTTTAGTTCTTACAAAAAAGAGTATCTGTTCTTAAATAATCAAGTACCTAATTAACATAATATGACACATAACTATTTAAAAATATATAGAATCT